>NC_140995.1:228324316-228636985 GCF_052327205.1 Somniosus microcephalus
GTGCCCTTTAATTTGCGCCCCCCGCGCCCCGCAGCGACTGGGAACCGTTCCCCTCTACCAGTCGCTAGGGGCGCCAGGCGCACAATAGGCCGGCGCCACTGAAATTCCGGTTTGGGGCGCACAAAGGGCGTTGCACGATGAAATGACGTCAGGATCTGCGCGCGCAGCTGAGCGCGCGCAAAGGCTTTGCGCCGCCGCTAAATCTTTACTGAAGTTGGGGAGAGGCGCAGATCGCGCTGCGCCCGGCCGCTAGCCACCTAGCGCCCCACATCTCCTCCTCCTAAGGCGCTAGCGGCTGGAGCAAACAACTGAATTTCTAGGCCATAGACTCCAATGGGAAATTCCTCCGGGAGAAGAAGCTCTTCCCTAAACATAAAGTAGGCAAGATCCGGTGCCCAACATCAGACAAAGCCCTGGAATGGCTGACCACAACCCAATTAGGCTCCCCCCAGCACATCATAATACACACCGGCACAAATGACCTAAAGGCCCAGCAGAAAAGGGTAGCAATGTCGCTCCGAACAATGATTGAGAAGGCAAGCACCACCTTCCCAAACACTAGAATCACGGTTTCCACAGTTGCCGAGAAAAGACTATAACAACATAACAATCCACGAGATAAATGCCAGCATAGCAAGAGACTGTGAATTAAAACATAACGTGCACCTGGCCCAACACCCCACCCTCGATGTGGAACGTCTTCATGCCCACGTCCATCTCCACAAGGAGCGAATACTGGTCTTTGCTAAGGCACTGAAGGACGTTGCTCTTAACCGGGTCCACACCCAGACTCCAAGAGGACCCCCCCGGCCACCAGAGACCAGCTAATTACTTTCTAAATCTTTTATCTAATCTCATTAATTTTCCTACCTTTCCCTGTTTTTCCAGGTAGGCCTCGAAGCCTCGGCCTCTCCTCCGCACCCACGCCCCAGCTAGGCACCTCCCGGCCCCAGTCAACAAGCGGCCCCCGATCGCCGCCATCTTTGTGAAGGCTGGAGGGGCGGGCCTCAGCCGAGCGCCGCTACCGCCGCCATCTTAGTAAAGGCTGGTGCGGCGGTGGCGGCACGGATCTCCACGGAGCAGGTGCGCGGCGGCGTCTAACTCGCCCCCCCCACAGTCTGTCTCACTCTCTCTCTTCCCCGCGCCTCCTGAATGCGCGGGGGAAGAGGCCCGGCGCACCGTGGCCGCTTTCGGAGACTTCAACAGGTGAGGAGGGTCTTTGTTCACGACGGGCGGGTTCCTCGGGTGTTGATCCCTGGCGGTGTGGGGCCGGAGCCCGGCTCTTACCTTGCCTCGGAGAGCGGGCGGACGGCGGGGCCTGGAGTAGCAAATCGGGCACCACGGCAGAAGAAAGACTGAGAGCGACAGAGGGGAACAGACGTCAGAGAGACAGAGAAATAGGGAGGGAGGAGAGGGAGAGGGGCAGGGAGGGAGAGGGAAGAGAGAGAGGGTGGGGGGAGGGAAGAGAGAGAGGGTGGGGGGAGGGAAGAGTGAGAGGGTGGGGGGAGGGAAGAGCGAGAGGGTGGGGGGAGGGAAGAGTGAGAGGGTGGGGGGAGGGAAGAGCGAGAGGGTGGGGGGAGGGAAGAGCGAGAGGGTGGGGGGAGAGAGAGAGGGTGGGGGGAGAGAGAGAGGGTGGGGGAGAGAGAGAGGGTGGGGGGAGAGAGAGAGGGTGGGGGGAGAGAGAGAGGGTGGGGGGAGAGAGAGAGGGTGGGGGGAGAGAGAGAGGGTGGGGGGTGGGGAGAGAGGGTGGGAGGGAGGGGAGAGAGAGAGGGTGGGGGGTGGGGGAGAGAGAGAGGGTGGGGGGTGGGGGGAGAGAGAGAGGGTGGGGGGAGGGGAGAGAGAGAAGGTGGGGGGAGGGGAGAGAGAGAGGGTGGGGGGAGGGGAGAGAGAGCGGGTGGGGGAGGGGAGAGAGAGCGGGTGGGGGGAGGGGAGAGACAGCGGGTGGGGGGAGGGGAGAGAGAGAGGGTGGGGGGAGGGAGAGACGGGGGAGGGAGAGAGAGGGTGAGGGAGGGAAAGAGTGAGGGGGTGGGACGGGGAGGGAAAGTGTGAGGGGGTGGGACAGGGAGGGAGAGCTTACCTTCTTCCTTCCTTCGCAGGGGTCCATCGGGCCACCTTCCCACCCAGTCGCTCTCTCTCTTCCCCCCCAGTCGCTCTCTCTCTTCCCCCCCAGTCTCTCTCGCTCTCTCTTCCCCCCAGTCGCTCTCTCTCTTCCCCCCCAGTCGCTCTCTCTCTTCCCCCCCAGTCGCTCTCTCTCTTCCCCCCCAGTCGCGCTCTCTCTCTTCCCCCCCAGTCGCTCTCTCTCTTCCCCCCCAGTCCCACTCTCTCTTCCCCCCAGTCGCTCTCTCTCTTCCCCCCAGTCCCTCTCTCCCTTCCCCCCCAGTCTCTCTCTCCCTTCCCCCCAGTCCCTCTCTCCCTTCCCCCCCAGTCCCTCGCTCTCTTCCCCCCAATCCCTCTCTCTCTTCCCCCCCAGTCTCTCTCTCCCTTCCCCCCCAGTCCCTCTCTCCCTTCCCCCCCAGTCCCTCGCTCTCTTCCCCCCCAATCCCTCTCTCTCTTCCCCCCAGTCCCTCTCTCTCTTCCCCCCAGTCCCTCTCTCCCTTCCCCCCAGTCCCTCTCTCCCTTCCCCCCCAGTCCCTCTCTCCCTTCCCCCCCAGTCCCTCTCTCCCTTCCCCCCCAGTCCCTCTCTCTCTTCCCCCCAGTCGCTCTCTCTCTTCCCCCCAGTCCCTCTCTCCCTTCCCCCCAGTCCCTCTCTCCCTTCCCCCCGTCCCTCTCTCCCTTCCCCCCCAATCCCTCTCTCTCTTCCCCCCCAGTCTCTCTCTCCCTTCCCCCCAGTCCCTCTCTCCCTTCCCTCCCAGTCCCTCTCTCCCTTCCCCCCCAGTCCCTCGCTCTCTTCCCCCCCAATCCCTCTCTCTCTTCCCCCCAGTCCCTCTCTCTCTTCCCCCCAGTCGCTCTCTCTCTTCCCCCCAGTCCCTCTCTCCCTTCCCCCCCAGCCCCTCTCTCCCTTCCCCCCCCAGTCCCTCTCTCCCTTCCCCCCAGTCCCTCTCTCCCTTCCCCCCCAGTCCCTCTCTCCCTTCCCCCCCAATCCCTCTCTCTCTTCCCCCCCAGTCCCTCTCTCTCTTCCCCCCAGTCGCTCTCTCTCTCTCTTCCAACAACAACATGCCCTCCAAAAAGCCTCGGCACCGCCGGGCACTCCAGCTAGTAGTTAATATAAGCAGTGGGATGTTTTTAAAAATTTTATATAAAGTTTAAGTAGTGTTTTGGCAGCCCATACTTTTCATGAGTTTGACAGTTCTTACTCTCAAACTCATGAATGAAGTTTCCCCTCCCCTGATTGGCTGCACAGTGCTCACCTGATCCCAGCTGGCACATCGCACTAACTACGCCGCTGGATCAGATAAGCACATCGCGCCGACATTTGAATCAGGCCAGTGACAGGAAATGCAAGCAGGCCCGGGCTTCAGATGTCGGCGCGCAGGGTGAGTGCACATCGGGGGCTTGCACGCGCGGCAAGCTCCCGATCCTAATTTCAGGGCCATCAAATTTATAAAAACGGGCAAAAACCACTTATGGCTCAAGATAAAGAGGGGCATCATTTCTAGCATGCAAGATGTTTTCATCTGCGCACTCTATATCCCCCCTATAGAATCCCCGTACTTCAAAGAGGACACCTTCTCCAACATTGAAAGGGAGATTAACCAATTCCAGGCCCAGGGGAACGTGTTGCTCTGTGGTGACCTCAACTCAAGAACTGGCGAAGAACCAGACATTACCAGTAATCAGGGGAACAATTACATATCTGGGAATAACCACTTTGATCTCCCTTTTCATTCACACAGGTATAACTGCGACAAACAGACAAGTGCTAATGGAAAACAGCTCCTGCAGCCCTGTCGAAGCCTGGGTCTGTACATTGTCAATGGTAGGTTCAGGGGAGACTCCCTAGGAAGACCCACCTATTGCTCACCTCTTGGCTTCAGCACCGTAGACTACATGATTACGGATCTGGACCCATCCTCTTTCAGAGCATTCACAGTCAAACCACAAACAACACTGTCAGACCACAGCCAAATTACTGCGTATCTTAAAAGGACAGAAACAACCAACACAGAAACACAGCCCAGTAAGCTGTACAACATTAAAAAATCCTACAGATGGGCCAAAAACAGCACGGAAAAATACCAGAAAGCAATTAGCAATCAATCAACTCAAGCTCTCTTGGACACCTTTCTGGAAAACACATACACTCACAATAAAGAAGGCGTAAACCGGGCAGTGAATAACCTAAATAATATATTTGATAATTTGGCATCAATGTCAAACTTGAAAGTTCGCACGAATAAACCCAAAACAAAAAACCACGAAAAATGGTTTGATTCAGACTGCCATAACATGAGGAAAAAACTCAGAAAAATATCAAACCAAAAACACAGACAACCAGAAAACGAAGAATTACGCCTTACTTATTGTCAGGCACTAACACAATACAAAAACACAATCAGAACCAAGAAAGAACAGTATATTAAGAATACACTCAGCTACATTGAGGAATCTATTGATTCTAATTGTTTCCGGGACAACTGGAATACATTACACAAAAAGCAACACGACGAATTGCCCATTCAAAATGGAGACACATGGGAAAACCATTTTGAAAAATTATACCAGAAAAACACACTAAGCAAGATCAAATATGTAAAAAACTGGAAAATCACGAACTGGCCATAAAAGATAACCAAAACTTGTTAGACTCCCTAATAACTGAAAAAGAACTATTTGAAAAACTCAAGGACCTGCGACCAAGAAAAGCTTGCGGTGCAGATGGCATCCTAAACGAGATGATTAAACACACAGACGATAAAATGAAATTGGCTATCCTAAAACTCTTCAACTTGGTTCTGAGTGTCGGTTACTTCCCTGATATCTGGAACAAAGGACTCATAACGCCCATATACAAAAGTGGAGACAAAGTTGACCCAAATAACTATCGAGGCATCTGTGTGAACAGTAACCTGGGGAAGGTATTCTGTAGTATCATAAACCAAAGACTTATAAACTTCCTTGAGGAGCACAATGTCTTGAGTAAAAGCCAAATTGGATTCTTACCAAATTATAGAACATCGGATCATATCTTCACCCTACACACCCTAATTGAGAAACATGTTCACCAAAACAAAAGCAAAATTTTTGCCTGTTTTATAGATTTCCAGAAGGCTTTCGATTCTATTTGGCACGACGGCCTATTCTTGAAACTTATTGAAGGTGGTGTAGGGGGAAAAACATATGTAATTAAATCAATGTATACAAACAATAAATGTGCAGTTAAAATTGGAGACAAACAAACAAAATACTTCACACAGGGGCGTGGCGTGGCGCAGGGCTTGCCCATCTCACCGACACTCTTTAATATTTACATAAATGAATTGGCAAAACTACTGGAACAATCTACAGCACCTGGCCTCACCCTATATGACTCCAAGGTTAAATTCCTCCTCTATGCAGATGACCTGGTTCTGCTCTCACCAACTGAGGAGGGTCTACAGCAGAACCTGGATCTGTTAGAGTCGTTCTGTCAGGCCTGGGTTCTAACAATGAACCCCCAAAAAACCAAAGTTCTGGTGTTCCGGCAAAGATCCAGACATCAGGGACACAGAACAAATTTCACACTCGGAACAACTAAAATTGAACGAACTACAAACTACACATACTTAGGCTTAAAAATCAGTTCTACGGGAAATTTTCATCTGGCTGTGAATGAACTGAAAGAGAAAGCAAGAAGGGCTTTCTATGCCATTAAAAAGTCAATCCAAATAGAAATCCCAATTGGCATTTGGCTCAAAATTTTTAAATCAGTAATTGAACCAATTGCTCTTTATGGCAGTGAGGTGTGGGGTCCGCTAACACAACAAGAATTTGCAAAATGGGACAAACACCCAATTGAGATCCTACATGCAGAATTCTGTAAAAGTATCCTCTGGACTCAGAGGAAAACCGCAAACAATGCATGCAGGGCAGAACTAGGCCAATATCCACTACTAATTAATATCCAAAAAAGAGCCATCAAATTTTGGAAACACCTAAAAATGAGCAACCCCCACTGCTATCATTACGAAGCCCTGAAATGCCAAGAGAGGATCATAAAGAAGAGTCCCCTCAGTCAACTAGTCCTGGGACTCAGTGAAGTAACTACTAACACTACTAATAATAACCAGCTCCAGGACAGTGACATCGTAGCACAGAGAATTCGACCCAACACAATTGTCACTAAACAAAAGGAAAAATATCTGACCTATTGGACAGAAACAACAAAAACCCAAAACAAACTCGATTGCTACTTGGCCCTAAACAGACAATACACCATGGCCGAATACCTGACCACGGTAAAAGATAGCAAATTAAGAAAAACCTTGACTATGTACAGACTTAGTGAGCATAGCCTCGCCATCGAAAAAGGCAGACACAGACAGACCTGTCTGCCAAGAGAGGACAGGATATGCTCTCACTGCAGTCAGGGAGTGGTGGAGGCAGAGATGCACTTCCTCACAGCTTGTGGAAACTATCAGGACAGAAGGGAGAATTTCTACCCAAAATTCATAAAAATATGCCCTGAATTCAAAAATTTGAATGAAGACCAAAAACTCCCATACCTATTAGGGGAACAGAGAAATTGCGTAACCTTAGCAGCAAACTATGTTACAGCTTGCCATAAGCAGAGGGGCAACCACTAAACCTAAGAAAAGATTCTATGCCAATTATATGAGTGTATATTTATACACACAGGGATACATCTGCTTATACACTGTATGGATAGATCTGCGTTTATGTGTTCAACCATAAATGTTTTTTCGGTACTTTGGCAACATAAGATGTACCTTGTCATGCCAATAAAGCAATTTGAATTGAATTGAAATTGACTGGGGCTGGAAATAGTCAGCTTCAATAACAGGCCTGATTACTCTGATGAGACAATTACTCTAATGAGGCACAGGTGAGGAGAGAGGTACAGAGACATGGCAGCAGTGTACTGAGGCCTCCTAAACCGCCCTCTGGCGGCCAGCAGAGGAACGTGTAGCTGGGACGCTGACAGTCTCCACTAGTCCTATCACCATCTCGTCTCGTTTTGAATACCTCTTAATGTCTCTTCTCTTTTGTTCTCTCCCAGCCTGGCCTCTTAATCTATTTCATTCCCTGTGACTCTTTAGTCTTGATAAAGGGTTTCGACCCGAAAGGTCGACTCTAATTTCTCTCCACGGATATTGTAGTGTATGTACCTTTAAGAGCCCCTGTGTACTGTAATACCGGTAGTGACCACTCGGGTATATAAGCCTGTATAGTGTCTTGTATCTTTTAGTTCACCTCCAGACTTTGTTCAGTAAACACATGTTAAACCAACTCCTGCATTCCGTGTCTCCATTAACACACGGATACAACAGTGGCGACGAATTGGAAACGGACTTACCTGCAATTCGGCAGCACCTCAAGGAGATCGATTCCTTAGACGAAGGTCGAAGAAAAAAAAGAAGAAAAAAAAAAGAGAAACTGTGGTTTCACCAGCTAGCCGGGCTGATGGCAGGTACTGCACTAATCCTTCCTGGTTGGTGGGCTGGGGCTCGATCGGGTGGCTCTGCAGCGGGGCCGAGCAGCGAGTCGGAAGGCGGAGGCAAACAGAGACGGAGGGTGGAGCACTCGGGAGACGGCCGGCGCTGCAAAGCAGGTCGGCGTTCAGACCAAGCAGAGGGAGGGAAAAGTCCCAGAGAGTCTGGCGGGAACGAGTCTCCAACTATTAAAAATATCTGTGTAAATAAAAGACGCGGACAACAGACGACATCCTTGTAACAGGAGAAAATGACAACGAGCACCTTGCCAATTTGGAGCAGGTGTTCACTAGGCTGAGAGAACGGGGCCTACGAGCAAATCGCCCCAAGTGCGAATTTTTCCAGAAACAAATATCATATTGTGGCCATATAATTAATGAAGAAGGGTTGCATAAGTCACCTGAAAAAATTGAAGCGGTCATAAAAGCCCCAGCACCTGAAAATGTCTCACAATTAAGGTTGTTCCTGGGATTGATAAATTACTATCATAAATTTTTACCGAACTTGTCAACTGTTCTCCACCCTCTTAACGCACTGCTACAAACGGGAGTAATTTGGAAATGGAGCGAAGACTGTAAACGTACCTTCCATAAATGCAAAGGCTTGATCACATCCAAGGAAGTGTTGGCTCATTACAACCCATCACTGCCAATCAGACTGGCGTGCGATGCATCTCCTTACGGCATAGGAGCGGTATTATCGCATAGATTCCCTGATGGCTCGGAGCGGCTGATAGCTGAGCGTAACTATGCCCAGATTGACAGGGAAGCACTCAGCCTGGTGTGGGGAGTGAAGAAATTCAACCATTACCTACACGGACAAAAATTTACCTTGTTGACTGACCATCAACCCCTCGTCTCCATATTCAACCCTAAAAAGGGCGTTCCCATTATGACAGCGCAAAGGCTACAGAGGTGATCCCTTTTCCTAGGGGCACACCCAATATGACATAGAATACAAAGGATCAAAACAGCATGGGAATGCTGACGGTTTATCGCGCCTACCATTGCCAACGGTAGAAGAGGCACCTACAGTGGACCCAGTGGAGATGTTCCACTCAACCATAGTGGAATGTCTACCAGTAACAAATTCTACCATTGAAAAGGAAACGAGAAATGACCCGACTCTCTCACGAGTCTACGATTTAACGGTGAAGGGATGGCCAGCACATGGCGAACCACTGTTGCCAGCATTCTCGCAAAGAAGAGAGCAGCTGTCAGTGTGCCGAGGAACCTTGATGTGTGGATCCAGAGTGATGATTACACCCAAACTACAGAATAAATTGCTAAAGGAGCTTCACGAGGGGCATCTGGGTGGAGTGAAAATGAAGAACCTAGCCAGAGCGTTTGTGTGGTGGCCAGGTATCGATGGAGACATCGAAGAAATGACCAAGAGCTGTCTAGGATGCCAGAAGGTCCAAAAAGCCCCACCACAAGCCCCTCTACATCCATGGGAGTGGCCCTCATCTCCATGGCAAAGGGTACATATCGACTTTGCTGGTCCATTTATGGACTCAATGTTCTTAATCGCGGTTGATGCACACTCCAAGTGACCGGAAGTAATAAAGATGTCCTCCACCACCACAGAAAAAACCATCACAGTATTAAGGACCATATTTGCCAGGAATGGGCTGCCTGAACAGATCTGTTCTGATAATGGGCTGCAATTTGTGTCCGAAGAATTCAGGAAGTTCTTAAAAAACAATGGGGTTAAGCACTACACGTCCGCCCCATACCATCCCGCCACCAATGGATTAGCTGAAAGGTTTGTCCAGACCTTCAAGAAGGCCATAAAGGCCATGGGTAATGAAGACATAAATCTACAACATAAGGTAGATAACTTCCTGTTTGCGTACAGGAATGCAATACATGTGGTTACAAACCAAACTTCCGCCATGATGTTTTTCAATAGAAGACTAAGATGCCGGCTGGATTTGATCAAGCCAAACATCAGAAGGGATGTTGAGAACCGGCAAATTCAAGGCATGAATGAAAGGCCAACTAGAACCTTCCAGATAGGTCAACAAGTTTTGGCCCGGGACTACCGTACCGAGAAATGGCAGCCTGGAACTATTTGCACACGACTAGGACCGCTGATGTATACCGTGGACATTGGAGAAAGTATAATAAGGCGCCATGCTGACCAGATCATAGAGTCATCCGAAAAGGGACAACGTACACCACAACTCTATACGCCTAATGATGAAGCAGAGATACCCATAGTATCTACCTCCAATCCGGTGATACTGGAACCAGATGAACCCGACACTGGCATTCAAGCCAAATTGACCTTGCCAAAAGAACCTACTACACCACCGAGGCGTTATCCGGACCGAGTCAGGAAGCCTCCAGAGAGACTGACTTATAATTGATTAACTGCAGCAAATGTGTAGATTATTGTTCTTGTAAACATGTTAATTAATGATTACTTAAAATGTTATGTACCAATTATCTAAAAGGGGAGGAATTGTAGTGTATGTACCTTTAAGAGCCCCTGTGTACTGTAATAACGGTAGTGACCACTCGGGTATATAAGCCTGTATAGTGTCTTGTAGCTTTTAGTTCACCTCCAGACTTGGTTCAGTAAACACCTGTTAAACCAACTCCTGCATTCCGTGTCTCCATTAACACACGGATACAACAGATATTGCCTGGCCTGCTGAGTTTTCCAGCATTTTCTGTTGTTATTTCGGATTTCCAGCATCTGCAGTATTTTGCTATCGTGCTGTGTAAATGAGACTGGGCACTGTGTAAATGAGACTGGGCACTGTGTAAATGAGACTGGGCACTGTGTAAATGAGACCGGGCACTGTGTAAATGAGACTGGGCACTGTGTAAATGAGACCGGGCACTGTGTAAATGAGACCGGGCACTGTGTAAATGAGACCGGGCACTGTGTAAATGAGACTGGGCACTGTGTAAATGAGATGGGGTACTCTGTAAATGAGACTGGGCACTGTGTAAATGAGACCGGGCACTGTGTAAATGAGATGGGGTACTGTGTAAGTGAGACTGGGCACTGTGTAAATGAGACCGGGCACTGTGTAAATGAGATGGGGTACTGTGTAAATGAGACTGGGCACTGTGTAAATGAGACCGGGCACTGTGTAAATGAGACTGGGCACTGTGTAAATGAGACTGGGCACTGTGTAAATGAGACTGGGCACTGTGTAAATGAAACTGGGCACTGTGTAAATGAGACTGGGCACTGTGTAAATGAGATTGGGCACTGTGTAAATGAGATTGGGCACTGTGTAAATGAGTTAGGGCACTGTGTAAATGAGACTGGGCACTGTGTAAATGATACTGGGCACTGTGTAAATGAGACTGTGCACTGTGTAAATGAGATTGGGCACTGTAAACATGAGATTGGGTATTGTGTAAATGAGACTGGGCACTGTGTAAATGAGACTGGGCACTGTGTAAATGAGTTAGGGCACAGTGTAAATGAGACTGGGCACTGTATAAATGAGACTCAGTACTGTGTAAATGAGACTGGGCACTGTGTAAATGAGACTGGGGACTGTGTAAATGAGACTGGGCACTATGTAAATGAGATTGGGCACTGTGTAAATGAGATTGGGCACTGTGTAAATGAGTTAGGGCACTGTGTAAATGAGACTGGGCACTGTGTAAATGATACTGGGCACTGTGTAAATGAGACTGGGCACTGTGTAAATGAGATTGGGCACTGTAAACATGAGATTGGGTATTGTGTAAATGAGACTGGGCACTGTGTAAATGAGACTGGGCACTGTGTAAATGAGTTAGGGCACTGTGTAAATGAGACTGGGCACTGTATAAATGAGACTCAGTACTGTGTAAATGAGACTGGGCACTGTGTAAATGAGACTGGGGACTGTGTAAATGAGACTGGGCACTGTGTAAATGAGACCGGGCACTGTGTAAATGAGACTGGGCACTGTGTAAATGAGACTGGGCACTGTGTAAATGAGACTGTGCAGTGTGTAAATGAGACCGGGCACTGTGTAAATGAGACCGGGCACTGTGTAAATGAGACCGGGCACTGTGTAAATGAGACTGGGCACTGTGTAAATGAGATGGGGTACTGTGTAAATGAGACTGGGCACTGTGTAAATGAGACCGGGCACTGTGTAAATGAGATGGGGTACTGTGTAAATGAGACTGGGCACTGTGTGAATGAGACCGGGCACTGTGTAAATGAGACTGGGCACTGTGTAAATGAGATGGGGTACTGTGTAAATGAGACTGGGCACTGTGTAAATGAGACCGGGCACTGTGTAAATGAGACCGGGCACTGTGTAAATGAGACTGGGCACTGTGTAAATGAGGCTGGGCACTGTGTAAATGAGATGGTGCACTGTGTTAATGAGACTGGGCACTGTGCAAATGAGAATGGGCACTGTGTAAATGAGACTGGGCACTGTGTAAATGAGACTGGGCACTGTGTAAATGAGACTGGGCACTGTGTAAATGAGATTGGGCACTGTGTAAATGAGACTGGGCACTGTGTAAATGAGACTGGGCACTGTGTAAATGAGACTGGGCACTGTGTAAATGAGACTGGGCACTGTGTAAATGAGACTGGGCACTGTGTAAATGAGATTGGGCACTGTGTAAATGAGATTGGGTAGTGTGTAAATGAGACTCGGCACTGTGTAAATGAGACTGGGCACTGTGTAAATGAGACCGGGCACTGTGTAAATGAGACCGGGCACTGTGTAAATGGGTCTAGACACTGTGTAAATGAGACTGGGCACTGTGTAAATGATACTGGGCACTGTGTAAATGAGACTGGGCACTGTGTAAATGAGACCAGGCACTGTGTAAATGAGACTGGGCACTGTGTAAATGAGACCGGGCACTGTGTAAATGAGACCGGGCACTGTGTAAATGAGACCGGGCACTGTGTAAATGAGACTGAGCACTGTGTAAATGAGATGGGGTACTCTGTAAATGAGACTGGGCACTGTGTAAATGAGACCGGGCACTGTGTAAATGAGATGGGGTACTGTGTAAGTGAGACTGGGCACTGTGTAAATGAGACCGGGCACTGTGTAAATGAGATGGGGTACTGTGTAAATGAGACTGGGCACTGTGTAAATGAGACCGGGCACTGTGTAAATGAGACTGGGCACTGTGTAAATGAGACTGGGCACTGTGTAAATGAGACTGGGCACTGTGTAAATGAAATTGGGCACTGTGTAAATGAGACTGGGCACTGTGTAAATGAGATTGGGCACTGTGTAAATGAGATTGGGCACTGTGTAAATGAGTTAGGGCACTGTGTAAATGAGACTGGGCACTGTGTAAATGATACTGGGCACTGTGTAAATGAGACTGGGCACTGTGTAAATGAGATTGGGCACTGTAAACATGAGATTGGGTATTGTGTAAATGAGACTGGGCACTGTGTAAATGAGACTGGGCACTGTGTAAATGAGTTAGGGCACTGTGTAAATGAGACTGGGCACTGTATAAATGAGACTCAGTACTGTGTAAATGAGACTGGGCACTGTGTAAATGAGACTGGGGACTGTGTAAATGAGACTGGGCACTGTGTAAATGAGACTGGGCACTGTGTAAATGAGACTGGGCACTGTGTAAATGAGACTGCGTACCGTGTAAATGAGACTGGGCACTGTGTAAATGAGACTGGGCACTGTGTAAATGAGACTGGGCACTGTGTAAATGAAACTGGGCACTGTGTAAATGAGACTGGGCACTGTGTAAATGAGACTGGGCACTGTGTAAATGAGACTGGGCACTGTGTAAATGAGATTGGGTTCTGTGTAAATGAGACTGGGCACTGTGTAAATGAGACTGGGCACTGTGTAAATGAGTTAGGGCACTGTGTAAATGAGACTGGGCACTGTGTAAATGAGACTGGGCACTGTGTAAATGAGATTGGGCACTGTGTAAATGAGATTGGGTACTGTGTAAATGAGACTGGGCACTGTGTAAATGAGACTGGGCATTGTGTAAATGAGTTAGGGCACTGTGTAAATGAGACTGGGTACTGTGTAAATGAGACTGGGCACTGTCTAAATGAGATTGGGTACTGTGTAAATGAGACTGGGCACTGTGTAAATGAGACTGGGCACTGTGTAAATGAGATTGGGTACTGTGTAAATGAGACTGGGCACTGTGTAAATGAGACTGGGCACTGTGTAAATGAGACTGGGCACTGTGTAAATGAGACTGGGCACTGTGTAAATGAGACTGGGCACTGTGTAAATGAGATTGGGCACTGTGTAAATGAGATTGGGTAGTGTGTAAATGAGACTAGGCACTGTGTAAATGAGACTGGGCACTGTGTAAATGAGACCGGGCACTATGTAAATGAGACCGGGCACTGTGTAAATGAGACTGGGCACTGTGTAAATGAGACTGGGCACTGTGTAAATGATACTGGGCACTGTGTAAATGAGACTGGGCACTGTGTAAATGAGACCGGGCACTGTGTAAATGAGACTGGGCACTGTGTAAATGAGACTGGGCACTGTGTAAATGAGACTGTGCAGTATGTAAATGAGACCGGGCACTGTGTAAATGAGACCGGGCACTGTGTAAATGAGACCGGGCACTGTGTAAATGAGACTGGGCACTGTGTAAATGAGATGGGGTACTGTGTAAATGAGACTGGGCACTGTGTAAATGAGACCGGGCACTGTGTAAATGAGATGGGGTACTGTGTAAATGAGACTGGGCACTGTGTGAATGAGACCGGGCACTGTGTAAATGAGACTGGGCACTGTGTAAATGAGATGGGGTACTGTGTAAATGAGACTGGGCACTGTGTAAATGAGACCGGGCACTGTTTAAATGAGACTGGGCACTGTGTAAATGAGACTGGGCACTGTGTAAATGAGGCTGCGCACTGTGTAAATGAGATGGTGCACTGTGTTAATGAGACTGGGCAATGTGCAAATGAGAATGGGCACTGTGTAAATGAGACTGGGCACTGTGCAAATGAGACTGGGCACTGTGTAAATGAGACTGGGCACTGTGTAAATGAGATTGGGCACTGTGTAAATGAGACTGGGCACTGTGTAAATGAGAATGGGCACTGTGTAAATGAGACCGGGCACTGTGTAAATGAGACCGGGCACTGTGTAAATGAGACCGGGCAATGTGTAAATGAGACTGGGCACTGTGTAAATGAGACTGGGCACTGTGTAAATGAGACTGGGCACTGTGTAAATGAGACTGGGCACTGTGTAAATGAGATTGGGCACTGTGTAAATGAGATTGGGTAGTGTGTAAATGAGACTGGGCACTGTGTAAATGAGACTGGGCACTGTGTAAATGAGACCGGGCACTGTGTAAATGAGACCGGGCACTGTGTAAATGAGACTAGACACTGTGTAAATGAGACTGCGCACTGTGTAAATGATACTGGGCACTGTGTAAATGAGACTGGGCACTGTGTAAATGAGACCGGGCACTGTGTAAATGAGACTGGGCACTGTGTAAATGAGACCGGGCACTGTGTAAATGAGACCGGGCACTGTGTAAATGAGACCGGGCACTGTGTAAATGAGACTGGGCACTGTGTAAATGAGATGGGGTACTCTGTAAATGAGACTGGGCACTGTGTAAATGAGACCGGGCACTGTGTAAATGAGATGGGGTACTGTGTAAGTGAGACTGGGCACTGTGTAAATGAGATGGGGCACTGTGTAAATGAGATGGGGTACTGTGTAAATGAGACTGGGCACTGTGTAAATGAGACCGGGCACTGTGTAAATGAGACTGGGCACTGTGTAAATGAGATGGGGTACTGTGTAAATGAGACTGGGCACTGTGTAAATGAGACCGGGCACTGTGTAAATGAGACCGGGCACTGTGTAAATGAGACTGGGCACTGTGTAAATGAGGCTGGGCACTGTGTAAATGAAATGGTGCACTGTGTTAATGAGACTGGGCACTGTGCAAATGAGAATGGGCACTGTGTAAATGAGACTGGGCACTGTGTAAATGAGACTGGGCACTGTGTAAATGAAACTGGGCACTGTGTAAATGAGACTGGGCACTGTGTAAATGAGTTAGGGCACTGTGTAAATGAGACTGGGCACTGTGTAAATGAGACTGGGCACTGTGTAAATGAGATTGGGCACTGTGTAAATGAGAATGGGCACTGTGTAAATGAGACTGGGCACTGTGTAAATGAGATTGGGTACTGTGTAAATGAGACTGGGCACTGTGTAAATGAGACTGGGCACTGTGTAAATGAGACTGGGCACTGTGTTAATGAGACTGGGCACTGTGCAAATGAGAATGGGCACTGTGTAAATGAGACTGGGCACTGTGTAAATGAGATTGGGTACTGTGTAAATGAGACTGGGCACTGTGTAAATGAGACTGGGCGCTGTGTAAATGAGTTAGGGCACTGTGTAAATGAGACTGGGCACTGTGTAAATGAGACTGGGCACTGTGTAAATGAGATTGGGCACTGTGTAAATGAGATTGGGTACTGTGTGAATGAGACTGGGCACTGTGTAAATGAGACTGGGCACTGTGTAAATGAGTTAGGGCACTGTGTAAATGAGACTGGGCACTGTGTAAATGAGATTGGGTACTGTGTAAATGAGACTTGCCACTGTGTAAATGACACTGGGCACTGTGTAAATGAGATTGGGTACTGTGTAAATGAGACTGGGCACTGTGTAAATGAGACTGGGCACTGTGTAAATGAGGCTGGGCACTGTGTAAATGAGACTGGGCACTGTGTAAATGAGACTGGGCACTGTGTAAATGAGACTGGGCACTGTGTAAATGAGATTGGGCACTGTGTAAATGAGACTGGGCACTGTGTAAATGAGAATGGGCACTGTGCAAATGAGAATGGGCACTGTGTAAATGAGACCGGGCACTGTGTAAATCAGACCGGGCACTGTGTAAATGAGACCGGGCACTGTGTAAATGAGACCGGGCACTGTGTAAATGAGACTGGGCACTGTGTAAATGAGACTGGGCACTGTGTAAATGAGACTGGGCACTGTGTAAATGAGATTGGGCACTGTGTAAATGAGATTGGGTACTGTGTAAATGAGACTGGGCACTGTGTAAATGAGACTGGGCACTGTGTAAATGAGACCGGGCACTGTGTAAATGAGACCGGGCACTGTGTAAATGAGACTAGACACTGTGTAAATGAGACTGGGCACTGTGTAAATGATACTGGGCACTGTGTAAATGAGACTGGGCACTGTGTAAATGAGACCGGGCACTGTGTAAATGAGACTGGGCACTGTGTAAATGAGACCGGGCACTGTGTAAATGAGACCGGGCACTGTGTAAATGAGACCGGGCACTGTGTAAATGAGACTGGGCACTGTGTAAATGAGATGGGGTACTCTGTAAATGAGACTGGGCACTGTGTAAATGAGACCGGGCACTGTGTAAATGAGATGGGGTACTGTGTAAGTGAGACTGGGCACTGTGTAAATGAGACTGGGCACTGTATAAATGAGATGGGGTACTGTGTAAATGAGACTGGGCACTGTGTAAATGAGACCGGGCACTGTGTAAATGAGACTGGGCACTGTGTAAATGAGATGGGGTACTGTGTAAATGAGACTGGGCACTGTGTAAATGAGACCGGGCACTGTGTAAATGAGACCGGGCACTGTGTAAATGAGACTGGGCACTGTGTAAATGAGGCTGGGCACTGTGTAAATGAGATGGTGCACTGTGTTAATGAGACTGGGCACTGTGCAAATGAGAATGGGCACTGTGTAAATGAGACTGGGCACTGTGTAAATGAGACTGGGCACTGTGTAAATGAAACTGGGCACTGTGTAAATGAGACTGGGCACTGTGTAAATGAGTTAGGGCACTGTGTAAATGAGACTGGGCACTGTGTAAATGAGACTGGGCACTGTGTAAATGAGATTGGGCACTGTGTAAATGAGAATGGGCACTGTGTAAATGAGACTGGGCACTGTGTAAATGAGATTGGGTACTGTGTAAATGAGACTGGGCACTGTGTAAATGAGACTGGGCACTGTGTAAATGAGTTAGGGCACTGTGTTAATGAGACTGGGCACTGTGCAAATGAGAATGGGCACTGTGTAAATGAGACTGGGCTCTGTGTAAATGAGATTGGGTACTGTGTAAATGAGACTGGGCACTGTGTAAATGAGACAGGCCCCTGTGTAAATGAGTTAGGGCACTGTGTAAATGAGACTGGGCACTGTGTAAATGAGACTGGGCACTGTGTAAATGAGATTGGGCACTGTGTAAATGAGATTGGGTACTGTGTGAATGAGACTGGGCACTGTGTAAATGAGACTGGGCACTGTGTAAATGAGTTAGGGCACTGTGTAAATGAGACTGGGCACTGTGTAAATGAGATTGGGTACTGTGTAAATGAGACTGGGCACTGTGTAAATGACACTGGGCACTGTGTAAATGAGATTGGGTACTGTGTAAATGAGACTGGGCACTGTGTAAATGAGACTGGGCACTGTGTAAATGAGACTGGGCACTGTGTAAATGAGACTGGGCACTGTGTAAATGAGACTGGGCACTGTGTAAATGAGACTGGGCACTCTGTAAATGAGATTGGGCACTGTGTAAATGAGATTGGGTAGTGTGTAAATGAGACTGGGCACTGTGTAAATGAGACTGGGCACTGTGTAAATGAGACCGGGCACTGTGTAAATGAGACCGGGCACTGTGTAAATGAGACTGGGCACTGTGTAAATGATACTGGGCACTGTGTAAATGAGACTGGGCACTGTGTAAATGAGACTGGGCACTGTGTAAATGAGACCGGGCACTGTGTAAATGAGACTGGGCACTGTGTAAATGAGACTGGGCACTGTGTAAATGAGACTGTGCAGTGTGTAAATGAGACCGGGCACTGTGTAAATGAGACCGGGCACTGTGTAAATGAGACCGGGCACTGTGTAAATGAGACTGGGCACTGTGTAAATGAGATGGGGTACTGTGTAAATGAGACTGGGCACTGTGTAAATGAGACCGGGCACTGTGTAAATGAGATGGGGTACTGTGTAAATGAGACTGGGCATTGTGTAAATGAGACCGGGAACTGTGTAAATGAGACTGGGCACTATGTAAATGAGATTGGGTACTGTGTAAATGAGACTGGGCACTGTGTAAATGAGACCGGGCACTGTGTAAATGAGACCGGGCACTGTGTAAGTGAGACCGGGCACTGTGTAAATGAGACCGGGCACTGTGTAAATGAGACTGGGCACTGTGTAAATGAGATGGGGTACTGTGCAAATGAGACTGGGGACTGTGTAAATGAGACCGGGCACTGTGTAAATGAGATGGGGTACTGTGTAAATGAGACTGGGCACTGTGTAAATGAGACCGGGCACTGTGTAAATGAGACTGGGCACTGTGTAAATGAGATGGGGTACTGTGTAAATGTGACTGGGCACTGTGTAAATGAGACTGGGCACTGTGTAAATGAGGCTGGGCACTGTGTAAATGAGATGGTGCACTGTGTTAATGAGACTGGGCACTGTGCAAATGAGAATGGGCACTGTGTAAATGAGACTGGGCACTGTGTAAATGAGACTGGGCACTGTGTAAATGAAACTGGGTACTGTGTAAATGAGACTGGGCACTGTGTAAATGAGACTGGGCACTGTGTAAATGAGACTGGGCACTGTGTAAATGAAACTGGGCACTGTGTAAATGAGACTGGGCACTGTGTAAATGAGATTGGGCACTGTGTAAATGAAACTGGGCACTGTGTAAATGAGAATGGGCACTGTGCAAATGAGAATGGGCACTGTGCAAATGAGAATGGGCACTGTGTAAATGAGACTGGGCACTGTGTAAATGAGACTGGGCACTGTGTAAATGAGACCGGGCACTGAGTAAATGAGACCGGGCACTGTGTAAATGAGACTGGGCACTGTGTAAATGAGACTGGGCACTGTGTAAATGAGACTGGGCACTGTGTAAATGAGACTGGGCACTGTGTAAATGAGACCGGGCACTGTGTAAATGAGACTGGGCACTGTGTAAATGAGACTGGGCACTGTGTAAATGAGACTGTGCACTGTGTAAATGAGACCGGGCACTGTGTAAATGAGACCGGGCACTGTGTAAATGAGACCGGGCACTGTGTAAATGAGACTGGGCCCTGTGTAAATGAGATGGGGTACTGTGTAAATGAGACTGGGCACTGTGTAAATGAGACCGGGCACTGTGTAAATGAGATGGGGTACTGTGTAAATGAGACTGGGCACTGTGTAAATGAGACCGGGCACTGTGTAAATGAGACTGGGCACTGTGTAAATGAGATGGGGTACTGTGTAAATGAGACTGGGCACTGTGTAAATGAGATTGGGCACTGTATAAATGAGTTAGGGCACTGTGTAAATGAGACTGGGCACTGTGTAAATGAGACTGGGCACTGTGTAAATGAGACTGGGCACTGTGTAAATGAGATTGGGCACTGTAAACATGAGATTGGGTATTGTGTAAATGAGACTGGGCACTGTGTAATTGAGACTGGGCACTGTGTAAATGAGTTAGGGCACTGTGCAAATGAGACTGGGCACTGTATAAATGAGACTCAGTACTGTGTAAATGAGACTGGGCACTGTGTAAATGAGACTGGGGACTGTGTAAATGAGACTGGGCACTGTGTAAATGAGACTGGGCACTGTGTAAATGAGACTGGGCACTGTGTAAATGAGACTGGGCACTGTGTAAATGAGACTGGGCACTGTGTAAATGAGACTGGGCACTGTGTAAATGAGACTGGGCACTGTGTAAATGAAACTGGGCACTGTGTAAATGAGACTGGGCACTGTGTAAATGAGATTGGGCACTGTGTAAATGAGATTGGGCACTGTGTAAATGAGTTAGGGCACTGTGTAAATGAGACTGGGCACTGTGTAAATGATACTGGGCACTGTGTAAATGAGACTGGGCACTGTGTAAATGAGATTGGGCACTGTAAACATGAGATTGGGTATTGTGTAAATGAGACTGGGCACTGTGTAAATGAGACTGGGCATTGTGTAAATGAGTTAGGGCACTGTGTAAATGAGACTGGGCACTGTATAAATGAGACTCAGTACTGTGTAAATGAGACTGGGCACTGCGTAAATGAGACTGGGGACTGTGTAAATGAGACTGGGCACTGTGTAAATGAGACTGGGCACTGTGTAAATGAGACTGGGCACTGTGTAAATGAGAGTGCGTACCGTGTAAATGAGACTGGGCACTGTGTAAATGAGACTGGGCACTGTGTAAATGAGACTGGGCACTGTGTAAATGAAACTGGGCACTGTGTAAATGAGACTGGGCACTGTGTAAATGAGACTGGGCACTGTGTAAATGAGACTGGGCACTGTGTAAATGAGATTGGGTACTGTGTAAATGAGACTGGGCACTGTGTAAATGAGACTGGGCACTGTGTAAATGAGTTAGGGCACTGTGTAAATGAGTTAGGGCACTGTGTAAATGAGACTGGGCACTGTGTAAATGAGACTGGGCACTGTGTAAATGAGATTGGGCACTGTGTAAATGAGATTGGGTACTGTGTAAATGAGACTGGGCACTGTGTAAATGAGACTGGGCATTGTGTAAATGAGTTAGGGCACTGTCTAAATGAGATTGGGTACTGTGTAAATGAGACTGGGCACTGTGTAAATGAGACTGGGCACTGTGTAAATGAGATTCGGTACTGTGTAAATGAGACTGGGCACTGTGTATATGAGACCGGGCACTGTGTAATTGAGACTGGGCACTGTGTAAATGAGACTGGGCACTGTGTAAATGAGATTGGGCACTGTGTAAATGAGATTGGGTAGTGTGTAAATGAGACTGGGCACTGTGTAAATGAGACTGGGCACTGTGTAAATGAGACCGGGCACTGTGTAAATGAGATGGGGTACTGTGTAAATGAGACTGGGCACTGTGTGAATGAGACCGGGCACTGTGTAAATGAGACTGGGCACTGTGTAAATGAGATGGGGTACTGTGTAAATGAGACTGGGCACTGTGTAAATGAGACCGGGCACTGTGTAAATGAGACCGGGCACTGTGTAAATGAGACTGGGCACTGTGTAAATGAGGCTGGGCACTGTGTAAATGAGATGGTGCACTGTGTTAATGAGACTGGGCACTGTGCAAATGAGAATGGGCACTGTGTAAATGAGACTGGGCACTGTGTAAATGAGACTGGGCACTGTGTAAATGAGACTGGGCACTGTGTAAATGAGACCGGGCACTGTGTAAATGAGACCGGGCACTGTGTAAATGAGACTAGACACTGTGTAAATGAGACTGGGCACTGTGTAAATGATACTGGGCACTGTGTAAATGAGACTGGGCACTGTGTAAATGAGAGCGGGCACTGTGTAAATGAGACTGGGCACTGTGTAAATGAGACCGGGCACTGTGTAAATGAGACCGGGCACTGTGTAAATGAGACCGGGCACTGTGTAAATGAGACTGGGCACTGTGTAAATGAGATGGGGTACTGTGTAAATGAGACTGGGCACTGTGTAAATGAGACCGGGCACTGTGTAAATGAGATGGGGTACTGTGTAAGTGAGACTGGGCACTGTGTAAATGAGACCGGGCACTGTGTAAATGAGATGGGGTACTGTGTAAATGAGACTGGGCACTGTGTAAATGAGACCGGGCACTGTGTAAATGAGACTGGGCACTGTGTAAATGAGATGGGGTACTGTGTAAATGAGACTGGGCACTGTGTAAATGAGACCGGGCACTGTGTAAATGAGACCGGGCACTGTGTAAATGAGACTGGGCACTGTGTAAATGAGGCTGGGCACTGTGTAAATGAGATGGTGCACTGTGTTAATGAGACTGGGCACTGTGCAAATGAGAATGGGCACTGTGTAAATGAGACTGGGCACTGTGTAAATGAGACTGGGCACTGTGTAAATGAAACTGGGCACTGTGTAAATGAGACTGGGCACTGTGTAAATGAGTTAGGGCACTGTGTAAATGAGACTGGGCACTGTGTAAATGAGACTGGGCACTGTGTAAATGAGATTGGGCACTGTGTAAATGAGAATGGGCACTGTGTAAATGAGACTGGGCACTGTGTAAATGAGATTGGGTACTGTGTAAATGAGACTGGGCACTGTGTAAATGAGACTGGGCACTGTGTAAATGAGTTAGGGCACTGTGTTAATGAGACTGGGCACTGTGCAAATGAGAATGGGCACTGTGTAAATGAGACTGGGCACTGTGTAAATGAGTTTGGGTACTGTGTAAATGAGACTGGGCACTGTGTAAATGAGACTGGGCACTGTGTAAATGAGTTAGGGCACTGTGTAAATGAGACTGGGCACTGTGTAAATGAGACTGGGCACTGTGTAAATGAGATTGGGCACTGTGTAAATGAGATTGGGTACTGTGTGAATGAGACTGGGCACTGTGTAAATGAGACTGGGCACTGTGTAAATGAGTTAGGGCACTGTGTAAATGAGACTGGATACTGTGTAAATGAGTCTGGGCACTGTGTAAATGAGATTGGGTACTGTGTAAATGAGACTGGGCACTGTGTAAATGACACTGGGCACTGTGTAAATGAGATTGGGTACTGTGTAAATGAGACTGGGCACTGTGTAAATGAGACTGGGCACTGTGTAAATGAGACTGGGCACTGTGTAAATGAGACTGGGCACTGTGTAAATGAGACTGGGCACTGTGTAAATGAGACTGGGCACTGTGTAAATGAGATTGGGCACTGTGTAAATGAGATTGGGTAGTGTGTAAATGAGACTGGGCACTGTGTAAATGAGACCGGGCACTGTGTAAATGAGACCGGGCACTGTGTAAGTGAGACTGGGCACTGTGTAAATGAGACTGGGCACTGTGTAAATGATACTGGGCACTGTGTAAATGAGACTGGGCACTGTGTAAATGAGACCGGGCACTGTGTAAATGAGACTGGGCACTGTGTAAATGAGACTGGGCACTGTGTAAATGAGACCGTGCAGTGTGTAAATGAGACCGGGCACTGTGTAAATGAGACCGGGCACTGTGTAAATGAGACCGGGCACTGTGTAAATGAGACTGGGCACTGTGTAAATGAGATGGGGTACTGTGTAAATGAGACTGGGCACTGTGTAAATGTGACCGGGCACTGTGTAAATGAGATGGGGTACTGTGTAAATGAGACTGGGCACTGTGTAAATGAGACCGGGCACTGTGTAAATGAGACTGGGCACTATGTAAATGAGATGGGGTACTGTGTAAATGAGACTGGGCACTGTGTAAATGAGACCGGGCACTGTGTAAATGAGATGGGGTACTGTGTAAATGAGACTGGGCACTGTGTAAATGAGACCGGGCACTGTGTAAATGAGACTGGGCACTATGTAAATGAGATGGGGTACTGTGTAAATGAGACTGGGCACTGTGTAAATGAGACCGGGCACTGTGTAAATGAGACCGGGCACTGTGTAAATGAGACTGGGCACTGTGTAAATGAGGCTGGGCACTGTGTAAATGAGATGGTGCACTGTGTTAATGAGACTGGGCACTGTGCAAATGAGAATGGGCACTGTGTAAATGAGACTGGGCACTGTGTAAATGAGACTGGGCACTGTGTAAATGAGACTGGGCACTGTGTAAATGAGACTGGGCACTGTGTAAATGAGATTGGGCACTGTGTAAATGAGACTGGGCACTGTGTAAATGAGAATGGGCACTGTGCAAATGAGAATGGGCACTGTGTAAATGAGACCGGGCACTGTGTAAATGAGACCGGGCACTGTGTAAATGAGAGCGGGCACTGTGTAAATGAGACTGGGCACTGTGTAAATGAGACTGGGCACTGTGTAAATGAGACTGGGCACTGTGTAAATGAGACTGGGCACTGTGTAAATGAGATTGGGCACTGTGTAAATGAGATTGGGTATTGTGTAAATGAGACTGGGCACTGTGTAAATGAGACTGGGCACTGTGTAAATGAGACCGGGCACTGTGTAAATGAGACCGGGCACTGTGTAAATGAGACTAGACACTGTGTAAATGAGACTGGGCACTGTGTAAATGATACTGGGCACTGTGTAAATGAGACTGGGCACTGTGTAAATGAGACCGGGCACTGTGTAAATGAGACTGGGCACTGTGTAAATGAGACCGGGCACTGTGTAAATGAGACCGGGCACTGTGTAAATGAGACCGGGCACTGTGTAAATGAGACTGGGCACTGTGTAAATGAGATGGGGTACTGTGTAAATGAGACTGGGCACTGTGTAAATGAGACCGGGCACTGTGTAAATGAGATGGGGTACTGTGTAAGTGAGACTGGGCACTGTGTAAATGAGACCGGGCACTGTGTAAATGAGATGGGGTACTGTGTAAGTGAGACTGGGCACTGTGTAAATGAGACCGGGCACTGTGTAAATGAGATGGGGTACTGTGTAAATGAGACTGGGCACTGTGTAAATGAGACCGGGCACTGTGTAAATGAGACCGGGCACTGTGTAAATGAGACTGGGCACTGTGTAAATGAGGCTGGGCACTGTGTAAATGAGATGGTGCACTGTGTTAATGAGACTGGGCACTGTGCAAATGAGAATGGGCACTGTGTAAATGAGACTGGGCACTGTGTAAATGAGACTGGGCACTGTGTAAATGAGACTGGGCACTGTGTAAATGAAACTGGGCACTGTGTAAATGAGACTGGGCACTGTGTAAATGAGATTGGGCACTGTGTAAATGAGATTGGGCACTGTGTAAATGAGTTAGGGCACTGTGTAAATGAGACTGGGCACTGTGTAAATGATACTGGGCACTGTGTAAATGAGACTGGGCACTGTGTAAATGAGATTGGGCACTGTAAACATGAGATTGGGTATTGTGTAAATGAGACTGGGCACTGTGTAAATGAGACTGGGCATTGTGTAAATGAGTTAGGGCACTGTGTAAATGAGACTGGGCACTGTATAAATGAGACTCAGTACTGTGTAAATGAGACTGGGCACTGCGTAAATGAGACTGGGGACTGTGTAAATGAGACTGGGCACTGTGTAAATGAGACTGGGCACTGTGTAAATGAGACTGGGCACTGTGTAAATGAGACTGCGTACCGTGTAAATGAGACTGGGCACTGTGTAAATGAGACTGGGCACTGTGTAAATGAGACTGGGCACTGTGTAAATGAAACTGGGCACTGTGTAAATGAGACTGGGCACTGTGTAGATGAGACTGGGCACTGTGTAAATGAGACTGGGCACTGTGTAAATGAGATTGGGTACTGTGTAAATGAGACTGGGCACTGTGTAAATGAGACTGGGCACTGTGTAAATGAGTTAGGGCACTGTGTAAATGAGTTAGGGCACTGTGTAAATGAGACTGGGCACTGTGTAAATGAGACTGGGCACTGTGTAAATGAGATTGGGCACTGTGTAAATGAGATTGGGTACTGTGTAAATGAGACTGGGCACTGTGTAAATGAGACTGGGCATTGTGTAAATGAGTTAGGGCACTGTATAAATGAGACTGGGTACTGTGTAAATGAGACTGGGCACTGTCTAAATGAGATTGGGTACTGTGTAAATGAGACTGGGCACTGTGTAAATGAGACTGGGCACTGTGTAAATGAGATTCGGTACTGTGTAAATGAGACTGGGCACTGTGTATATGAGACCGGGCACTGTGTAATTGAGACTGGGCACTGTGTAAATGAGACTGGGCACTGTGTAAATGAGATTGGGCACTGTGTAAATGAGATTGGGTAGTGTGTAAATGAGACTGGGCACTGTGTAAATGAGACTGGGCACTGTGTAAATGAGACCGGGCACTGTGTAAATGAGATGGGGTACTGTGTAAATGAGACTGGGCACTGTGTGAATGAGACCGGGCACTGTGTAAATGAGACTGGGCACTGTGTAAATGAGATGGGGTACTGTTTAAATGAGACTGGGCACTGTGTAAATGAGACCGGGCACTGTGTAAATGAGACCGGGCACTGTGTAAATGAGACTGGGCACTGTGTAAATGAGGCTGGGCACTGTGTAAATGAGATGGTGCACTGTGTTAATGAGACTGGGCACTGTGCAAATGAGAATGGGCACTGTGTAAATGAGACTGGGCACTGTGTAAATGAGACTGGGCACTGTGTAAATGAGACTGGGCACTGTGTAAATGAGACCGGGCACTGTGTAAATGAGACCGGGCACTGTGTAAATGAGACTAGACACTGTGTAAATGAGACTGGGCACTGTGTAAATGATACTGGGCACTGTGTAAATGAGACTGGGCACTGTGTAAATGAGAGCGGGCACTGTGTAAATGAGACTGGGCACTGTGTAAATGAGACCGGGCACTGTGTAAATGAGACCGGGCACTGTGTAAATGAGACCGGGCACTGTGTAAATGAGACTGGGCACTGTGTAAATGAGATGGGGTACTGTGTAAATGAGACTGGGCACTGTGTAAATGAGACCGGGCACTGTGTAAATGAGATGGGGTACTGTGTAAGTGAGACTGGGCACTGTGTAAATGAGACCGGGCACTGTGTAAATGAGATGGGGTACTGTGTAAATGAGACTGGGCACTGTGTAAATGAGACCGGGCACTGTGTAAATGAGACTGGGCACTGTGTAAATGAGATGGGGTACTGTGTAAATGAGACTGGGCATTGTGTAAATGAGACCGGGCACTGTGTAAATGAGACCGGGCACTGTGTAAATGAGACTGGGCACTGTGTAAATGAGGCTGGGCACTGTGTAAATGAGATGGTGCACTGTGTTAATGAGACTGGGCACTGTGCAAATGAGAATGGGCACTGTGTAAATGAGACTGGGCACTGTGTAAATGAGACTGGGCACTGTGTAAATGAAACTGGGCACTGTGTAAATGAGACTGGGCACTGTGTAAATGAGTTAGGGCACTGTGTAAATGAGACTGGGCACTGTGTAAATGAGACTGGGCACTGTGTAAATGAGATTGGGCACTGTGTAAATGAGAATGGGCACTGTGTAAATGAGACTGGGCACTGTGTAAATGAGATTGGGTACTGTGTAAATGAGACTGGGCACTGTGTAAATGAGACTGGGCACTGTGTAAATGAGTTAGGGCACTGTGTTAATGAGACTGGGCACTGTGCAAATGAGAATGGGCACTGTGTAAATGAGACTGGGCACTGTGTAAATGAGTTTGGGTACTGTGTAAATGAGACTGGGCACTGTGTAAATGAGACTGGGCACTGTGTAAATGAGTTAGGGCACTGTGTAAATGAGACTGGGCACTGTGTAAATGAGACTGGGCACTGTGTAAATGAGATTGGGCACTGTGTAAATGAGATTGGGTACTGTGTGAATGAGACTGGGCACTGTGTAAATGAGACTGGGCACTGTGTAAATGAGTTAGGGCACTGTGTAAATGAGACTGGGTACTGTGTAAATGAGTCTGGGCACTGTGTAAATGAGATTGGGTACTGTGTAAATGAGACTGGGCACTGTGTAAATGAGACTGGGCACTGTGTAAATGAGACTGGGCACTGTGTAAATGAGACTGGGCACTGTGTAAATGAGACTGGGCACTGTGTAAATGAGACTGGGCACTGTGTAAATGTGATTGGGCACTGTGTAAATGAGATTGGGTAGTGTGTAAATGAGACTGGGCACTGTGTAAATGAGACCGGGCACTGTGTAAATGAGACCGGGCACTGTGTAAATGAGACTGGGCACTGTGTAAATGAGACTGGGCACTGTGTAAATGATACTGGGCACTGTGTAAATGAGACTGGGCACTGTGTAAATGAGACCGGGCACTGTGTAAATGAGACTGGGCACTGTGTAAATGAGACTGGGCACTGTGTAAATGAGACCGTGCAGTGTGTAAATGAGACCGGGCACTGTGTAAATGAGACCGGGCACTGTGTAAATGAGACCGGGCACTGTGTAAATGAGACTGGGCACTGTGTAAATGAGATGGGGTACTGTGTAAATGAGACTGGGCACTGTGTAAATGAGACCGGGCACTGTGTAAATGAGATGGGGTACTGTGTAAATGAGACTGGGCACTGTGTAAATGAGACCGGGCACTGTGTAAATGAGACTGGGCACTATGTAAATGAGATGGGGTACTGTGTAAATGAGACTGGGCACTGTGTAAATGAGACCGGGCACTGTGTAAATGAGATGGGGTACTGTGTAAATGAGACTGGGCACTGTGTAAATGAGACCGGGCACTGTGTAAATGAGACTGGGCACTATGTAAATGAGATGGGGTACTGTGTAAATGAGACTGGGCACTGTGTAAAAGAGACCGGGCACTGTGTAAATGAGACCGGGCACTGTGTAAATGAGACTGGGCACTGTGTAAATGAGGCTGGGCACTGTGTAAATGAGATGGTGCACTGTGTTAATGAGACTGGGCACTGTGCAAATGAGAATGGGCACTGTGTAAATGAGACTGGGCACTGTGTAAATGAGACTGGGCACCGTGTAAATGAGACTGGGCACTGTGTAAATGAGACTGGGCACTGTGTAAATGAGATTGGGCACTGTGTAAATGAGACTGGGCACTGTGTAAATGAGAATGGGCACTGTGCAAATGAGAATGGGCACTGTGTAAATGAGACCGGGCACTGTGTAAATGAGACCGGGCACTGTGTAAATGAGACTGGGCACTGTGTAAATGAGACCGGGCACTGTGTAAATGAGACTGGGCACTGTGTAAATGAGACTGGGCACTGTGTAAATGAGATTGGGCACTGTGTAAATGAGATTGGGTATTGTGTAAATGAGACTGGGCACTGTGTAAATGAGACTGGGCACTGTGTAAATGAGACCGGGCACTGTGTAAATGAGACCGGGCACTGTGTAAATGAGACTAGACACTGTGTAAATGAGACTGGGCACTGTGTAAATGATACTGGGCACTGTGTAAATGAGACTGGGCACTGTGTAAATGAGACCGGGCACTGTGTAAATGAGACTGGGCACTGTGTAAATGAGACCGGGCACTGTGTAAATGAGACCGGGCACTGTGTAAATGAGACCGGGCACTGTGTAAATGAGACTGGGCACTGTGTAAATGAGATGGGGTACTGTGTAAGTGAGACTGGGCACTGTGTAAATGAGACCGGGCACTGTGTAAATGAGATGGGTACTGTGTAAATGAGACTGGGCACTGTGTAAATGAGACCGGGCACTGTGTAAATGAGACTGGGCACTGTGTAAATGAGATGGGGTACTGTGTAAATGAGACTGGGCACTGTGTAAATGAGACCGGGCACTGTGTAAATGAGACCGGGCACTGTGTAAATGAGACTGGGCACTGTGTAAATGAGGCTGGGCACTGTGTAAATGAGATGGTGCACTGTGTTAATGAGACTGGGCACTGTGCAAATGAGAATGGGCACTGTGTAAATGAGACTGGGCACTGTGTAAATGAGACTGGGCACTGTGTAAATGAAACTGGGCACTGTGTAAATGAGACTGGGCACTGTGTAAATGAGTTAGGGCACTGTGTAAATGAGACTGGGCACTGTGTAAATGAGACTGGGCACTGTGTAAATGAGATTGGGCACTGTGTAAATGAGAATGGGCACTGTGTAAATGAGACTGGGCACTGTGTAAATGAGATTGGGTACTGTGTAAATGAGACTGGGCACTGTGTAAATGAGACTGGGCACTGTGTAAATGAGTTAGGGCACTGTGTTAATGAGACTGGGCACTGTGCAAATGAGAATGGGCACTGTGTAAATGAGACTGGGCACTGTGTAAATGAGATTGGGTACTGTGTAAATGAGACTGGGCACTGTGTAAATGAGACTGGGCACTGTGTAAATGAGTTAGGGCACTGTGTAAATGAGACTGGGCACTGTGTAAATGAGACTGGGCACTGTGTAAATGAGATTGGGCACTGTGTAAATGAGATTGGGTACTGTGTGAATGAGACTGGGCACTGTGTAAATGAGACTGGGCACTGTGTAAATGAGTTAGGGCACTGTGTAAATGAGACTGGGTACTGTGTAAATGAGTCTGGGCACTGTGTAAATGAGATTGGGTACTGTGTAAATGAGACTGGGCACTGTGTAAATGACACTGGGCACTGTGTAAATGAGATTGGGTACTGTGTAAATGAGACTGGGCACTGTGTAAATGAGACTGGGCACTGTGTAAATGAGACTGGGCACTGTGTAAATGAGACTGGGCACTGTGTAAATGAGACTGGGCACTGTGTAAATGAGACTGGGCACTGTGTAAATGAGATTGGGCACTGTGTAAATGAGATTGGGTAGTGTGTAAATGAGACTGGGCACTGTGTAAATGAGACCGGGCACTGTGTAAATGAGACCGGGCACTGTGTAAATGAGATTGGGCACTGTGTAAATGAGACTGGGCACTGTGTAAATGATACTGGGCACTGTGTAAATGAGACTGGGCACTGTGTAAATGAGACCGGGCACTGTGTAAATGAGACTGGGCACTGTGTAAATGAGACTGGGCACTGTGTAAATGAGACCGTGCAGTGTGTAAATGAGACCGGGCACTGTGTAAATGAGACCGGGCACTGTGTAAATGAGACCGGGCACTGTGTAAATGAGACTGGGCACTGTGTAAATGAGATGGGGTACTGTGTAAATGAGACTGGGCACTGTGTAAATGAGACCGGGCACTGTGTAAATGAGATGGGGTACTGTGTAAATGAGACTGGGCATTGTGTAAATGAGACCGGGCACTGTGTAAATGAGACTGGGCACTATGTAAATGAGATGGGGTACTGTGTAAATGAGACTGGGCACTGTGTAAATGAGACCGGGCACTGTGTAAATGAGATGGGGTACTGTGTAAATGAGACTGGGCACTGTGTAAATGAGACCGGGCACTGTGTAAATGAGACTGGGCACTATGTAAATGAGATGGGGTACTGTGTAAATGAGACTGGGCACTGTGTAAATGAGACCGGGCACTGTGCAAATGAGACCGGGCACTGTGTAAATGAGACTGGGCACTGTGTAAATGAGGCTGGGCACTGTGTAAATGAGATGGTGCACTGTGTTAATGAGACTGGGCACTGTGCAAATGAGAATGGGCACTGTGTAAATGAGACTGGGCACTGTGTAAATGAGACTGGGCACTGTGTAAATGAGACTGGGCACTGTGTAAATGAGATTGGGCACTGTGTAAATGAGACTGGGCACTGTGTAAATGAGAATGGGCACTGTGAAAATGAGAATGGCCACTGTGCAAATGAGAATGGCACTGTGTAAATGAGACTGGGCACTGTGTAAATGAGACCGGGCACTGGACCGGGCACTGTGTAAATGAGACTGGGCACAGTGTAAATGAGACTGGGCACTGCGTAAATGAGACTGGGCACTGTGTAAATGAGACTGGGCACTGTGTAAATGAGATTGGGCACTGTGTAAATGAGATTGGGTAGTGTGTAAATGAGACTGGGCACTGTGTAAATGAGACTGGGCACTGTGTAAATGAGACCGGGCACTGTGTAAATGAGACCGGGCACTGTGTAAATGAGACTAGACACTGTGTAAATGAGACTGGGCACTGTGTAAATGATACTGGGCACTGTGTAAATGAGACCGGGCACTGTGTAAATGAGACCGGGCACTGTGTAAATGAGACTGGGCAGTGTGTAAATGAGACTGGGCACTGTGTAAATGAGACCGGGCACTGTGTAAATGAGAACGGGCACTGTGTAAATGAGACCGGGCACTGTGTAAATGAAACTGGGCACTGTGTAAATGAGATGGGGTACTGTGTAAATGAGACTGGGCACTGTGTAAATGAGACCGGGCACTGTGTAAATGAGATGGGGTACTGTGTAAATGAGACTGGGCACTGTGTAAATGAGACCGGGCACTGTGTAAATGAGACTGGGCACTGTGTAAATGAGATGGGGTACTGTGTAAATGAGACTGGGCACTGTGTAAATGAGACCGGCCACTGTGTAAATGAGACCGGGCACTGTGTAAATGAGACTGGGCACTGTGTAAATGAGGCTGGGCACTGTGTAAATGAGATGGTGCACTGTGTTAATGAGACTGGGCACTGTGCAAATGAGAATGGGCACTGTGTAAATGAGACTGGGCACTGTGTAAATGAGACTGGGCACTGTGTAAATGAAACTGGGTACTGTGTAAATGAGACTGGGCACTGTGTAAATGAGACTGGGCACTGCGTAAATGAGACTGGGCACTGTGTAAATGAAACTGGGCACTGTGTAAATGAGACTGGGCACTGTGTAAATGAGACTGGGCACTGTGTAAATGAGATTGGGCACTGTGTAAATGAGTTAGGGCACTGTGTAAATGAGACTGGGCACTGTGTAAATGAGACTGGGCACTGTGTAAATGAGACTGGGCACTGTGTAAATGAGATTGGGCACTGTAAACATGAGATTGGGTACTGTGTAAATGAGACTGGGCACTGTGTAAATGAGACTGGGCACTGTGTAAATGAGTTAGGGCACTGTGTAAATGAGACTGGGCACTGTATAAATGAGACTGGGGACTGTGTAAATGAGACTGGGCACTGTGTAAATGAGACTGGGCACTGTGTAAATGAGACTGGGCACTGTGTAAATGAGACTGCGTACTGTGTAAATGAGACTGGGCACTGTGTAAATGAGACTGGGCACTGTGTAAATGAGACTGGGCACTGTGTAAATGAAACTGGGTACTGTGTAAATGAGACTGGGCACTGTGTAAATGAGACTGGGCACTGTGTAAATGAGACTGGGCACTGTGTAAATGAGATTGGGTACTGTGTAAATGAGACTGGGCACTGTGTAAATGAGACTGGGCACTGTGTAAATGAGTTAGGGCACTGTGTAAATGAGACTGGGCACTGTGTAAATGAGACTGGGCACTGTGTAAATGAGATTGGGCACTGTGTAAATGAGATTGGGTACTGTGTAAATGAGACTGGGCACTGTGTAAATGAGACTGGGCACTGTGTAAATGAGTTAGGGCACTGTGTAAATGAGACTGGGTACTGTGTAAATGAGACTGGGCACTGTGTAAATGAGATTGGGTACTCTGCAAATGAGACTGGGCACTGTGTAAATGAGACTGGGCACTGTGTAAATGAGATTGGGTACTGTGTAAATGAGACTGGGCTCTGTGTAAATGAGACTGGGCACTGTGTAAATGAGACTGGGCACTGTGCAAATGAGACTGGGCACTGTGTTAATGAGACTCAGTACTGTGTAAATGAGACTGGGCACTGTGTAAATGAGACTGGGCACTGTGTAAATGAGACTGGGGACTGTAAATGAGAGTGGGCACTGTGTAAATGAGACTGGGCACTGTGTAAATGAGACTGGGCACTGTGTAAATGAGACTGGGTACTGTGTAAATGAGACTGGGCACTGTGTAAATGAGACTGGGCACTGTGTAAATGAGACTGGGCACTGTGTAAATGAGATTGGGCACCGTGTAAATGAGAGTGGGCTCTGTGTAAATGAGACTGGGCACTGTGTAAATGAGACAGGGCACTGTGTAAATGAGACTGGGCACTGTGTAAATGAGACTGGGCACTGTGTAAATGAGACTGGGCACTGTGTAAATGAGACAGGGCACTGTGTAAATGAGACTGGGCACTGTGTAAATGAAACTGGGTACGGTGTAAAAGAGACTGGGCACTGTGTAAATGAGACTGGGCACTGTGTAAATGAGACTGGGCACTGTGTAAACGAAACTGGGCACTGTGTAAATGAGACTGGGCACTGTGTAAATGAGACTGGGCACTGTGTAAATGAGATTGGGCACTGGATAATGAGTTTGGGTACTGTGTAAATGAGACTGGGCACTGTGTAAATGAGACTGGGCACTGTGTAAATGAGTTAGGGAACTGTGTAAATGAGACTGGGCACTGTGTAAATGAGACTTGGCACTGTGTAAATGAGACTGGGCACTGTGTAAATGAGACTGGGCACTGTGTAAATGAGACTGGGCACTGTGTAAATGAGATTGGGCACTGTGTAAATGAGAGTGTGTACTGTGTAAATGAGACCGGGCACTGTGTAAATGAGACCGGGCACGGTGTAAATGAGACCGGGCACTGTGTAAATGAGACTGGGCACTGTGTAAATGAGACCGGGCACTGTGTAAATGAGACTGGGCACTGTGTAAATGAGACTGGGCACTGTGTAAATGAGATGGGGTACTGTGTAAATGAGACTGGGCACTGTGTAAATGAGACCGGGCACTGTGGAAATGAGACCGGGCACTTTGTAAATGAGACTGGGCACTGTGTAAATGAGGCTGGGCACTGTGTAAATGAGATTGGGCACTGTGTAAATGAGACTGGCCACTGTGTAAATGAGACCGGGCACTGTGTAAATGAGACTGGGCACTGTGTAAATGAGATTGGGCACTGTGTAAATGAGTTTGGGTACTGTGTAAATGAGACTGGGCACTGTGTAAATGAGACTGGGCACTGTGTAAATGAGTTAGGGCACTGTGTAAATGAGACTGGGTACTGTGTAAATGAGACTGGGCACTGTGTAAATGAGACTGGGCACTGTGTAAATGAGACCGTGCAGTGTGTAAATGAGACCGGGCACTGTGTAAATGAGACCGGGCACTGTGTAAATGAGACCGGGCACTGTGTAAATGAGACTGGGCACTGTGTAAATGAGATGGGGTACTGTGTAAATGAGACTGGGCACTGTGTAAATGAGACCGGGCACTGTGTAAATGAGATGGGGTACTGTGTAAATGAGACTGGGCACTGTGTAAATGAGACCGGGCACTGTGTAAATGAGACTGGGCACTGTGTAAATGAGACCGGGCACTGTGTAAATGAGATGGGGTACTGTGTAAATGAGACTGGGCACTGTGTAAATGAGACCGGGCACTGTGTAAATGAGACTGGGCACTATGTAAATGAGATGGGGTACTGTGTAAATGAGACTGGGCACTGTGTAAATGAGACCGGGCACTGTGCAAATGAGACCGGGCACTGTGTAAATGAGACTGGGCACTGTGTAAATGAGGCTGGGCACTGTGTAAATGAGATGGTGCACTGTGTTAATGAGACTGGGCACTGTGCAAATGAGAATGGGCACTGTGTAAATGAGACTGGGCACTGTGTAAATGAGACTGGGCACTGTGTAAATGAGACTGGGCACTGTGTAAATGAGATTGGGCACTGTGTAAATGAGACTGGGCACTGTGTAAATGAGAATGGGCACTGTGAAAATGAGAATGGCCACTGTGCAAATGAGAATGGCACTGTGTAAATGAGACTGGGCACTGTGTAAATGAGACCGGGCACTGGACCGGGCACTGTGTAAATGAGACTGGGCACAGTGTAAATGAGACTGGGCACTGCGTAAATGAGACTGGGCACTGTGTAAATGAGACTGGGCACTGTGTAAATGAGATTGGGCACTGTGTAAATGAGATTGGGTAGTGTGTAAATGAGACTGGGCACTGTGTAAATGAGACTGGGCACTGTGTAAATGAGACCGGGCACTGTGTAAATGAGACCGGGCACTGTGTAAATGAGACTAGACACTGTGTAAATGAGACTGGGCACTGTGTAAATGATACTGGGCACTGTGTAAATGAGACCGGGCACTGTGTAAATGAGACCGGGCACTGTGTAAATGAGACTGGGCAGTGTGTAAATGAGACTGGGCACTGTGTAAATGAGACCGGGCACTGTGTAAATGAGAACGGGCACTGTGTAAATGAGACCGGGCACTGTGTAAATGAAACTGGGCACTGTGTAAATGAGATGGGGTACTGTGTAAATGAGACTGGGCACTGTGTAAATGAGACCGGGCACTGTGTAAATGAGATGGGGTACTGTGTAAATGAGACTGGGCACTGTGTAAATGAGACCGGGCACTGTGTAAAAGAGACTGGGCACTGTGTAAATGAGATGGGGTACTGTGTAAATGAGACTGGGCACTGTGTAAATGAGACCGGTCACTGTGTAAATGAGACCGGGCACTGTGTAAATGAGACTGGGCACTGTGTAAATGAGGCTGGGCACTGTGTAAATGAGATGGTGCACTGTGTTAATGAGACTGGGCACTGTGCAAATGAGAATGGGCACTGTGTAAATGAGACTGGGCACTGTGTAAATGAGACTGGGCACTGTGTAAATGAAACTGGGTACTGTGTAAATGAGACTGGGCACTGTGTAAATGAGACTGGGCACTGCGTAAATGAGACTGGGCACTGTGTAAATGAAACTGGGCACTGTGTAAATGAGACTGGGCACTGTGTAAATGAGACTGGGCACTGTGTAAATGAGATTGGGCACTGTGTAAATGAGTTAGGGCACTGTGTAAATGAGACTGGGCACTGTGTAAATGAGACTGGGCACTGTGTAAATGAGACTGGGCACTGTGTAAATGAGATTGGGCACTGTAAACATGAGATTGGGTACTGTGTAAATGAGACTGGGCACTGTGTAAATGAGACTGGGCACTGTGTAAATGAGTTAGGGCACTGTGTAAATGAGACTGGGCACTGTATAAATGAGACTGGGGACTGTGTAAATGAGACTGGGCACTGTGTAAATGAGACTGGGCACTGTGTAAATGAGACTGGGCACTGTGTAAATGAGACTGCGTACTGTGTAAATGAGACTGGGCACTGTGTAAATGAGACTGGGCACTGTGTAAATGAGACTGGGCACTGTGTAAATGAAACTGGGTACTGTGTAAATGAGACTGGGCACTGTGTAAATGAGACTGGGCACTGTGTAAATGAGACTGGGCACTGTGTAAATGAGATTGGGTACTGTGTAAATGAGACTGGGCACTGTGTAAATGAGACTGGGCACTGTGTAAATGAGTTAGGGCACTGTGTAAATGAGACTGGGCACTGTGTAAATGAGACTGGGCACTGTGTAAATGAGATTGGGCACTGTGTAAATGAGATTGGGTACTGTGTAAATGAGACTGGGCACTGTGTAAATGAGACTGGGCACTGTGTAAATGAGTTAGGGCACTGTGTAAATGAGACTGGGTACTGTGTAAATGAGACTGGGCACTGTGTAAATGAGATTGGGTACTCTGCAAATGAGACTGGGCACTGTGTAAATGAGACTGGGCACTGTGTAAATGAGATTGGGTACTGTGTAAATGAGACTGGGCTCTGTGTAAATGAGACTGGGCACTGTGTAAATGAGACTGGGCACTGTGCAAATGAGACTGGGCACTGTGTTAATGAGACTCAGTACTGTGTAAATGAGACTGGGCACTGTGTAAATGAGACTGGGCACTGTGTAAATGAGACTGGGGACTGTAAATGAGAGTGGGCACTGTGTAAATGAGACTGGGCACTGTGTAAATGAGACTGGGCACTGTGTAAATGAGACTGGGTACTGTGTAAATGAGACTGGGCACTGTGTAAATGAGACTGGGCACTGTGTAAATGAGACTGGGCACTGTGTAAATGAGATTGGGCACCGTGTAAATGAGAGTGGGCTCTGTGTAAATGAGACTGGGCACTGTGTAAATGAGACAGGGCACTGTGTAAATGAGACTGGGCACTGTGTAAATGAGACTGGGCACTGTGTAAATGAGACTGGGCACTGTGTAAATGAGACAGGGCACTGTGTAAATGAGACTGGGCACTGTGTAAATGAAACTGGGTACGGTGTAAAAGAGACTGGGCACTGTGTAAATGAGACTGGGCACTGTGTAAATGAGACTGGGCACTGTGTAAACGAAACTGGGCACTGTGTAAATGAGACTGGGCACTGTGTAAATGAGACTGGGCACTGTGTAAATGAGATTGGGCACTGGATAATGAGATTGGGTACTGTGTAAATGAGACTGGGCACTGTGTAAATGAGACTGGGCACTGTGTAAATGAGTTAGGGAACTGTGTAAATGAGACTGGGCACTGTGTAAATGAGACTTGGCACTGTGTAAATGAGACTGGGCACTGTGTAAATGAGACTGGGCACTGTGTAAATGAGACTGGGCACTGAGTAAATGAGATTGGGCACTGTGTAAATGAGAGTGTGTACTGTGTAAATGAGACCGGGCACTGTGTAAATGAGACCGGGCACGGTGTAAATGAGACCGGGCACTGTGTAAATGAGACTGGGCACTGTGTAAATGAGACCGGGCACTGTGTAAATGAGACTGGGCACTGTGTAAATGAGACTGGGCACTGTGTAAATGAGATGGGGTACTGTGTAAATGAGACTGGGCACTGTGTAAATGAGACCGGGCACTGTGGAAATGAGACCGGGCACTTTGTAAATGAGACTGGGCACTGTGTAAATGAGGCTGGGCACTGTGTAAATGAGATTGGGCACTGTGTAAATGAGACTGGCCACTGTGTAAATGAGACCGGGCACTGTGTAAATGAGACTGGGCACTGTGTAAATGAGATTGGGCACTGTGTAAATGAGTTTGGGTACTGTGTAAATGAGACTGGGCACTGTGTAAATGAGACTGGGCACTGTGTAAATGAGTTAGGGCACTGTGTAAATGAGACTGGGTACTGTGTAAATGAGACTGGGCACTGTGTAAATGAGACTGGGCACTGTGTAAATGAGACCGTGCAGTGTGTAAATGAGACCGGGCACTGTGTAAATGAGACCGGGCACTGTGTAAATGAGACCGGGCACTGTGTAAATGAGACTGGGCACTGTGTAAATGAGATGGGGTACTGTGTAAATGAGACTGGGCACTGTGTAAATGAGACCGGGCACTGTGTAAATGAGATGGGGTACTGTGTAAATGAGACTGGGCACTGTGTAAATGAGACCGGGCACTGTGTAAATGAGACTGGGCACTATGTAAATGAGATGGGGTACTGTGTAAATGAGACTGGGCACTGTGTAAATGAGACCGGGCACTGTGTAAATGAGACCGGGCACTGTGTAAATGAGACTGGGCACTGTGTAAATGAGGCTGGGCACTGTGTAAATGAGATGGTGCACTGTGTTAATGAGACTGGGCACTGTGCAAATGAGAATGGGCACTGTGTAAATGAGACTGGGCACTGTGTAAATGAGACTGGGCACTGTGTAAATGAGACTGGGCACTGTGTAAATGAGATTGGGCACTGTGTAAATGAGACTGGGCACTGTGTAAATGAGAATGGGCACTGTGAAAATGAGAATGGGCACTGTGCAAATGAGAATGGCACTGTGTAAATGAGACTGGGCACTGTGTAAATGAGACCGGGCACTGGACCGGGCACTGTGTAAATGAGACTGGGCACAGTGTAAATGAGACTGGGCACTGTGTAAATGAGACTGGGCACTGTGTAAATGAGACTCGGCACTGTGTAAATGAGATTGGGCACTGTGTAAATGAGATTGGGTAGTGTGTAAATGAGACTGGGCACTGTGTAAATGAGACTGGGCACTGTGTAAATGAGACCGGGCACTGTGTAAATGAGACCGGGCACTGTGTAAATGAGACGAGACACTGTGTAAATGATACTGGGCACTGTGTAAATGATACTGGGCACTGTGTAAATGAGACCGGGCACTGTGTAAATGAGACCGGGCACTGTGTAAATGAGACTGGGCACTGTGTAAATGAGACTGGGCACTGTGTAAATGAGACTGTGCACTGTGTAAATGAGACCGGGCACTGTGTAAATGAGACCGGGCACTGTGTAAATGAGACCGGGCACTGTGTAAATGAAACTGGGCACTGTGTAAATGAGATGGGGTACTGTGTAAATGAGACTGGACACTGTGTAAATGAGACCGGGCACTGTGTAAATGAGATGGGGTACTGTGTAAATGAGACTGGGCACTGTGTAAATGAGACCGGGCACTGTGTAAATGAGACTGGGCACTGTGTAAATGAGATGGGGTACTGTGTAAATGAGACTGGGCACTGTGTAAATGAGACCGGTCACTGTGTAAATGAGACCGGGCACTGTGTAAATGAGACTGGGCACTGTGTAAATGAGGCTGGGCACTGTGTAAATGAGATGGTGCACTGTGTTAATGAGACTGGGCACTGTGCAAATGAGAATGGGCACTGTGTAAATGAGACTGGGCACTGTGTAAATGAGACTGGGCACTGTGTAAATGAAACTGGGTACTGTGTAAATGAGACTGGGCACTGTGTAAATGAGACTGGGCACTGTGTAAATGAGACTGGGCACTGTGTAAATGAAACTGGGCACTGTGTAAATGAGACTGGGCACTGTGTAAATGAGACTGGGCACTGTGTAAATGAGATTGGGCACTGTGTAAATGAGATTGGGCACTGTGTAAATGAGTTAGGGCACTGTGTAAATGAGACTGGGCACTGTGTAAATGAGACTGGGCACTGTGTAAATGAGACTGGGCACTGTGTAAATGAGATTGGGCACTGTAAACATGAGATTGGGTACTGTGTAAATGAGACTGGGCACTGTGTAAATGAGACTGGGCACTGTGTAAATGAGTTAGGGCACTGTGTAAATGAGACTGGGCACTGTATAAATGAGACTGGGGACTGTGTAAATGAGACTGGGCACTGTGTAAATGAGACTGGGCACTGTGTAAATGAGACTGGGCACTGTGTAAATGAGACTGCGTACTGTGTAAATGAGACTGGGCACTGTGTAAATGAGACTGGGCACTGTGTAAATGAGACTGTGCACTGTGTAAATGAGACCGGGCACTGTGTAAATGAGACCGGGCACTGTGTAAATGAGACCGGGCACTGTGTAAATGAAACTGGGCACTGTGTAAATGAGATGGGGTACTGTGTAAATGAGACTGGGCACTGTGTAAATGAGACCGGGCACTGTGTAAATGAGATGGGGTACTGTGTAAATGAGACTGGGCACTGTGTAAATGAGACCGGGCACTGTGTAAATGAGACTGGGCACTGTGTAAATGAGATGGGGTACTGTGTAAATGAGACTGGGCACTGTGTAAATGAGACCGGTCACTGTGTAAATGAGACCGGGCACTGTGTAAATGAGACTGGGCACTGTGTAAATGAGGCTGGGCACTGTGTAAATGAGATGGTGCACTGTGTTAATGAGACTGGGCACTGTGCAAATGAGAATGGGCAGTGTGTAAATGAGACTGGGCACTGTGTAAATGAGACTGGGCACTGTGTAAATGAAACTGGGTACTGTGTAAATGAGACTGGGCACTGTGTAAATGAGACTGGGCACTGTGTAAATGAGACTGGGCACTGTGTAAATGAAACTGGGCACTGTGTAAATGAGACTGGGCACTGTGTAAATGAGACTGGGCACTGTGTAAATGAGATTGGGCACTGTGTAAATGAGATTGGGCACTGTGTAAATGAGTTAGGGCACTGTGTAAATGAGACTGGGCACTGTGTAAATGAGACTGGGCACTGTGTAAATGAGACTGGGCACTGTGTAAATGAGATTGGGCACTGTAAACATGAGATTGGGTACTGTGTAAATGAGACTGGGCACTGTGTAAATGAGACTGGGCACTGTGTAAATGAGTTAGGGCACTGTGTAAATGAGACTGGGCACTGTATAAATGAGACTGGGGACTGTGTAAATGAGACTGGGCACTGTGTAAATGAGACTGGGCACTGTGTAAATGAGACTGGGCACTGTGTAAATGAGACTGCGTACTGTGTAAATGAGACTGGGCACTGTGTAAATGAGACTGGGCACTGTGTAAATGAGACTGGGCACTGTGTAAATGAAACTGGGTACTGTGTAAATGAGACTGGGCACTGTGTAAATGAGACTGGGCACTGTGTAAATGAGACTGGGCACTGTGTAAATGAGATTGGGTACTGTGTAAATGAGACTGGGCACTGTGTAAATGAGACTGGGCACTGTGTAAATGAGTTAGGGCACTGTGTAAATGAGACTGGGCACTGTGTAAATGAGACTGGGCACTGTGTAAATGAGATTGGGCACTGTGTAAATGAGATTGGGTACTGTGTAAATGAGACTGGGCACTGTGTAAATGAGACTGGGCACTGTGTAAATGAGTTAGGGCACTGTGTAAATGAGACTGGGTACTGTGTAAATGAGACTGGGCACTGTGTAAATGAGATTGGGTACTCTGCAAATGAGACTGGGCACTGTGTAAATGAGACTGGGCACTGTGTAAATGAGATTGGGTACTGTGTAAATGAGACTGGGCTCTGTGTAAATGAGACTGGGCACTGTGTAAATGAGACTGGGCTCTGTGCAAATGAGACTGGGCACTGTGTTAATGAGACTCAGTACTGTGTAAATGAGACTGGGCACTGTGTAAATGAGACTGGGCACTGTGTAAATGAGACTGGGGACTGTAAATGAGAGTGGGCACTGTGTAAATGAGACTGGGCACTGTGTAAATGAGACTGGGCACTGTGTAAATGAGACTGGGTACTGTGTAAATGAGACTGGGCACTGTGTAAATGAGACTGGGCACTGTGTAAATGAGACTGGGCACTGTGTAAATGAGATTGGGCACTGTGTAAATGAGAGTGGGCTCTGTGTAAATGAGACTGGGCACTGTGTAAATGAGACAGGGCACTGTGTAAATGAAACTGGGCACTGTGTAAATGAGACTGGGCACTGTGTAAATGAGACTGGGCACTGTGTAAATGAGATTGGGCACTGTGTAAATGAGATTGGGCACTGTGTAAATGAGTTAGGGCACTGTGTAAATGAGACTGGGCACTGTGTAAATGAGACTGGGCACTGTGTAAATGAGACTGGGCACTGTGTAAATGAGATTGGGCACTGTAAACATGAGATTGGGTACTGTGTAAATGAGACTGGGCACTGTGTAAATGAGACTGGGCACTGTGTAAATGAGTTAGGGCACTGTGTAAATGAGACTGGGCACTGGAAAAATGAGACTGGGGACTGTGTAAATGAGACTGGGCACTGTGTAAATGAGACTGGGCACTGTGTAAATGAGACTGGGCACTGTGTAAATGAGACTGCGTACTGTGTAAATGAGACTGGGCACTGTGTAAATGAGACTGGGCACTGTGTAAATGAGACTGGGCACTGCGTAATTGAGACTGGGCACTGTGTAAATGAGACTGGGCACTGTGTAAATGAGATTGGGTACTGTGTAAATGAGACTGGGCACTGTGTAAATGAGACTGGGCACTGTGTAAATGAGTTAGGGCACTGTGTAAATGAGACTGGGCACTGTGTAAATGAGACTGGGCACTGTGTAAATGAGATTGGGCACTGTGTAAATGAGATTGGGTACTGTGTAAATGAGACTGGGCACTGTGTAAATGAGACTGGGCACTGTGTAAATGAGTTAGGGCACTGTGTAAATGAGACTGGGTACTGTGTAAATGAGACTGGGCACTGTGTAAATGAGATTGGGTACTCTGCAAATGAGACTGGGCACTGTGTAAATGAGACTGGGCACTGTGTAAATGAGATTGGGTACTGTGTAAATGAGACTGGGCTCTGTGTAAATGAGACTGGGCACTGTGTAAATGAGACTGGGCTCTGTGCAAATGAGTCTGGGCACTGTGTTAATGAGACTCAGTACTGTGTAAATGAGACTGGGCACTGTGTAAATGAGACTGGGCACTGTGTAAATGAGACTGGGGACTGTAAATGAGAGTGGGCACTGTGTAAATGAGACTGGGCACTGTGTAAATGAGACTGGGCACTGTGTAAATGAGACTGGGTACTGTGTAAATTAGACTGGGCACTGTGTAAATGAGACTGGGCACTGTGTAAATGAGACTGGGCACTGTGTAAATGAGATTGGGCACTGTGTAAATGAGAGTGGGCTCTGTGTAAATGAGACTGGGCGCTGTGTAAATGAGACAGGGCACTGTGTAAATGAAACTGGGCACTGTGTAAATGAGACTGGGCACTGTGTAAATGAGACTGGGCACTGTGTAAATGAGACAGGGCACTGTGTAAATGAGACTGGGCACTGTGTAAATGAAACTGGGTACTGTGTAAAAGAGACTGGGCACTTTGTAAATGAGACTGGGCACTGTGTAAATGAGACTGGGCACAGTGTAAATGAAAATGGGCACTGTGTAAATGAGACTGGGCACTGTGTAAATGAGACTGGGCACTGTGTAAATGAGATTGGGCACTGTGTAAATGAGACTGGGCACTGTGTAAATGAGACTGGGCACTGTGTAAATGAGACTGGGCACTGTGTAAATGAAACTGGGCACTGTGTAAATGAGACTGGGCACTGTGTAAATGAGACTGGGCACTGTGTAAATGAGATTGGGCACTGGATAATGAGATTGGGTACTGTGTAAATGAGACTGGGCACTGTGTAAATGAGACTGGGCACTGTGTAAATGAGTTAGGGAACTGTGTAAATGAGACTGGGCACTGTGTAAATGAGACTTGGCACTGTGTAAATGAGACTGGGCACTGTGTAAATGAGACTGGGCACTGTGTAAATGAGACTGGGCACTGTGTAAATGAGATTGGGCACTGTGTAAATGAGAGTGTGTACTGTGTAAATGAGACCGGGCACTGTGTAAATGAGACCGGGCACGGTGTAAATGAGACCGGGCACTGTGTAAATGAGACCGGGCACTTTGTAAATGAGACCGGGCACTGTGTAAATGAGGCTGGGCACTGTGTAAATGAGATTGGGCACTGTGTAAATGAGACTGGGCACTGTGTAAATGAGACCGGGCACTGTGTAAATGAGACTGGGCACTGTGTAAATGAGATTGGGCACTGTGTAAATGAGATTGGGTACAGTGTAAATGAGACTGGGCACTGTGTAAATGAGACTGGGCACTGTGTAAATGAGTTAGGGCACTGTGTAAATGAGACTGGGTACTGTGTAAATGAGACTGGGCACTGTGTAAATGAGATTGGGTACTCTGCAAATGAGACTGGGCACTGTGTAAATGAGACTGGGCACTGTGTAAATGAGATTGGGTACTGTGTAAATGAGACTGGGCTCTGTGTAAATGAGACTGGGCACTGTGTAAATGAGACTGGGCACTGTGCAAATGAGACTGGGCACTGTGTTAATGAGACTCAGTACTGTGTAAATGAGACTGGGCACTGTGTAAATGAGACTGGGCACTGTGTAAATGAGACTGGGGACTGTAAATGAGAGTGGGCACTGTGTAAATGAGACTGGGCACTGTGTAAATGAGACTGGGCACTGTGTAAATGAGACTGGGTACTGTGTAAATGAGACTGGGCACTGTGTAAATGAGACTGGGCACTGTGTAAATGAGACTGGGCACTGTGTAAATGAGATTGGGCACTGTGTAAATGAGAGTGGGCTCTGTGTAAATGAGACTGGGCACTGTGTAAATGAGACTGGGCACTGTGTAAATGAGACTGGGCACTGTGTAAATGAAAATGGGCACTGTGTAAATGAGACTGGGCACTGTGTAAATGAGACTGGGCACTGTGTAAATGAGATTGGGCACTGTGTAAATGAGACTGGGCACTGTGTAAATGAGACTGGGCACTGTGTAAATGAGACTGGGCACTGTGTAAATGAAACTGGCCACTGTGTAAATGAGACTGGGCACTGTGTAAATGAGACTGGTCACAGTGTAAATGAGATTGGGCACTGGATAATGAGATTGGGTACTGTGTAAATGAGACTGGGCACAGTGTAAATGAGACTGGGCACTGTGTAAATGAGTTAGGGAACTGTGTAAATGAGACTGGGCACTGTGTAAATGAGACTTGGCACTGTGTAAATGAGACTGGGCACTGTGTAAATGAGACTGGGCACTGTGTAAATGAGACTGGGCACTGTGTAAATGAGATTGGGCACTGTGTAAATGAGAGTGTGTACTGTGTAAATGAGACCGGGCACTGTGTAAATGAGACCGGGCACGGTGTAACTGAGACCGGGCACTGTGTAAATGAGACCGGGCACTGTGTAAATGAGACCGGGCACTGTGTAAATGAGACTGGGCACTGTGTAAATGAGACTGGGCACTGTGTAAATGAGATGGGGTACTGTGTAAATGAGACTGGGCACTGTGTAAATGAGACCGGGCACTGTGTAAATGAGACCGGGCACTTTGTAAATGAGACTGGGCACTGTGTAAATGAGGCTGGGCACTGTGTAAATGAGATTGGGCACTGTGTAAATGAGACTGGGCACTGTGTAAATGAGACCGGGCACTGTGTAAATGAGACTGGGCACTGTGTAAATGAGACTGGGCACTGTGTAAATGAGACGGTGCACTGTGTAAATGAGACCGGGCACTGTGTAAATGAGACCGGGCACTGTGTAAATGAGACTGGGCACTGTGTAAATGAAACTGGGCACTGTGTAAATGAGACTGGGCACTGTGTAAATGAGACTGGGCACTGTGTAAATGAGATTGGGCACTGGATAATGAGATTGGGTACTGTGTAAATGAGACTGGGCACTGTGTAAATGAGACTGGGCACTGTGTAAATGAGTTAGGGAACTGTGTAAATGAGACTGGGCACTGTGTAAATGAGACTTGGCACTGTGTAAATGAGACTGGGCACTGTGTAAATGAGACTGGGCACTGTGTAAATGAGACTGGGCACTGTGTAAATGAGATTGGGCACTGTGTAAATTAGAGTTTGTACTGTGTAAATGAGACCGGGCACTGTGTAAATGAGACCGGGCACGGTGTAAATGAGACCGGGCACTGTGTAAATGAGACCGGGCACTGTGTAAATGAGACCGGGCACTGTGTAAATGAGACTGGGCACTGTGTAAATGAGATGGGGTACTGTGTAAATGAGACTGGGCACTGTGTAAATGAGACTGTGGACTTTGTAAATGAGACTGGGCACTGTGTAAATGAGACTGGGCACTGTGTAAATGAGACTGCGTACTGTGTAAATGAGACTGGGCACTGTGTAAATGAGACTGGGCACTGTGTAAATGAGACTGGGCACTGTGTAAATGAAACTGGGCACTGTGTAAATGAGACTGGGCACTGTGTAAATGAGACTGGGCACTGTGTAAATGAGACTGGGCACTGTGTAAATGAGATTGGGTACAGTGTAAATGAGACTGGGCACTGTGTAAATGAGACTGGGCACTGTGTAAATGAGTTGGGCACTGGGTAAATGAGACTGGGCACTGTGTAAATGAGACTGGGCACTGTGTAAATGAGATTGGGCACTGTGTAAATGAGATTGGGTACTGTGTAAATGAGACTGGGCACTGTGTAAATAAGACTGGGCACTGTGTAAATGAGACTGGGCACTGTGTAAATGAGACTGGGCACTGTGTAAATGAGATTGGGCACTGTGTAAATGAGTTAGGGCACTGTGTAAATGAGACTGGGCACTGTGTAAATGAGACTGGGCACTGTGTAAATGAGACACAGTACTGTGTAAATGAGACTGGGCACTGTGTAAATGAGTCTGGGCACTGTGTAAATGAGACTGGGGACTGTGTAAATGAGAGTGGGCACTGTGTAAATGAGACTGGACACTGTGTAAATGAGACTGGGCACTGTGTAAATGAGACTGGGGACTGTGTAAATGAGACTGGGCACTGTGTAAATGAGACTGGGCACTGTGTAAATGAGACTGGGCACTGTGTAAATGAGATTGGGCACTGTGTAAATGAGAGTGGGCTCTGTGTAAATGAGACTGGGCACTGTGTAAATGAGACAGGGCACTGTGTAAATGAGACTGGGCACTGTGTAAATGAGACTGGGCACTGTGTAAATGAGGCTGGGCACTGTATAAATGAGATGGGGCACTGTGTTAATGAGACTGGGCACTGTGCAAATGAGAATGGGCACTGTGTAAATGAGACTGGGCACTGTGTAAATGAGACAGGGCACTGTGTAAATGAGACTGGGCACTGTGTAAATGAGACTGGGCACTGTGTAAATGAGATTGGGCACTGTGTAAATGAGATTGGATAGTGTGTAAATGAGACTGGGCACTGTGTAAATGAGACTGGGCACTGTGTAAATGAGACCGGGCACTGTGAAAATGAGACCGGGCACTGTGTAAATGAGACTGGGCACTGTGTAAATGAGACTGGGCACTGTGTAAATGATACTGGGCACTGTGTAAATGAGACTGGGCACTGTGTAAATGAGACCGGGCACTGTGTAAATGAGACTGGGCACTGTGTAAATGAGACTGGGCACTGTGTAAATGAGACTGTGCAGTGTGTAAATGAGACCGGGCACTATGTCAATGAGACCGGGCACTGTGTAAATGAGACCGGGCACTGTGTAAATGAGACTGGGCACTGTGTAAATGAGATGGGGTACTGTGTAAATGAGACTGGGCACTGTGTAAATGAGACCGGGCACTGTGTAAATGAGATGGGGTACTGTGTAAATGAGACTGGGCACTGTGTAAATGAGACCGGGCACTGTGTAAATGAGACTGGGCACTATGTAAATGAGATGGGGTACTGTGTAAATGAGACTGGGCACTGTGTAAATGAGACCGGGCACTGTGTAAATGAGACCGGGCACTGTGTAAATGAGACTGGGCACTGTGTAAATGAGGCTGGGCACGGTGTAAATGAGATGGTGCACTGTGTTAATGAGACTGGGCACTGTGCAAATGAGAATGGACACTGTGTAAATGAGACTGGGCACTGTGTAAATGAGACTGGGCACTGTGTAAATGAGACTGGGCACTGTGTAAATGAGATTGGGCACTGTGTAAATGAGACTGGGCACTGTGTAAATGAGAATGGGCACTGTGCAAATGAGAATGGGCACTGTGCAAATGAGAATGGCACTGTGTAAATGAGACTGGGCACTGTGTAAATGAGACCGGGCACTGGACCGGGCACTGTGTAAATGAGACTTGGCACTGTGTAAATGAGACTGGGCACTGTGTAAATGAGACTGGGCACTGTGTAAATGAGACTGGGCACTGTGTAAATGAGATTGGGCACTGTGTAAATGAGATTGGGTAGTGTGTAAATGAGACTGGGCACTGTGTAAATGAGACTGGGCACTGTGTAAATGAGACCGGGCACTGTGTAAATGAGACCGGGCACTGTGTAAATGAGACTAGACACTGTGTAAATGAGACTGGGCACTGTGTAAATGAGACTGGGCACTGTGTAAATGAGACCGGGCACTGTGTAAATGATACTGGGCACTGTGTAAATGAAACCGGGCACTGTGTAAATGAGACTGGGCACTGTGTAAATGAGACTGGGCACTGTGTAAATGAGACTGTGCACTGTGTAAATGAGACCGGGCACTGTGTAAATGAGACCGGGCACTGTGTAAATGAGACCGGGCACTGTGTAAATGAGACCGGGCACGGTGTAAATGAGACTGGGCACTGTGTAAATGAGACTGGGCACTGTGTAAATGAGATGGGGTACTGTGTAAATGAGACTGGGCACTGTGTAAATGAGACCGGGCACTGTGTAAATGAGACCGGGCACTTTGTAAATGAGACTGCGCACTGTGTAAATGAGGCTGGGCACTGTGTAAATGAGATTGGGCACTGTGTAAATGTGACTGGGCACTGTGTAAATGAGACCGGGCACTGTGTAAATGAGACTGGGCACTGTGTAAAAGAGATTGGGCACTGTGTAAATGAGATTGGGTACTGTGTAAATGAGACTGGGCACTGTGTAAATGAGACTGGGCACTGTGTAAATGAGTTAGGGCACTGTGTAAATGAGACTGGGTACTGTGTAAATGAGACTGGGCACTGTGTAAATGAGATTGGGTACTCTGCAAATGAGACTGGGCACTGTGTAAATGAGACTGGGCACTGTGTAAATGAGATTGGGTACTGTGTAAATGAGACTGGGCTCTGTGTAAATGAGACTGGGCACTGTGTAAATGAGACTGGGCACTGTGCAAATGAGACTGGGCACTGTGTTAATGAGACTCAGTACTGTGTAAATGAGACTGGGCACTGTGTAAATGAGACTGGGCACTGTGTAAATGAGACTGGGGACTGTAAATGAGAGTGGGCACTGTGTAAATGAGACTGGGCACTGTGTAAATGAGACTGGGCACTGTGTAAATGAGACTGGGTACTGTGTAAATGAGACTGGGCACTGTGTAAATGAGACTGGGCACTGTGTAAATGAGACTGGGCACTGTGTAAATGAGATGGGGTACTGTGTAAATAAGACTGGGCACTGTGTAAATGAGACCGGGCACTGTGTAAATGAGACTGGGCACTATGTAAATGAGATGGGGTACTGTGTAAATGAGACTGGGCACTGTGTAAATGAGACCGGGCACTGTGTAAATGAGACCGGGCACTGTGTAAATGAGACTGGGCACTGTGTAAATGAGGCTGGGCACGGTGTAAATGAGATGGTGCACTGTGTTAATGAGACTGGGCACTGTGCAAATGAGAATGGGCACTGTGTAAATGAGACTGGGCACTGTGTAAATGAGACTGGGCACTGTGTAAATGAGACTGGGCACTGTGTAAATGAGATTGGGCACTGTGTAAATGAGACTGGGCACTGTGTAAATGAGAATGGGCACTGTGCAAATGAGAATGGGCACTGTGCAAATGAGAATGGCACTGTGTAAATGAGACTGGGCACTGTGTAAATGAGACCGGGCACTGGACCGGGCACTGTGTAAATGAGACTGGGCACTGTGTAAATGAGACTGGGCACTGTGTAAATGAGACTGGGCACTGTGTAAATGAGATTGGGCACTGTGTAAATGAGATTGGGTAGTGTGTAAATGAGACTGGGCACTGTGTAAATGAGACGGGGCACTGTGTAAATGAGACCGGGCACTGTGTAAATGAGACCGGGCACTGTGTAAATGAGACTAGACACTGTGTAAATGAGACTGGGCACTGTGTAAATGAGACTGGGCACTGTGTAAATGAGACCGGGCACTGTGTAAATGATACTGGGCACTGTGTAAATGAGACCGGGCACTGTGTTAATGAGACCGGGCACTGTGTAAATGAGACTGGGCACTGTGTAAATGAGACTGGGCACTGTGTAAATGAGACTGTGCACTGTGTAAATGAGACCGGGCACTGTGTAAATGAGACCGGGCACTGTGTAAATGAGACCGGGCACTGTGTAAATGAGACCGGGCACTGTGTAAATGAGACCGGGCACTGTGTAAATGAGACTGGGCACTGTGTAAATGAGACTGGGCACTGTGTAAATGAGATGGGGTACTGTGTAAATGAGACTGGGCACTGTGTAAATGAGACCGGGCACTGTGTAAATGAGACCGGGCACTTTGTAAATGAGACTGGGCACTGTGTAAATGAGACCGGGCACTTTGTAAATGAGACCGGGCACTGTGTAAATGAGATTGGGCACTGTGTAAATGAGACTGGGCACTGTGTAAATGAGACCGGGCACTGTGTAAATGAGACTGGGCACTGTGTAAATGAGATTGGGCACTGTGTAAATGAGATTGGGTACTGTGTAAATGAGACTGGGCACTGTGTAAATGAGACCGGGCACTTTGTAAATGAGACCGGGCACTGTGTAAATGAGATTGGGCACTGTGTAAATGAGATTGGGTACTGTGTAAATGAGACCGGGCACTGTGTAAATGAGATTGGGTACTGTGTAAATGAGACCGGGCACTGTGTAAATGAGACCGGGCACTTTGTAAATGAGACCGGGCACTGTGTAAATGAGATTGGGCACTGTGTAAATGAGACTGGGCACTGTGTAAATGAGACCGGGCACTGTGTAAATGAGACTGGGCACTGTGTAAATGAGATTGGGCACTGTGTAAATGAGATTGGGTACTGTGTAAATGAGACTGGGCGCTGTGTAAATGAGACTGGGCACTGTGTAAATGAGTTAGGGCACTGTGTAAATGAGACTGGGTACTGTGTAAATGAGACTGGGCACTGTGTAAATGAGATTGGGTACTCTGCAAATGAGACTGGGCACTGTGTAAATGAGACTGGGCACTGTGTAAATGAGATTGGGTACTGTGTAAATGAGACTGGGCTCTGTGTAAATGAGACTGGGCACTGTGTAAATGAGACTGGGCACTGTGCAAATGAGACTGGGCACTGTGTTAATGAGACTCAGTACTGTGTAAATGAGACTGGGCACTGTGTAAATGAGACTGGGCACTGTGTAAATGAGACTGGGGACTGTAAATGAGAGTGGGCACTGTGTAAATGAGACTGGGCACTGTGTAAATGAGACTGGGCACTGTGTAAATGAGATTGGGCACTGTGTAAATGAGATTGGGTAGTGTGTAAATGAGACTGGGCACTGTGTAAATGAGACTGGGCACTGTGTAAATGAGACCGGGCACTGTGTAAATGAGACCGGGCACTGTGTAAATGAGACTAGACACTGTGTAAATGAGACTGGGCACTGTGTAAATGAGACTGGGCACTGTGTAAATGAGACCGGGCACTGTGTAAATGATACTGGGCACTGTGTAAATGAGACTGGGCACTGTGTTAATGAGACCGGGCACTGTGTAAATGAGACTGGGCACTGTGTAAATGAGACTGGGCACTGTGTAAATGAGACTGTGCACTGTGTAAATGAGACCGGGCACTGTGTAAATGAGACCGGGCACTGTGTAAATGAGACCGGGCACTGTGTAAATGAGACCGGGCACTGTGTAAATGAGACCGGGCACTGTGTAAATGAGACTGGGCACTGTGTAAATGAGACTGGGCACTGTGTAAATGAGATGGGGTACTGTGTAAATGAGACTGGGCACTGTGTAAATGAGACCGGGCACTGTGTAAATGAGACCGGGCACTTTGTAAATGAGACTGGGCACTGTGTAAATGAGGCTGGGCACTGTGTAAATGAGATTGGGCACTGTGTAAATGAGACTGGGCACTGTGTAAATGAGACCGGGCACTGTGTAAATGAGACTGGGCACTGTGTAAATGAGATTGGGCACTGTGTAAATGAGATTGGGTACTGTGTAAATGAGACTGGGCACTGTGTAAATGAGACTGGGCACTGTGTAAATGAGTTAGGGCACTGTGTAAATGAGACTGGGTACTGTGTAAATGAGACTGGGCACTGTGTAAATGAGATTGGGTACTCTGCAAATGAGACTGGGCACTGTGTAAATGAGACTGGGCACTGTGTAAATGAGATTGGGTACTGTGTAAATGAGACTGGGCTCTGTGTAAATGAGACTGGGCACTGTGTAAATGAGACTGGGCACTGTGCAAATGAGACTGGGCACTGTGTTAATGAGACTCAGTACTGTGTAAATGAGACTGGGCACTGTGTAAATGAGACTGGGCACTGTGTAAATGAGACTGGGGACTGTAAATGAGAGTGGGCACTGTGTAAATGAGACTGGGCACTGTGTAAATGAGACTGGGCACTGTGTAAATGAGACTGGGTACTGTGTAAATGAGACTGGGCACTGTGTAAATGAGACTGGGCACTGTGTAAATGAGACTGGGCACTGTGTAAATGAGATTGGGCACTGTGTAAATGAGAGTGGGCTCTGTGTAAATGAGACTGGGCACTGTGTAAATGAGACAGGGCACTGTGTAAATGAGACTGGGCACTGTGTAAATGAGACTGGGCACTGTGTCAATGAGACTGGGCACTGTGTAAATGAGACAGGGCACTGTGTAAATGAGACTGGGCACTGTGTAAATGAAACTGGGTACTGTGTAAATGAGACTGGGCACTGTGTAAATGAGACTGGGCACTGTGTAAATGAGACTGGGCACTGTGTAAATGAAAATGGGCACTGTGTAAATGAGACTGGGCACTGTGTAAATGAGACTGGGCACTGTGTAAATGAGATTGGGCACTGTGTAAATGAGACTGGGCACTGTGTAAATGAGACTGGGCACTGTGTAAATGAGACTGGGCACTGTGTAAATGAAACTGGGCACTGTGTAAATGAGACTGGGCACTGTGTAAATGAGACTGGGAACTGTGTAAATGAGATTGGGCACTGGATAATCAGATTGGGTACTGTGTAAATGAGACTGGGCACTGTGTAAATGAGACTGGGCACTGTGTAAATGAGTTAGGGAACTGTGTAAATGAGACTGGGCACTGTGTAAATGAGACTTGGCACTGTGTAAATGAGACTGGGCACTGTGTAAATGAGACTGGGCACTGTGTAAATGAGACTGGGCACTGTGTAAATGAGATTGGGCACTGTGTAAATGAGAGTGTGTACTGTGTAAATGAGACCGGGCACTGTGTAAATGAGACCGGGCACGGTGTAAATGTGACCGGGCACTGTGTAAATGAGACCGGGCACTGCGTAAATGAGACCGGGCACTGTGTAAATGAGACTGGGCACTGTGTAAATGAGACTGGGCACTGTGTAAATGAGATGGGGTACTGTGTAAATGAGACTGGGCACTGTGTAAATGAGACCGGGCACTGTGTAAATGAGGCTGGGCACTGTGTAAATGAGATTGGGCACTGTGTAAATGAGACTGGGCACTGTGTAAATGAGACCGGGCACTGTGTAAATGAGACTGGGCACTGTGTAAATGAGGCTGGGCACTGTGTAAATGAGACTGGGCACTTTGTAAATGAGACTGGGCACTGTGTAAATGAGGCTGGGCACTGTGTAAATGAGATTGGGCACTGTGTAAATGAGACTGGGCACTGTGTAAATGAGACCGGGCACTGTGTAAATGAGACTGGGCACTGTGTAAATGAGACTGGGCACTGTGTAAATGAGACGGTGCACTGTGTAAATGAGACCGGGCACTGTGTAAATGAGACCGGGCACTGTGTAAATGAGATTGGGCACTGTGTAAATGAGACTGGGCACTGTGTAAATGAGACCGGGCACTGTGTAAATGAGACTGGGCACTGTGTAAATGAGATTGGGCACTGTGTAAATGAGATTGGGTACTGTGTAAATGAGACTGGGCACTGTGTAAATGAGACCGGGCACTTTGTAAATGAGACCGGGCACTGTGTAAATGAGATTGGGCACTGTGTAAATGAGATTGGGTACTGTGTAAATGAGACCGGGCACTGTGTAAATGAGATTGGGTACTGTGTAAATGAGACCGGGCACTGTGTAAATGAGACCGGGCACTTTGTAAATGAGACCGGGCACTGTGTAAATGAGATTGGGCACTGTGTAAATGAGACTGGGCACTGTGTAAATGAGACCGGGCACTGTGTAAATGAGACTGGGCACTGTGTAAATGAGATTGGGCACTGTGTAAATGAGATTGGGTACTGTGTAAATGAGACTGGGCGCTGTGTAAATGAGACTGGGCACTGTGTAAATGAGTTAGGGCACTGTGTAAATGAGACTGGGTACTGTGTAAATGAGACTGGGCACTGTGTAAATGAGATTGGGTACTCTGCAAATGAGACTGGGCACTGTGTAAATGAGACTGGGCACTGTGTAAATGAGATTGGGTACTGTGTAAATGAGACTGGGCTCTGTGTAAATGAGACTGGGCACTGTGTAAATGAGACTGGGCACTGTGCAAATGAGACTGGGCACTGTGTTAATGAGACTCAGTACTGTGTAAATGAGACTGGGCACTGTGTAAATGAGACTGGGCACTGTGTAAATGAGACTGGGGACTGTAAATGAGAGTGGGCACTGTGTAAATGAGACTGGGCACTGTGTAAATGAGACTGGGCACTGTGTAAATGAGATTGGGCACTGTGTAAATGAGATTGGGTAGTGTGTAAATGAGACTGGGCACTGTGTAAATGAGACTGGGCACTGTGTAAATGAGACCGGGCACTGTGTAAATGAGACCGGGCACTGTGTAAATGAGACTAGACACTGTGTAAATGAGACTGGGCACTGTGTAAATGAGACTGGGCACTGTGTAAATGAGACCGGGCACTGTGTAAATGATACTGGGCACTGTGTAAATGAGACTGGGCACTGTGTTAATGAGACCGGGCACTGTGTAAATGAGACTGGGCACTGTGTAAATGAGACTGGGCACTGTGTAAATGAGACTGTGCACTGTGTAAATGAGACCGGGCACTGTGTAAATGAGACCGGGCACTGTGTAAATGAGACAGGGCACTGTGTAAATGAGACCGGGCACTGTGTAAATGAGACCGGGCACTGTGTAAATGAGACTGGGCACTGTGTAAATGAGACTGGGCACTGTGTAAATGAGATGGGGTACTGTGTAAATGAGACTGGGCACTGTGTAAATGAGACCGGGCACTGTGTAAATGAGACCGGGCACTTTGTAAATGAGACTGGGCACTGTGTAAATGAGGCTGGGCACTGTGTAAATGAGATTGGGCACTGTGTAAATGAGACTGGGCACTGTGTAAATGAGACCGGGCACTGTGTAAATGAGACTGGGCACTGTGTAAATGAGATTGGGCACTGTGTAAATGAGATTGGGTACTGTGTAAATGAGACTGGGCACTGTGTAAATGAGACTGGGCACTGTGTAAATGAGTTAGGGCACTGTGTAAATGAGACTGGGTACTGTGTAAATGAGACTGGGCACTGTGTAAATGAGATTGGGTACTCTGCAAATGAGACTGGGCACTGTGTAAATGAGACTGGGCACTGTGTAAATGAGATTGGGTACTGTGTAAATGAGACTGGGCTCTGTGTAAATGAGACTGGGCACTGTGTAAATGAGACTGGGCACTGTGCAAATGAGACTGGGCACTGTGTTAATGAGACTCAGTACTGTGTAAATGAGACTGGGCACTGTGTAAATGAGACTGGGCACTGTGTAAATGAGACTGGGGACTGTAAATGAGAGTGGGCACTGTGTAAATGAGACTGGGCACTGTGTAAATGAGACTGGGCACTGTGTAAATGAGACTGGGTACTGTGTAAATGAGACTGGGCACTGTGTAAATGAGACTGGGCACTGTGTAAATGAGACTGGGCACTGTGTAAATGAGATTGGGCACTGTGTAAATGAGAGTGGGCTCTGTGTAAATGAGACTGGGCACTGTGTAAATGAGACAGGGCACTGTGTAAATGAGACTGGGCACTGTGTAAATGAGACTGGGCACTGTGTCAATGAGACTGGGCACTGTGTAAATGAGACAGGGCACTGTGTAAATGAGACTGGGCACTGTGTAAATGAAACTGGGTACTGTGTAAATGAGACTGGGCACTGTGTAAATGAGACTGGGCACTGTGTAAATGAGACTGGGCACTGTGTAAATGAAAATGGGCACTGTGTAAATGAGACTGGGCACTGTGTAAATGAGACTGGGCACTGTGTAAATGAGATTGGGCACTGTGTAAATGAGACTGGGCACTGTGTAAATGAGACTGGGCACTGTGTAAATGAGACTGGGCACTGTGTAAATGAAACTGGGCACTGTGTAAATGAGACTGGGCACTGTGTAAATGAGACTGGGAACTGTGTAAATGAGATTGGGCACTGGATAATCAGATTGGGTACTGTGTAAATGAGACTGGGCACTGTGTAAATGAGACTGGGCACTGTGTAAATGAGTTAGGGAACTGTGTAAATGAGACTGGGCACTGTGTAAATGAGACTTGGCACTGTGTAAATGAGACTGGGCACTGTGTAAATGAGACTGGGCACTGTGTAAATGAGACTGGGCACTGTGTAAATGAGATTGGGCACTGTGTAAATGAGAGTGTGTACTGTGTAAATGAGACCGGGCACTGTGTAAATGAGACCGGGCACGGTGTAAATGTGACCGGGCACTGTGTAAATGAGACCGGGCACTGCGTAAATGAGACCGGGCACTGTGTAAATGAGACTGGGCACTGTGTAAATGAGACTGGGCACTGTGTAAATGAGATGGGGTACTGTGTAAATGAGACTGGGCACTGTGTAAATGAGACCGGGCACTGTGTAAATGAGGCTGGGCACTGTGTAAATGAGATTGGGCACTGTGTAAATGAGACTGGGCACTGTGTAAATGAGACCGGGCACTGTGTAAATGAGACTGGGCACTGTGTAAATGAGGCTGGGCACTGTGTAAATGAGACTGGGCACTTTGTAAATGAGACTGGGCACTGTGTAAATGAGGCTGGGCACTGTGTAAATGAGATTGGGCACTGTGTAAATGAGACTGGGCACTGTGTAAATGAGACCGGGCACTGTGTAAATGAGACTGGGCACTGTGTAAATGAGACTGGGCACTGTGTAAATGAGACGGTGCACTGTGTAAATGAGACCGGGCACTGTGTAAATGAGACCGGGCACTGTGTAAATGAGACTGGGCACTGTGTAAATGAAACTGGGCACTGTGTAAATGAGACTGGGCACTGTGTAAATGAGACTGGGCACTGTGTAAATGAGATTGGGCACTGGATAATGAGATTGGGTACTGTGTAAATGAGACTGGGCACTGTGTAAATGAGACTGGGCACTGTGTAAATGAGTTAGGGAACTGTGTAAATGAGACTGGGCACTGTGTAAATGAGACTTGGCACTGTGTAAATGAGACTGGGCACTGTGTAAATGAGTTAGGGAACTGTGTAAATGAGACTGGGCACTGTGTAAATGAGACTTGGCACTGTATAAATGAGATGGGGCACTGTGTTAATGAGACTGGGCACTGTGTAAATGAGATTGGGCACTGTGTAAATGAGAGTGTGTACTGTGTAAATGAGACCGGGCACTGTGTAAATGAGACCGGGCACGGTGTAAATGAGACCGGGCACTGTGTAAATGAGACCGGGCACTGTGTAAATGAGACCGGGCACTGTGTAAATGAGACTGGGCACTGTGTAAATGAGATGGGGTACTGTGTAAATGAGACTGGGCACTGTGTAAATGAGACTGGGCACTGTGTAAATGAGACTGGGCACTGTGTAAATGAGACTGCGTACTGTGTAAATGAGACTGGGCACTGTGTAAATAAGACTGGGCACTGTGTAAATGAGACTGGGCACTGTGTAAATGAGACTGGGCACTGTGTAAATGAGACTGGGCACTGTGTAAATGAGACTGCGTACTGTGTAAATGAGACTGGGCACTGTGTAAATGAGACTGGGCACTGTGTAAATGAGACTGGGCACTGTGTAAATGAAACTGGGCACTGTGTAAATGAGACTGGGCACTGTGTAAATGAGACTGGGCACTGTGTAAATGAGACTGGGCACTGTGTAAATGAGATTGGGTACTGTGTAAATGAGACTGGTCACTGTGTAAATGAGACTGGGCACTGTGTAAATGTGTTGGGCACTGTGTAAATGAGACTGGGCACTGTGTAAATGAGACTGGGCACTGTGTAAATGAGATTGGGCACTGTGTAAATGAGATTGGGTACTGTGTAAATGAGACTGGGCACTGTGTAAATAAGACTGGGCACTGTGTAAATGAGACTGGGCACTGTGTAAATGAGACTGGGCACTGTGTAAATGAGATTGGGCACTGTGTAAATGAGTTAGGGCACTGTGTAAATGAGACTGGGCACTGTGTAAATGAGACACAGTACTGTGTAAATGAGACTGGGCACTGTGTAAATGAGTCTGGGCACTGTGTAAATGAGACTGGGGACTGTGTAAATGAGAGTGGGCACTGTGTAAATGAGACTGGACACTGTGTAAATGAGACTGGGCACTGTGTAAATGAGACTGGGGACTGTGTAAATGAGACTGGGCACTGTGTAAATGAGACTGGGCACTGTGTAAATGAGACTGGGCACTGTGTAAATGAGATTACGCACTGTGTAAATGAGAGTGGGCTCTGTGTAAATGAGACTGGGCACTGTGTAAATGAGACAGGGCACTGAGTAAATGAGACAGGGCACTGAGTAAATGAGACTGGGCACTGTGTAAATGAGACTGGGCACTGTGTAAATGAGGCTGGGCACTGTATAAATGAGATGGGGCACTGTGTTAATGAGACTGGGCACTGTGCAAATGAGAATGGGCACTGTGTAAATGAGACTGGGCACTGTGTAAATGAGACTGGGCACTGTGTAAATGAGACTGGGCACTTTGTAAATGAGACTGGGCACTCTGTAAATGAGATTGGGCACTGTGTAAATGAGATTGGGTAGTGTGTAAATGAGACTGGGCACTGTGTAAATGAGACTGGGCACTGTGTAAATGAGACCGGGCACTGTGTAAATGAGACCGGGCACTGTGTAAATGAGACTGGGCACTGTGTAAATGAGACTGGGCACTGTGTAAATGATACTGGGCACTGTGTAAATGAGACTGGGCACTGTGTAAATGAGACCGGGCACTGTGTAAATGAGACTGGGCACTGTGTAAATGAGACTGGGCACTGTGTAAATGAGACTGTGCAGTGTGTAAATGAGACCGGGCACTGTGTAAATGAGACCGGGCACTGTGTAAATGAGACCGGGCACTGTGTAAATGAGACTGGGCACTGTGTAAATGAGATGGGGTACTGTGTAAATGAGACTGGGCACTGTGTAAATGAGACCGGGCACTGTGTAAATGAGATGGGGTACTGTGTAAATGAGACTGGGCACTGTGTAAATGAGACCGGGCACTGTGTAAATGAGACTGGGCACTATGTAAATGAGATGGGGTACTGTGTAAATGAGACTGGGCACTGTGTAAATGAGACCGGGCACTGTGTAAATGAGACCGGGCACTGTGTAAATGAGACTGGGCACTGTGTAAATGAGGCTGGGCACTGTGTAAATGAGATGGTGCACTGTGTTAATGAGACTGGGCACTGTGCAAATGAGAATGGGCACTGTGTAAATGAGACTGGGCACTGTGTAAATGAGACTGGGCACTGTGTAAATGAGACTGGGCACTGTGTAAATGAGACCGGGCACTGTGTAAATGAGACTGGGCACTGTGTAAATGAGACTGGGCACTGTGTAAATGAGACTGTGCAGTGTGTAAATGAGACCGGGCACTGTGTCAATGAGACCGGGCACTGTGTAAATGAGACCGGGCACTGTGTAAATGAGACTGGGCACTGTGTAAATGAGATGGGGTACTGTGTAAATGAGACTGGGCACTGTGTAAATGAGACCGGGCACTGTGTAAATGAGATGGGGTACTGTGTAAATGAGACTGGGCACTGTGTAAATGAGACCGGGCACTGTGTAAATGAGACTGGGCACTATGTAAATGAGATGGGGTACTGTGTAAATGAGACTGGGCACTGTGTAAATGAGACCGGGCACTGTGTAAATGAGACCGGGCACTGTGTAAATGAGACTGGGCACTGTGTAAATGAGGCTGGGCACGGTGTAAATGAGATGGTGCACTGTGTTAATGAGACTGGGCACTGTGCAAATGAGAATGGGCACTGTGTAAATGAGACTGGGCACTGTGTAAATGAGACTGGGCACTGTGTAAATGAGACTGGGCACTGTGTAAATGAGATTGGGCACTGTGTAAATGAGACTGGGCACTGTGTAAATGAGAATGGGCACTGTGCAAATGAGAATGGGCACTGTGCAAATGAGAATGGCACTGTGTAAATGAGACTGGGCACTGTGTAAATGAGACCGGGCACTGGACCGGGCACTGTGTAAATGAGACTTGGCACTGTGTAAATGAGACTGGGCACTGTGTAAATGAGACTGGGCACTGTGTAAATGAGACTGGGCACTGTGTAAATGAGATTGGGCACTGTGTAAATGAGATTGGGTAGTGTGTAAATGAGACTGGGCACTGTGTAAATGAGACTGGGCACTGTGTAAATGAGACCGGGCACTGTGTAAATGAGACCGGGCACTGTGTAAATGAGACTAGACACTGTGTAAATGAGACTGGGCACTGTGTAAATGAGACTGGGCACTGTGTAAATGAGACCGGGCACTGTGTAAATGATACTGGGCACTGTGTAAATGAGACCGGGCACTGTGTAAATGAGACCGGGCACTGTGTAAATGAGACTGGGCACTGTGTAAATGAGACTGGGCACTGTGTAAATGAGACTGTGCACTGTGTAAATGAGACCGGGCACTGTGTAAATGAGACCGGGCACTGTGTAAATGAGACCGGGCACTGTGTAAATGAGACCGGGCACTGTGTAAATGAGACCGGGCACTGTGTAAATGAGACTGGGCACTGTGTAAATGAGACTGGGCACTGTGTAAATGAGATGGGGTACTGTGTAAATGAGACTGGGCACTGTGTAAATGAGACCGGGCACTGTGTAAATGAGACCGGGCACTTTGTAAATGAGACTGGGCACTGTGTAAATGAGGCTGGGCACTGTGTAAATGAGATTGGGCACTGTGTAAATGAGACTGGGCACTGTGTAAATGAGACCGGGCACTGTGTAAATGAGACTGGGCACTGTGTAAATGAGATTGGGCACTGTGTAAATGAGATTGGGTACTGTGTAAATGAGACTGGGCACTGTGTAAATGAGACTGGGCACTGTGTAAATGAGTTAGGGCACTGTGTAAATGAGACTGGGTACTGTGTAAATGAGACTGGGCACTGTGTAAATGAGATTGGGTACTCTGCAAATGAGACTGGGCACTGTGTAAATGAGACTGGGCACTGTGTAAATGAGATTGGGTACTGTGTAAATGAGACTGGGCTCTGTGTAAATGAGACTGGGCACTGTGTAAATGAGACTGGGCACTGTGCAAATGAGACTGGGCACTGTGTTAATGAGACTCAGTACTGTGTAAATGAGACTGGGCACTGTGTAAATGAGACTGGGCACTGTGTAAATGAGACTGGGGACTGTAAATGAGAGTGGGCACTGTGTAAATGAGACTGGGCACTGTGTAAATGAGACTGGGCACTGTGTAAATGAGACTGGGTACTGTGTAAATGAGACTGGGCACTGTGTAAATGAGACTGGGCACTGTGTAAATGAGACTGGGCACTGTGTAAATGAGATTGGGCACTGTGTAAATGAGAGTGGGCTCTGTGTAAATGAGACTGGGCACTGTGTAAATGAGACAGGGCACTGTGTAAATGAGACTGGGCACTGTGTAAATGAGACTGGGCACTGTGTAAATGAGACTGGGCACTGTGTAAATGAGACAGGGCACTGTGTAAATGAGACTGGGCACTGTAAATGAAACTGGGTACTGTGTAAATGAGACTGGGCACTGTGTAAATGAGACTGGGCACTGTGTAAATGAGACTGGGCACTGTGTAAATGAAAATGGGCACTGTGTAAATGAGACTGGGCACTGTGTAAATGAGACTGGGCACTGTGTAAATGAGATTGGGCACTGTGTAAATGAGACTGGGCACTGTGTAAATGAGACTGGGCACTGTGTAAATGAGACTGGGCACTGTGTAAATGAAACTGGGCACTGTGTAAATGAGACTGGGCACTGTGTAAATGAGACTGGGCACTGTGTAAATGAGATTGGGCACTGGATAATCAGATTGGGTACTGTGTAAATGAGACTGGGCACTGTGTAAATGAGACTGGGCACTGTGTAAATGAGTTAGGGAACTGTGTAAATGAGACTGGGCACTGTGTAAATGAGACTTGGCACTGTGTAAATGAGACTGGGCACTGTGTAAATGAGACTGGGCACTGCGTAAATGAGACTGGGCACTGTGTAAATGAGATTGGGCACTGTGTAAATGAGAGTGTGTACTGTGTAAATGAGACCGGGCACTGTGTAAATGAGACCGGGCACGGTGTAAATGTGACCGGGCACTGTGTAAATGAGACCGGGCACTGTGTAAATGAGACTGGGCACTGTGTAAATGAAACTGGGCACTGTGTAAATGAGACTGGGCACTGTGTAAATGAGACTGGGCACTGTGTAAATGAGATTGGGCACTGGATAATCAGATTGGGTACTGTGTAAATGAGACTGGGCACTGTGTAAATGAGACTGGGCACTGTGTAAATGAGTTAGGGAACTGTGTAAATGAGACTGGGCACTGTGTAAATGAGACTTGGCACTGTGTAAATGAGACTGGGCACTGTGTAAATGAGACTGGGCACTGTGTAAATGAGACTGGGCACTGTGTAAATGAGATTGGGCACTGTGTAAATGAGAGTGTGTACTGTGTAAATGAGACCGGGCACTGTGTAAATGAGACCCGGCACGGTGTAAATGTGACCGGGCACTGTGTAAATGAGACCGGGCACTGTGTAAATGAGACCGGGCACTGTGTAAATGAGACTGGGCACTGTGTAAATGAGACTGGGCACTGTGTAAATGAGATGGGGTACTGTGTAAATGAGACTGGGCACTGTGTAAATGAGACCGGGCACTGTGTAAATGAGACCGGGCACTTTGTAAATGAGACTGGGCACTGTGTAAATGAGGCTGGGCACTGTGTAAATGAGATTGGGCACTGTGTAAATGAGACTGGGCACTGTGTAAATGAGACCGGGCACTGTGTAAATGAGACTGGGCACTGTGTAAATGAGACTGGGCACTGTGTAAATGAGACGGTGCACTGTGTAAATGAGACCGGGCACTGTGTAAATGAGACCGGGCACTGTGTAAATGAGACTGGGCACTGTGTAAATGAAACTGGGCACTGTGTAAATGAGACTGGGCACTGTGTAAATGAGACTGGGCACTGTGTAAATGAGATTGGGCACTGGATAATGAGATTGGGTACTGTGTAAATGAGACTGGGCACTGTGTAAATGAGACTGGGCACTGTGTAAATGAGTTAGGGAACTGTGTAAATGAGACTGGGCACTGTGTAAATGAGACTTGGCACTGTGTAAATGAGACTGGGCACTGTGTAAATGAGACTGGGCACTGTGTAAATGAGACTGGGCACTGTGTAAATGAGATTGGGCACTGTGTAAATGAGAGTGTGTACTGTGTAAATGAGACCGGGCACTGTGTAAATGAGACCGGGCACGGTGTAAATGAGACCGGGCACTGTGTAAATGAGACCGGGCACTGTGTAAATGAGACCGGGCACTGTGTAAATGAGACTGGGCACTGTGTAAATGAGATGGGGTACTGTGTAAATGAGACTGGGCACTGTGTAAATGAGACTAAGCACTGTGTAAATGAGACTGGGCACTGTGTAAATGAGACTGCGTACTGTGTAAATGAGACTGGGCACTGTGTAAATAAGACTGGGCACTGTGTAAATGAGACTGGGCACTGTGTAAATGAGACTGGGCACTGTGTAAATGAGACTGGGCACTGTGTAAATGAGACTGCGTACTGTGTAAATGAGACTGGGCACTGTGTAAATGAGACTGGGCACTGTGTAAATGAGACTGGGCACTGTGTAAATGAAACTGGGCACTGTGTAAATGAGACTGGGCACTGTGTAAATGAGACTGGGCACTGTGTAAATGAGACTGGGCACTGTGTAAATGAGATTGGGTACTGTGTAAATGAGACTGGGCACTGTGTAAATGAGACTGGGCACTGTGTAAATGAATTGGGCACTGTGTAAATGAGACTGGGCACTGTGTAAATGAGACTGGGCACTGTGTAAATGAGATTGGGCACTGTGTAAATGAGATTGGGTACTGTGTAAATGAGACTGGGCACTGTGTAAATAAGACTGGGCACTGTGTAAATGAGACTGGGCACTGTGTAAATGAGACTGGGCACTGTGTAAATGAGATTGGGCACTGTGTAAATGAGTTAGGGCACTGTGTAAATGAGACTGGGCACTGTGTAAATGAGACTGGGCACTGTGTAAATGAGACACAGTACTGTGTAAATGAGACTGGGCACTGTGTAAATGAGTCTGGGCACTGTGTAAATGAGACTGGGGACTGTGTAAATGAGAGTGGGCACTGTGTAAATGAGACTGGACACTGTGTAAATGAGACTGGGCACTGTGTAAATGAGACTGGGGACTGTGTAAATGAGACTGGGCACTGTGTAAATGAGACTGGGCACTGTGTAAATGAGACTGGGCACTGTGTAAATGAGATTGGGCACTGTGTAAATGAGAGTGGGCTCTGTGTAAATGAGACTGGGCACTGTGTAAATGAGACAGGGCACTGAGTAAATGAGACAGGGCACTGAGTAAATGAGACTGGGCACTGTGTAAATGAGACTGGTCACTGTGTAAATGAGGCTGGGCACTGTATAAATGAGATGGGGCACTGTGTTAATGAGACTGGGCACTGTGCAAATGAGAATGGGCACTGTGTAAATGAGACTGGGCACTGTGTAAATGAGACTGGGCACTGTGTAAATGAGACTGGGCACTTTGTAAATGAGACTGGGCACTCTGTAAATGAGATTGGGCACTGTGTAAATGAGATTGGGTAGTGTGTAAATGAGACTGGGCACTGTGTAAATGAGACTGGGCACTGTGTAAATGAGACCGGGCACTGTGTAAATGAGACCGGGCACTGTGTAAATGAGACTGGGCACTGTGTAAATGAGACTGGGCACTGTGTAAATGATACTGGGCACTGTGTAAATGAGACTGGGCACTGTGTAAATGAGACCGGGCACTGTGTAAATGAGACTGGGCACTGTGTAAATGAGACTGGGCACTGTGTAAATGAGACTGGGCACTGTGTAAATGAGACTGTGCAGTGTGTAAATGAGACCGGGCACTGTGTAAATGAGACCGGGCACTGTGTAAATGAGACCGGGCACTGTGTAAATGAGACTGGGCACTGTGTAAATGAGATGGGGTACTGTGTAAATGAGACTGGGCACTGTGTAAATGAGACCGGGCACTGTGTAAATGAGATGGGGTACTGTGTAAATGAGACTGGGCACTGTGTAAATGAGACCGGGCACTGTGTAAATGAGACTGGGCACTATGTAAATGAGATGGGGTACTGTGTAAATGAGACTGGGCACTGTGTAAATGAGACCGGGCACTGTGTAAATGAGACCGGGCACTGTGTAAATGAGACTGGGCACTGTGTAAATGAGGCTGGGCACTGTGTAAATGAGATGGTGCACTGTGTTAATGAGACTGGGCACTGTGCAAATGAGAATGGGCACTGTGTAAATGAGACTGGGCACTGTGTAAATGAGACTGGGCACTGTGTAAATGAGACTGGGCACTGTGTAAATGAGATTGGGCACTGTGTAAATGAGACTGGGCACTGTGTAAATGAGAATGGGCACTGTGCAAATGAGAATGGGCACTGTGCAAATGAGAATGGCACTGTGTAAATGAGACTGGGCACTGTGTAAATGAGACCGGGCACTGGACCGGGCACTGTGTAAATGAGACTTGGCACTGTGTAAATGAGACTGGGCACTGTGTAAATGAGACTGGGCACTGTGTAAATGAGACTGGGCACTGTGTAAATGAGATTGGGCACTGTGTAAATGAGATTGGGTAGTGTGTAAATGAGTCTGGGCACTGTGTAAATGAGACTGGGCACTGTGTAAATGAGACCGGGCACTGTGTAAATGAGACCGGGCACTGTGTAAATGAGACTAGACACTGTGTAAATGAGACTGGGCACTGTGTAAATGAGACTGGGCACTGTGTAAATGAGACCGGGCACTGTGTAAATGATACCGGGCACTGTGTAAATGAGACCGGGCACTGTGTAAATGAGACCGGGCACTGTGTAAATGAGACTGGGCACTGTGTAAATGAGACTGGGCACTGTGTAAATGGGATTGTGCACTGTGTAAATGAGACCGGGCACTGTGTAAATGAGACCGGGCACTGTGTAAATGAGACCGGGCACTGTGTAAATGAAACTGGGCACTGTGTAAATGAGATGGGGTACTGTGTAAATGAGACTGGGCACTGTGTAAATGAGACCGGGCACTGTGTAAATGAGATGGGGTACTGTGTAAATGAGACTGGGTACTGTGTAAATGAGACCGGGCACTGTGTAAATGAGACTGGGCACTGTGTAAATGAGATGGGGTACTGTGTAAATGAGACTGGGAACTGTGTAAATGAGACCGGTCACTGTGTAAATGAGACCGGGTACTGTGTAAATGAGACTGGGCACTGTGTAAATGAGACTGGGCACTGTGTAAATGAGACTGGGCACTGTGTAAATGAAACTGGGCACTGTGTAAATGAGACTGGGCACTGTGTAAATGAGACTGGGCACTGTGTAAATGAGATTGGGCACTGTGTAAATGAGTTAGGGCACTGTGTAAATGAGACTGGGCACTGTGTAAATGAGACTGGGCACTGTGTAAATGAGACTGGGCACTGTGTAAATGAGATTGGGCACTGTAAACATGAGATTCGGTACTGTGTAAATGAGACTGGGCACTGTGTAAATGAGACTGGGCACTGTGTAAATGAGTTAGGGCACTGTGTAAATGAGACTGGGCACTGTATAAATGAGACTCAGTACTGTGTAAATGAGACTGGGCACTGTGTAAATGAGACTGGGGACTGTGTAAATGAGACTGGGCACTGTGTAAATGAGACTGGGCACTGTGTAAATGAGACTGGGCACTGTGTAAATGAGACTGCGTACTGTGTAAATGAGACTGGGCACTGTGTAAATGAGACTGGGCACTGTGTAAATGAGACTGGGCACTGTGTAAATGAGACTGGGCACTGTGAAAATGAGACTGGGCACTGTGTAAATGAGATTGGGTACTGTGTAAATGAGACTGGGCACTGTGTAAATGAGACTGGGCACTGTGTAAATGAGTTAGGGCACTGTGTAAATGAGACTGGGCACTGTGTAAATGAGACTGGGCACTGTGTAAATGAGATTGGGCACTGTGTAAATGAGATTGGGTACTGTGTAAATGAGACTGGGCACTGTGTAAATGAAACTGGGCACTGTGTAAATGAGACTGGGCACTGTGTAAATGAGTTAGGGCACTGTGTAAATGAGACTGGGTACTGTGTAAATGAGACTGGGCACTGTGTAAATGAGATTGGGTACTGTGCAAATGAGACTGGGCACTGTGTAAATGAGACTGGGCACTGTGTAAATGAGATTGGGTACTGTGTAAATGAGACTGGGCTCTGTGTAAATGAGACTGGGCACTGTGTAAATGAGACTGGGCACTGTGCAAATGAGACTGGGCACTGTGTTAATGAGACTCAGTACTGTGTAAATGAGACTGGGCACTGTGTAAATGAGACTGGGCACTGTGTAAATGAGACTGGGGACTGTAAATGAGAGTGGGCACTGTGTAAATGAGACTGGGCACTGTGTAAATGAGACTGGGCACTGTGTAAATGAGACTGGGCACTGTGTAAATGAGACTGGGCACTGTGTAAATGAGACTGGGCACTGTGTAAATGAGATTGGGCACTGTGTAAATGAGACTGGGCTCTGTGTAAATGAGATTGGGCACTGTGTAAATGAGACTGGGCACTGTGTAAATGAAACTGGGCACTGTGTAAATGAGACTGGGCACTGTGTAAATGAGACTGGGCACTGTGTAAATGAGATTGGGCACTGGATAATGAGATTGGGTGCTGTGTAAATGAGACTGGGCACTGTGTAAATGAGACTGGGCACTGTGTAAATGAGTTAGGGAACTGTGTAAATGAGACTGGGCACTGTGTAAATGAGACTTGGCACTGTGTAAATGAGACTGGGCACTGTGTAAATGAGACTGGGCACTGTGTAAATGAGACTGTGGACTTTGTAAATGAGACTGGGCACTGTGTAAATGAGACTGGGCACTGTGTAAATGAGACTGGGCACTGTGTAAATGAGACTGGGCACTGTGTAAATGAGACTGGGCACTGTGTAAATGAGACTGGGCACTGTGCAAATGAAACTGGGCACTGTGTAAATGAGACTGGGCACTGTGTAAATGAGACTGGGCACTGTGTAAATGAGACTGGGCACTGTGTAAATGAGATTGGGGACTGTGTAAATGAGACTGGGCACTGTGTAAATGAGACTGGGCACTGTGTAAATGAGTTGGGCACTGTGTAAATGAGACTGGGCACTGTGTAAATGAGACTGGGCACTGTGTAAATGAGTTGGGCACTGTGTAAATGAGACTGGGCACTGTGTAAATGAGACTGGGCACTGTGTAAATGAGATTGGGCACTGTGTAAATGAGATTGGGTACTGTGTAAATGAGAATGGGCACTGTGTAAATAAGACTGGGCACTGTGTAAATGAGACTGGGCACTGTGTAAATGAGACTCAGTACTGTGTAAATGAGACTGGGCACTGTGTAAATGAGACTGGGCACTGTGTAAATGAGACTGGGGACTGTGTAAATGAGAGTGGGCACTGTGTAAATGAGACTGGACACTGTGTAAATGAGACTGGGCACTGTGTAAATGAGACTGGGGACTGTGTAAATGAGACTGGGCACTGTGTAAATGAGACTGGGCACTGTGTAAATGAGACTGGGCACTGTGTAAATGAGATAGGGCACTGTGTAAATGAGAGTGGGCTCTGTGTAAATGAGACTGGGCACTGTGTAAATGAGACAGGGCACTGTGTAAATGAGACTGGGCACTGTGTAAATGAGACTGGGCACTGTGTAAATGAGGCTGGGCACTGTATAAATGAGATGGGGCACTGTGTTAATGAGACTGGGCACTGTGCAAATGAGAATGGGCACTGTGTAAATGAGACTGGGCACTGTGTAAATGAGACTGGGCACTGTGTAAATGAAACTGGGTACTGTGTAAATGAGACTGGGCACAGTGTAAATGAGACTGGGCACTGTGTAAATGAGACTGGGCACTGTGTAAATGAGACTGGGCACTGTGTAAATGAAACTGGGCACTGTGTAAATGAGACTGGGCACTGTGTAAATGAGACTGGGCACTGTGTAAATGAGATTGGGCACTGTGTAAATGAGATTGGGTACTGTGTAAATGAGACTGGGCACTGTGTAAATGAGACTGGGCACTGTGTAAATGAGTTAGGGCACTGTGTAAATGAGACTGGGCACTGTGTAAATGAGATTGGGCACTGTGTAAATGAGATTGGCACTGTGTAAATTAGATTGGGTACTGTGTAAATGAGTTAGGGCACTGTGTAAATGAGACTGGGCACTGTGTAAATGAGATTGGGCACTGTGTAAATGAGATTGGCACTGTGTAAATGAGACCGGGCACTGTGTAAATGAGACTGGGTACCGTGTAAATGAGATAGGGCACTGTGTAAATGAGATGGGGTACTGTGTAAATGAGACTGGGCACTGTGTAAATGAGACCGGGCACTGTGTAAATGAGACCGGGCACTTTGTAAATGAGACTGGGCACTGTGTAAATGAGGCTGGGCACTGTGTAAATGAGACTGGGCACTGTGTAAATGAGACTGGGCACTGTGTAAATGAGACTGGGCACTGTGTAAATGAGATTGGGCACTGTGTAAATGAGACTGGGCACTGTGTAAATGAGATTGGGCACTGGATAATGAGATTGGGTACTGTGTAAATGAGACTGGGCACTGTGTAAATGAGACTGGGCACTGTGTAAATGAGTTAGGGAACTGTGTAAATGAGACTGGGCACTGTGTAAATGAGACTTGGCACTGTGTAAATGAGACTGGGCACTGTGTAAATGAGACTGGGCACTGTGTAAATGAGACTGTGGACTTTGTAAATGAGACTGGGCACTGTGTAAATGAGACTGGGCACTGTGTAAATGAGACTGGGCACTGTGTAAATGAGACTGGGCACTGTGTAAATGAGACTGGGCACTGTGTAAATGAGACTGGGCACTGTGCAAATGAAACTGGGCACTGTGTAAATGAGACTGGGCACTGTGTAAATGAGACTGGGCACTGTGTAAATGAGACTGGGCACTGTGTAAATGAGATTGGGGACTGTGTAAATGAGACTGGGCACTGTGTAAATGAGACTGGGCACTGTGTAAATGAGTTGGGCACTGTGTAAATGAGACTGGGCACTGTGTAAATGAGACTGGGCACTGTGTAAATGAGTTGGGCACTGTGTAAATGAGACTGGGCACTGTGTAAATGAGACTGGGCACTGTGTAAATGAGATTCCGCACTGTGTAAATGAGATTGGGTACTGTGTAAATGAGACTGGGCACTGTGTAAATAAGACTGGGCACTGTGTAAATGAGACTGGGCACTGTGTAAATGAGACTCAGTACTGTGTAAATGAGACTGGGCACTGTGTAAATGAGACTGGGCACTGTGTAAATGAGACTGGGGACTGTGTAAATGAGAGTGGGCACTGTGTAAATGAGTCTGGACACTGTGTAAATGAGACTGGGCACTGTGTAAATGAGACTGGGGACTGTGTAAATGAGACTGGGCACTGTGTAAATGAGACTGGGCACTGTGTAAATGAGACTGGGCACTGTGTAAATGAGATAGGGCACTGTGTAAATGAGAGTGGGCTCTGTGTAAATGAGACTGGGCACTGTGTAAATGAGACAGGGCACTGTGTAAATGAGACTGGGCACTGTGTAAATGAGACTGGGCACTGTGTAAATGAGGCTGGGCACTGTATAAATGAGATGGGGCACTGTGTTAATGAGACTGGGCACTGTGCAAATGAGAATGGGCACTGTGTAAATGAGACTGGGCACTGTGTAAATGAGACTGGGCACTGTGTAAATGAAACTGGGTACTGTGTAAATGAGACTGGGCACTGTGTAAATGAGACTGGGCACTGTGTAAATGAGACTGGGCACTGTGTAAATGAGACTGGGCACTGTGTAAATGAAACTGGGCACTGTGTAAATGAGACTGGGCACTGCGTAAATGAGACTGGGCACTGTGTAAATGAGATTGGGCACTGTGTAAATGAGATTGGGTACTGTGTAAATGAGACTGGGCACTGTGTAAATGAGACTGGGCACTGTGTAAATGAGTTAGGGCACTGTGTAAATGAGACTGGGCACTGTGTAAATGAGATTGGGCACTGTGTAAATGAGTTAGGGCACTGTGTAAATGAGACTGGGCACTGTGTAAATGAGATTGGGCACTGTGTAAATGAGACTGGGCACTGTGTAAATGAGTTAGGGCACTGTGTAAATGAGACTGGGCACTGTGTAAATGATATTGGGCACTGTGTAAATGAGACTGGGCACTGTGTAAATTAGATTGGGTACTGTGTAAATGAGACTGGGCACTGTGTAAATGAGACTGGGCACTGTGTAAATGAGTTAGGGCACTGTGTAAATGAGACTGGGTACCGTGTAAATGAGATAGGGCACTGTGTAAATGAGATGGGGTACTGTGTAAATGAGACTGGGCACTGTGTAAATGAGACCGGGCACTGTGTAAATGAGACCGGGCACTTTGTAAATGAGACTGGGCACTGTGTAAATGAGGCTGGGCACTGTGTAAATGAGATTGGGCACTGTGTAAATGAGACTGGGCACTGTGTAAATGAGACCGGGCACTGTGTAAATGAGACTGGGCACTGTGTAAATGAGACTGGGCACTGTGTAAATGAGACGGTGCACTGTGTAAATGAGACCGTGCACTGTGTAAATGAGACCGGGCACTGTGTAAATGAGACTGGGCACTGTGTAAATGAGGCTGGGCACTGTATAAATGAGATGGGGCACTGTGTTAATGAGACTGGGCACTGTGCAAATGAGAATGGGCACTGTGTAAATGAGACTGGGCACTGTGTAAATGAGACTGGGCACTGTGTAAATGAAACTGGGTACTGTGTAAATGAGACTGGGCACAGTGTAAATGAGACTGGGCACTGTGTAAATGAGACTGGGCACTGTGTAAATGAGACTGGGCACTGTGTAAATGAAACTGGGCACTGTGTAAATGAGACTGGGCACTGTGTAAATGAGACTGGGCACTGTGTAAATGAGATTGGGCACTGTGTAAATGAGATTGGGTACTGTGTAAATGAGACTGGGCACTGTGTAAATGAGACTGGGCACTGTGTAAATGAGTTAGGGCACTGTGTAAATGAGACTGGGCACTGTGTAAATGAGATTGGGCACTGTGTAAATGAGATTGGCACTGTGTAAATTAGATTGGGTACTGTGTAAATGAGTTAGGGCACTGTGTAAATGAGACTGGGCACTGTGTAAATGAGATTGGGCACTGTGTAAATGAGATTGGCACTGTGTAAATGAGACCGGGCACTGTGTAAATGAGACTGGGTACCGTGTAAATGAGATAGGGCACTGTGTAAATGAGATGGGGTACTGTGTAAATGAGACTGGGCACTGTGTAAATGAGACCGGGCACTGTGTAAATGAGACCGGGCACTTTGTAAATGAGACTGGGCACTGTGTAAATGAGGCTGGGCACTGTGTAAATGAGACTGGGCACTGTGTAAATGAGACTGGGCACTGTGTAAATGAGACTGGGCACTGTGTAAATGAGATTGGGCACTGTGTAAATGAGACTGGGCACTGTGTAAATGAGATTGGGCACTGGATAATGAGATTGGGTACTGTGTAAATGAGACTGGGCACTGTGTAAATGAGACTGGGCACTGTGTAAATGAGTTAGGGAACTGTGTAAATGAGACTGGGCACTGTGTAAATGAGACTTGGCACTGTGTAAATGAGACTGGGCACTGTGTAAATGAGACTGGGCACTGTGTAAATGAGACTGTGGACTTTGTAAATGAGACTGGGCACTGTGTAAATGAGACTGGGCACTGTGTAAATGAGACTGGGCACTGTGTAAATGAGACTGGGCACTGTGTAAATGAGACTGGGCACTGTGTAAATGAGACTGGGCACTGTGCAAATGAAACTGGGCACTGTGTAAATGAGACTGGGCACTGTGTAAATGAGACTGGGCACTGTGTAAATGAGACTGGGCACTGTGTAAATGAGATTGGGGACTGTGTAAATGAGACTGGGCACTGTGTAAATGAGACTGGGCACTGTGTAAATGAGTTGGGCACTGTGTAAATGAGACTGGGCACTGTGTAAATGAGACTGGGCACTGTGTAAATGAGTTGGGCACTGTGTAAATGAGACTGGGCACTGTGTAAATGAGACTGGGCACTGTGTAAATGAGATTCCGCACTGTGTAAATGAGATTGGGTACTGTGTAAATGAGACTGGGCACTGTGTAAATAAGACTGGGCACTGTGTAAATGAGACTGGGCACTGTGTAAATGAGACTCAGTACTGTGTAAATGAGACTGGGCACTGTGTAAATGAGACTGGGCACTGTGTAAATGAGACTGGGGACTGTGTAAATGAGAGTGGGCACTGTGTAAATGAGTCTGGACACTGTGTAAATGAGACTGGGCACTGTGTAAATGAGACTGGGGACTGTGTAAATGAGACTGGGCACTGTGTAAATGAGACTGGGCACTGTGTAAATGAGACTGGGCACTGTGTAAATGAGATAGGGCACTGTGTAAATGAGAGTGGGCTCTGTGTAAATGAGACTGGGCACTGTGTAAATGAGACAGGGCACTGTGTAAATGAGACTGGGCACTGTGTAAATGAGACTGGGCACTGTGTAAATGAGGCTGGGCACTGTATAAATGAGATGGGGCACTGTGTTAATGAGACTGGGCACTGTGCAAATGAGAATGGGCACTGTGTAAATGAGACTGGGCACTGTGTAAATGAGACTGGGCACTGTGTAAATGAAACTGGGTACTGTGTAAATGAGACTGGGCACTGTGTAAATGAGACTGGGCACTGTGTAAATGAGACTGGGCACTGTGTAAATGAGACTGGGCACTGTGTAAATGAAACTGGGCACTGTGTAAATGAGACTGGGCACTGCGTAAATGAGACTGGGCACTGTGTAAATGAGATTGGGCACTGTGTAAATGAGATTGGGTACTGTGTAAATGAGACTGGGCACTGTGTAAATGAGACTGGGCACTGTGTAAATGAGTTAGGGCACTGTGTAAATGAGACTGGGCACTGTGTAAATGAGATTGGGCACTGTGTAAATGAGTTAGGGCACTGTGTAAATGAGACTGGGCACTGTGTAAATGAGATTGGGCACTGTGTAAATGAGACTGGGCACTGTGTAAATGAGTTAGGGCACTGTGTAAATGAGACTGGGCACTGTGTAAATGATATTGGGCACTGTGTAAATGAGACTGGGCACTGTGTAAATTAGATTGGGTACTGTGTAAATGAGACTGGGCACTGTGTAAATGAGACTGGGCACTGTGTAAATGAGTTAGGGCACTGTGTAAATGAGACTGGGTACCGTGTAAATGAGATAGGGCACTGTGTAAATGAGATGGGGTACTGTGTAAATGAGACTGGGCACTGTGTAAATGAGACCGGGCACTGTGTAAATGAGACCGGGCACTTTGTAAATGAGACTGGGCACTGTGTAAATGAGGCTGGGCACTGTGTAAATGAGATTGGGCACTGTGTAAATGAGACTGGGCACTGTGTAAATGAGACCGGGCACTGTGTAAATGAGACTGGGCACTGTGTAAATGAGACTGGGCACTGTGTAAATGAGACGGTGCACTGTGTAAATGAGACCGTGCACTGTGTAAATGAGACCGGGCACTGTGTAAATGAGACTGGGCACTGTGTAAATGAAACTGGGCACTGTGTAAATGAGACTGGGCACTGTGTAAATGAGACTGGGCACTGTGTAAATGAGATTGGGCATTGGATAATGAGATTGGGTACTGTGTAAATGAGACTGGGCACTGTGTAAATGAGACTGGGCACTGTGTAAATGAGTTAGGGAACTGTGTAAATGAGACAGGGCACTGTGTAAATGAGACTTGGCACTGTGTAAATGAGACTGGGCACTGTGTAAATGAGACTGGGCACTGTGTAAATGAGACTGGGCACTGTGTAAATGAGATTGGGCACTGTGTAAATGAGAGTGTGTACTGTGTAAATGAGACCGGGCACTGTGTAAATGAGACCGGGCACGGTGTAAATGAGACCGGGCACTGTGTAAATGAGACCGGGCACTGTGTAAATGAGACCGGGCACTGTGTAAATGAGACTGGGCACTGTGTAAATGAGATGGGGTACTGTGTAAATGAGACTGGGCACTGTGTAAATGAGACTGTGGACTTTGTAAATGAGACTGGGCACTGTGTAAATGAGACTGGGCACTGTGTAAATGAGACTGGGCACTGTGTAAATGAGACTGCGTACTGTGTAAATGAGACTGGGCACTGTGTAAATGAGACTGGGCACTGTGTAAATGAGACTGGGCACTGTGTAAATGAAACTGGGCACTGTGTAAATGAGACTGGGCACTGTGTAAATGAGACTGGGCACTGTGTAAATGAGACTGGGCACTGTGTAAATGAGATTGGGTACTGTGTAAATGAGACTGGGCACTGTGTAAATGAGACTGGGCACTGTGTAAATGAGTTGGGCACTGTGTAAATGAGACTGGGCACTGTGTAAATGAGACTGGGCACTGTGTAAATGAGATTGGGCACTGTGTAAATGAGATTGGGTACTGTGTAAATGAGACTGGGCACTGTGTAAATAAGACTGGGCACTGTGTAAATGAGACTGGGCACTGTGTAAATGAGACTGGGCACTGTGTAAATGAGATTGGGCACTGTGTAAATGAGTTAGGGCACTGTGTAAATGAGACTGGGCACTGTGTAAATGAGACTGGGCACTGTGTAAATGAGACACAGTACTGTGTAAATGAGACTGGGCACTGTGTAAATGAGTCTGGGCACTGTGTAAATGAGACTGGGGACTGTGTAAATGAGAGTGGGCACTGTGTAAATGAGACTGGACACTGTGTAAATGAGACTGGGCACTGTGTAAATGAGACTGGGGACTGTGTAAATGAGACTGGGCACTGTGTAAATGAGACTGGGCACTGTGTAAATGAGACTGGGCACTGTGTAAATGAGATTGGGCGCTGTGTAAATGAGAGTGGGCTCTGTGTAAATGAGACTGGGCACTGTGTAAATGAGACAGGGCACTGTGTAAATGAGACTGGGCACTGTGTAAATGAGACTGGGCACTGTGTAAATGAGGCTGGGCACTGTATAAATGAGATGGGGCACTGTGTTAATGAGACTGGGCACTGTGCAAATGAGAATGGGCACTGTGTAAATGAGACTGGGCACTGTGTAAATGAGACTGGGCACTGTGTAAATGAGACTGGGCACTGTGTAAATGAGACTGGGCACTGTGTAAATGAGATAGGGATTGTGTAAATGAGATTGGGTAGTGTGTTAATGAGACTGGGCACTGTGTAAATGAGACTGGGCACTGTGTAAATGAGACCGGGCACTGTGTAAATGAGACCGGGCACTGTGTAAATGAGACTGGGCACTGTGTAAATGAGACTGGGCACTGTGTAAATGATACTGGGCACTGTGTAAATGAGACTGGGCACTGTGTAAATGAGACCGGGCACTGTGTAAATGAGACTGGGCACTGTGTAAATGAGACTGGGCACTGTGTAAATGAGACTGTGCAGTGTGTAAATGAGACCGGGCACTGTGTAAATGAGACCGGGCACTGTGTAAATGAGACCGGGCACTGTGTAAATGAGACTGGGCACTGTCTAAATGAGACCGGGCACTGTGTAAATGAGATGGGGTACTGTGTAAATGAGACTGGGCACTGTGTAAATGAGACCGGGCACTGTGTAAATGTGACTGGGCACTATGTAAATGAGATGGGGTACAGTGTAAATGAGACTGGGCACTGTGTAAATGAGACCGGGCACTGTGTAAATGAGACCGGGCACTGTGTAAATGAGACTGGGCACTGTGTAAATGAGGCTGGGCACTGTGTAAATGAGATGGTGCACTGTGTTAATGAGACTGGGCACTGTGCAAATGAGAATGGGCACTGTGTAAATGAGACTGGGCACTGTGTAAATGAGACTGGGCACTGTGTAAATGAGACTGGGCACTGTGTAAATGAGATTGGGCACTGTGTAAATGAGACTGGGCACTGTGTAAATGAGAATGGGCACTGTGCAAATGAGAATGGGCACTGTGCAAATGAGAATGGCACTGTGTAAATGAGACTGGGCACTGTGTAAATGAGACCGGGCACTGGACCGGGCACTGTGTAAATGAGACTTGGAACAGTGTAAATGAGACTGGGCACTGTGTAAATGATACTGGGCACTGTGTAAATGAGACTGGGCACGGTGTAAATGAGATTGGGCACTGTGTAAATGAGATTGGGTAGTGTGTATTTGAGACTGGGCACTGTGTAAATGAGACTGGGCACTGTGTAAATGAGACCGGGCACTGTGTAAATGAGACCGGGCACTGTGTAAATGAGACTAGACACTGTGTAAATGAGACTGGGCACTGTGTAAATGAGACTGGGCACTGTGTAAATGAGACCGGGCACTGTGTAAATGATACTGGGCACTGTGTAAATGAGACCGGGCACTGTGTAAATGAGACCGGGCACTGTGTAAATGAGACTGGGCACTGTGTAAATGAGACTGGGCACTGTGTAAATGAGACTGTGCACTGTGTAAATGAGACCGGGCACTGTGTAAATGAGACCGGGCACTGTGTAAATGAGACCGGGCACTGTGTAAATGAAACTGGGCACTATGTAAATGAGATGGGGTACTGTGTAAATGAGACTGGGCACTGTGTAAATGAGACCGGGCACTGTGTAAATGAGATGGGGTACTGTGTAAATGAGACTGGGCACTGTGTAAATGAGACCGGGCACTGTGTAAATGAGACTGGGCACTGTGTAAATGAGATGGGGTACTGTGTAAATGAGACTGGGCACTGTGTAAATGAGACCGGTCACTGTGTAAATGAGACCGGGTACTGTGTAAATGAGACTGGGCACTGTGTAAATGAGACTGGGCACTGTGTAAATGAGACCGGGCACTGTGTAAATGAGACCGGGCACTGTGTAAATGAGACTGGGCACTGTGTAAATGAGATGGGGTACTGTGTAAATGAGACTGGGCACTGTGTAAATGAGACTGTGGACTTTGTAAATGAGACTGGGCACTGTGTAAATGAGACTGGGCACTGTGTAAATGAGACTGGGCACTGTGTAAATGAGACTGGGCACTGTGTAAATGAGACTGGGCACTGTGTAAATGAAACTGGGCACTGTGTAAATGAGACTGGGCACTGTGTAAATGAGACTGGGCACTGTGTAAATGAGACTGCGTACTGTGTAAATGAGACTGGGCACTGTGTAAATGAGACTGGGCACTGTGTAAATGAGACTGGGCACTGTGTAAATGAAACTGGGCACTGTGTAAATGAGACTGGGCACTGTGTAAATGAGACTGGGCACTGTGTAAATGAGACTGGGCACTGTGTAAATGAGATTGGTACTGTGTAAATGAGACTGGGCACTGTGTAAATGAGACTGGGCACTGTGTAAATGAGTTGGGCACTGTGTAAATGAGACTGGGCACTGTGTAAATGAGATTGGGCACTGTGTAAATGAGATTGGGTACTGTGTAAATGAGACTGGGCACTGTGTAAATAAGACTGGGCACTGTGTAAATGAGACTGGGCACTGTGTAAATGAGACTGGGCACTGTGTAAATGAGATTGGGCACTGTGTAAATGAGTTAGGGCACTGTGTAAATGAGACTGGGCACTGTGTAAATGAGACTGGGCACTGTGTAAATGAGACACAGTACTGTGTAAATGAGACTGGGCACTGTGTAAATGAGTCTGGGCACTGTGTAAATGAGACTGGGGACTGTGTAAATGAGAGTGGGCACTGTGTAAATGAGACTGGACACTGTGTAAATGAGACTGGGCACTGTGTAAATGAGACTGGGGACTGTGTAAATGAGACTGGGCACTGTGTAAATGAGACTGGGCACTGTGTAAATGAGACTGGGCACTGTGTAAATGAGATTGGGCACTGTGTAAATGAGAGTGGGCTCTGTGTAAATGAGACTGGGCACTGTGTAAATGAGACAGGGCAATGTGTAAATGAGACTGGGCACTGTGTAAATGAGACTGGGCACTGTGTAAATGAGGCTGGGCACGGCAAAATTAGATGGGGCACTGTGTTAATGAGACTGGGCACTGTGCAAATGAGAATGGGCACTGTGTAAATGAGACTGGGCACTGTTTAAATGAGACTGGGCACTGTGTAAATGAGACTGGGCACTGTGTAAATGAGACTGGGTAGTCTGTAAATGAGACTGGGCACTGTGTAAATGAGACTGGGCACTGTGTAAATGAGACCGGGCACTGTGTAAATGAGACTGGGTAGTCTGTAAATGAGACTGGGCACTGTGTAAATGAGACTGGGCACTGTGTAAATGAGATTGGGCACTGTGTAAATGAGATTGGGTAGTCTGTAAATGAGACTGGGCACTGTGTAAATGAGACTGGGCACTGTGTAAATGAGACCGGGCACTGTGTAAATGAGACCGGGCACTGTGTAAATGAGACTGGGCACTGTGTAAATGAGACTGGGCACTGTGTAAATGATACTGGGCACTGTGTAAATGAGACTGGGCACTGTGTAAATGAGACCGGGCACTGTGTAAATGAGACTGGGCACTGTGTAAATGAGACTGGGCACTGTGTAAATGAGACTGTGCAGTGTGTAAATGAGACCGGGCACTGTGTAAATGAGACCGGGCACTGTGTAAATGAGACCGGGCACTGTGTAAATGAGACTGGGCACTGTGTAAATGAGATGGGGTACTGTGTAACTGAGACTGGGCACTGTGTAAATGAGACCGGGCACTGTGTAAATGAGATGGGGTACTGTGTAAATGAGACTGGGCACTGTGTAAATGAGACCGGGCACTGTGTAAATGTGACTGGGCACTATGTAAATGAGATGGGGTACTGTGTAAATGAGACTGGGCACTGTGTAAATGAGACCGGGCACTGTGTAAATGAGACCGGGCACTGTGTAAATGAGACTGGGCACTGTGTAAATGAGGCTGGGCACTGTGTAAATGAGATGGTGCACTCTGTTAATGAGACTGGGCACTGTGCAATTGAGAATGGGCACTGTGTAAATGAGACTGGGCAATGTGTAAATGAGACTGGGCACTGTGTAAATGAGACTGGGCACTGTGTAAATGAGATTGGGCACTGTGTAAATGAGACTGGGCACTGTGTAAATGAGAATGGGCACTGTGCAAATGAGAATGGGCACTGTGCAAATGAGAATGGCACTGTGTAAATGAGACTGGGCACTGTGTAAATGAGACCGGGCACTGGACCGGGCACTGTGTAAATGAGACTTGGAACTGTGTAAATGGGACTGGGCACTGTGTAAATGAGACTGGGCACTGTGTAAATGAGACTGGGCACTGTGTAAATGAGATTGGGCACTGTGTAAATGAGACTGGGCACTGTGTAAATGAGACCGGGCACTGTGTAAATGAGACCGGGCACTGTGTAAATGAGACTAGACACTGTGTAAATGAGACTGGGCACTGTGTAAATGAGACTGGGCACTGTGTAAATGAGACCGGGCACTGTGTAAATGATACTGGGCACTGTGTAAATGAGACCGGGCACTGTGTAAATGAGACCGGGCACTGTGTAAATGAGACTGGGCACTGTGTAAATGAGACTGGGCACTGTGTAAATGAGACTGTGCACTGTGTAAATGAGACCGGGCAGTGTGTAAATGAGACCGGGCACTGTGTAAATGAGACCGGGCACTGTGTAAATGAAACTGGGCACTATGTAAATGAGATGGGGTACTGTGTAAATGAGACTGGGCACTGTGTAAATGAGACCGGGCACTGTGTAAATGAGATGGGGTACTGTGTAAATGAGACTGGGCACTGTGTAAATGAGACCGGGCACTGTGTAAATGAGACTGGGCACTGTGTAAATGAGATGGGGTACTGTGTAAATGAGACTGGGCACTGTGTAAATGAGACCGGTCACTGTATAAATGAGACCGGGTACTGTGTAAATGAGACTGGGCACTGTGTAAATGAGACTGGGCACTGTGTAAATGAGACTGGGCACTGTGTAAATGAAACTGGGCACTGTGTAAATGAGACTGGGCACTGTGTAAATGAGACTGGGCACTGTGTAAATGAGATTGGGCACTGTGTAAATGAGATTGGGCACTGTGTAAATGAGTTAGGGCACTGTGTAAATGAGACTGGGCACTGTGTAAATGAGACTGGGCACTGTGTAAATGAGACTGGGCACTGTGTAAATGAGATTGGGCACTGTAAACATGAGATTGGGTACTGTGTAAATGAGACTATGCACTGTGTAAATGAGACTGGGCACTGTGTAAATGAGTTAGGGCACTGTGTAAATGAGACTGGGCACTGTATAAATGAGACTCAGTACTGTGTAAATGAGACTGGGCACTGTGTAAATGAGACTGGGGAATGTGTAAATGAGACTGGGCACTGTGTAAATGAGACTGGGCACTGTGTAAATGAGACTGGGCACTGTGTAAATGAGACTGCGTACTGTGTAAATGAGACTGGGCACTGTGTAAATGAGACTGGGCACTGTGTAAATGAGACTGGGCACTGTGTAAATGAAACTGGGCACTGTGTAAATGAGACTGGGCAATGTGTAAATGAGACTGGGCACTGTGTAAATGAGACTGGGCACTGTGTAAATGAGATTGGGTACTGTGTAAATGAGACTGGGCACTGTGTAAATGAGACTGGGCACTGTGTAAATGAGTTAGGGCTCTGTGTAAATGAGACTGGGCACTGTGTAAATGAAACTGGGCACTGTGTAAATGAGATTGGGCACTGTGTAAATGAGACCGGGCACTGTGTAAATGAGACTGGGTAGTCTGTAAATGAGACTGGGCACTGTGTAAATGAGACTGGGCACTGTGTAAATGAGATTGGGCACTGTGTAAATGAGATTGGGTAGTCTGTAAATGAGACTGGGCACTGTGTAAATGAGACTGGGCACTGTGTAAATGAGACCGGGCACTGTGTAAATGAGACCGGGCACTGTGTAAATGAGACTGGGCACTGTGTAAATGAGATTGGGCACTGTGTAAATGATACTGGGCACTGTGTAAATGAGACTGGGCACTGTGTAAATGAGACCGGGCACTGTGTAAATGAGACTGGGCACTGTGTAAATGAGACTGGGCACTGTGTAAATGAGACTGTGCAGTGTGTAAATGAGACCGGGCACTGTGTAAATGAGACCGGGCACTGTGTAAATGAGACCGGGCACTGTGTAAATGAGACTGTGCACTGTGTAAATGAGATGGGGTACTGTGTAAATGAGACTGGGCACTGTGTAAATGAGACCGGGCACTGTGTAAATGTGACTGGGCACTATGTAAATGAGATGGGGTACTGTGTAAATGAGACTGGGCACTGTGTAAATGAGACCGGGCACTGTGTAAATGAGACCGGGCACTGTGTAAATGAGACTGGGCACTGTGTAAATGAGGCTGGGCACTGTGTAAATGAGATGGTGCACTATGTTAATGAGACTGGGCACTGTGCAATTGAGAATGGGCACTGTGTAAATGAGACTGGGCAATGTGTAAATGAGACTGGGCACTGTGTAAATGAGACTGGGCACTGTGTAAATGAGATTGGGCACTGTGTAAATGAGACTGGGCACTGTGTAAATGAGAATGGGCACTGTGCAAATGAGAATGGGCACTGTGCAAATGAGAATGGCACTGTGTAAATGAGACTGGGCACTGTGTAAATGAGACCGGGCACTGGACCGGGCACTGTGTAAATGAGACTTGGAACTGTGTAAATGAGACTGGGCACTGTGTAAATGAGACTGGGCACTGTGTAAATGAGACTGGGCACTGTGTAAATGAGATTGGGCACTGTGTAAATGAGACTGGGCACTGTGTAAATGAGACCGGGCACTGTGTAAATGAGACCGGGCACTGTGTAAATGAGACTAGACACTGTGTAAATGAGACTGGGCACTGTGTAAATGAGACTGGGCACTGTGTAAATGAGACCGGGCACTGTGTAAATGATACTGGGCACTGTGTAAATGAGACCGGGCACTGTGTAAATGAGACCGGGCACTGTGTAAATGAGACTGGGCACTGTGTAAATGAGACTGGGCACTGTGTAAATGAGACTGTGCACTGTGTAAATGAGACCGGGCACTGTGTAAATGAGACCGGGCACTGTGTAAATGAGACCGGGCACTGTGTAAATGAAACTGGGCACTATGTAAATGAGATGGGGTACTGTGTAAATGAGACTGGGCACTGTGTAAATGAGACCGGGCACTGTGTAAATGAGATGGGGTACTGTGTAAATGAGACTGGGCACTGTGTAAATGAGACCGGGCACTGTGTAAATGAGACTGGGCACTGTGTAAATGAGATGGGGTACTGTGTAAATGAGACTGGGCACTGTGTAAATGAGACCGGTCACTGTATAAATGAGACCGGGTACTGTGTAAATGAGACTGGGCACTGTGTAAATGAGACTGGGCACTGTGTAAATGAGACTGGGCACTGTGTAAATGAAACTGGGCACTGTGTAAATGAGACTGGGCACTGTGTAAATGAGACTGGGCACTGTGTAAATGAGATTGGGCACTGTGTAAATGAGATTGGGCACTGTGTAAATGAGTTAGGGCACTGTGTAAATGAGACTGGGCACTGTGTAAATGAGACTGGGCACTGTGTAAATGAGACTGGGCACTGTGTAAATGAGATTGGGCACTGTAAACATGAGATTGGGTACTGTGTAAATGAGACTATGCACTGTGTAAATGAGACTGGGCACTGTGTAAATGAGTTAGGGCACTGTGTAAATGAGACTGGGCACTGTATAAATGAGACTCAGTACTGTGTAAATGAGACTGGGCACTGTGTAAATGAGACTGGGGACTGTGTAAATGAGACTGGGCACTGTGTAAATGAGACTGGGCACTGTGTAAATGAGACTGGGCACTGTGTAAATGAGACTGCGTACTGTGTAAATGAGACTGGGCACTGTGTAAATGAGACTGGGCACTGTGTAAATGAGACTGGGCACTGTGTAAATGAAACTGGGCACTGTGTAAATGAGACTGGGCAATGTGTAAATGAGACTGGGCACTGTGTAAATGAGACTGGGCACTGTGTAAATGAGATTGGGTACTGTGTAAATGAGACTGGGCACTGTGTAAATGAGACTGGGCACTGTGTAAATGAGTTAGGGCACTGTGCAAATGAGACTGGGCACTGTGTAAATGAAACTGGGCACTGTGTAAATGAGATTGGGCACTGTGTAAATGAGATTGGGTACTGTGTAAATGAGACTGGGCACTGTGTAAATGAAACTGGGCACTGTGTAAATGAGACTGGGCACTGTGTAAATGAGTTAGGGCACTGTGTAAATGAGACTGGGTACTGTGTAAATGAGACTGGGCACTGTGTAAATGAGATTGGGTACTGTGCAAATGAGACTGGGCACTGTGTAAATGAGACTGGGCACTGTGTAAATGAGATTGGGTACTGTGTAAATGAGACTGGGCACTGTGTAAATAAGACTGGGCACTGTGTAAATGAGACTGGGCACTGTGTAAATGAGACTGGGCACTGTGTAAATGAGATTGGGCACTGTGTAAATGAGTTAGGGCACTGTGTAAATGAGACTGGGCACTGTGTAAATGAGACTGGGCACTGTGTAAATGAGACACAGTACTGTGTAAATGAGACTGGGCACTGTGTAAATGAGTCTGGGCACTGTGTAAATGAGACTGGGGACTGTGTAAATGAGAGTGGGCACTGTGTAAATGAGACTGGACACTGTGTAAATGAGACTGGGCACTGTGTAAATGAGACTGGGGACTGTGTAAATGAGACTGGGCACTGTGTAAATGAGACTGGGCACTGTGTAAATGAGACTGGGCACTGTGTAAATGAGATTGGGCGCTGTGTAAATGAGAGTGGGCTCTGTGTAAATGAGACTGGGCACTGTGTAAATGAGACAGGGCACTGTGTAAATGAGACTGGGCACTGTGTAAATGAGACTGGGCACTGTGTAAATGAGGCTGGGCACTGTATAAATGAGATGGGGCACTGTGTTAATGAGACTGGGCACTGTGCAAATGAGAATGGGCACTGTGTAAATGAGACTGGGCACTGTGTAAATGAGACTGGGCACTGTGTAAATGAGACTGGGCACTGTGTAAATGAGACTGGGCACTGTGTAAATGAGATAGGGATTGTGTAAATGAGATTGGGTAGTGTGTTAATGAGACTGGGCACTGTGTAAATGAGACTGGGCACTGTGTAAATGAGACCGGGCACTGTGTAAATGAGACCGGGCACTGTGTAAATGAGACTGGGCACTGTGTAAATGAGACTGGGCACTGTGTAAATGATACTGGGCACTGTGTAAATGAGACTGGGCACTGTGTAAATGAGACCGGGCACTGTGTAAATGAGACTGGGCACTGTGTAAATGAGACTGGGCACTGTGTAAATGAGACTGTGCAGTGTGTAAATGAGACCGGGCACTGTGTAAATGAGACCGGGCACTGTGTAAATGAGACCGGGCACTGTGTAAATGAGACTGGGCACTGTCTAAATGAGACCGGGCACTGTGTAAATGAGATGGGGTACTGTGTAAATGAGACTGGGCACTGTGTAAATGAGACCGGGCACTGTGTAAATGTGACTGGGCACTATGTAAATGAGATGGGGTACAGTGTAAATGAGACTGGGCACTGTGTAAATGAGACCGGGCACTGTGTAAATGAGACCGGGCACTGTGTAAATGAGACTGGGCACTGTGTAAATGAGGCTGGGCACTGTGTAAATGAGATGGTGCACTGTGTTAATGAGACTGGGCACTGTGCAAATGAGAATGGGCACTGTGTAAATGAGACTGGGCACTGTGTAAATGAGACTGGGCACTGTGTAAATGAGACTGGGCACTGTGTAAATGAGATTGGGCACTGTGTAAATGAGACTGGGCACTGTGTAAATGAGAATGGGCACTGTGCAAATGAGAATGGGCACTGTGCAAATGAGAATGGCACTGTGTAAATGAGACTGGGCACTGTGTAAATGAGACCGGGCACTGGACCGGGCACTGTGTAAATGAGACTTGGAACAGTGTAAATGAGACTGGGCACTGTGTAAATGATACTGGGCACTGTGTAAATGAGACTGGGCACGGTGTAAATGAGATTGGGCACTGTGTAAATGAGATTGGGTAGTGTGTATTTGAGACTGGGCACTGTGTAAATGAGACTGGGCACTGTGTAAATGAGACCGGGCACTGTGTAAATGAGACCGGGCACTGTGTAAATGAGACTAGACACTGTGTAAATGAGACTGGGCACTGTGTAAATGAGACTGGGCACTGTGTAAATGAGACCGGGCACTGTGTAAATGATACTGGGCACTGTGTAAATGAGACCGGGCACTGTGTAAATGAGACTAGACACTGTGTAAATGAGACCGGGCACTGTGTAAATGAGACCGGGCACTGTGTAAATGAGACCGGGCACTGTGTAAATGAAACTGGGCACTATGTAAATGAGATGGGGTACTGTGTAAATGAGACTGGGCACTGTGTAAATGAGACCGGGCACTGTGTAAATGAGATGGGGTACTGTGTAAATGAGACTGGGCACTGTGTAAATGAGACCGGGCACTGTGTAAATGAGACTGGGCACTGTGTAAATGAGATGGGGTACTGTGTAAATGAGACTGGGCACTGTGTAAATGAGACCGGTCACTGTGTAAATGAGACCGGGTACTGTGTAAATGAGACTGGGCACTGTGTAAATGAGACTGGGCACTGTGTAAATGAGACTGGGCATTGTGTAAATGAGACTGGGCACTGTGTAAATGAGACTGGGCACTGTGTAAGTGAGATTGGGCACTGTGTAAATGAGAGTGTGTACTGTGTAAATGAGACCGGGCACTGTGTAAATGAGACCGGGCACGGTGTAAATGAGACCGGGCACTGTGTAAATGAGACCGGGCACTGTGTAAATGAGACCGGGCACTGTGTAAATGAGACTGGGCACTGTGTAAATGAGATGGGGTACTGTGTAAATGAGACTGGGCACTGTGTAAATGAGACTGTGGACTTTGTAAATGAGACTGGGCACTGTGTAAATGAGACTGGGCACTGTGTAAATGAGACTGGGCACTGTGTAAATGAGACTGGGCACTGTGTAAATGAGACTGGGCACTGTGTAAATGAAACTGGGCACTGTGTAAATGAGACTGGGCACTGTGTAAATGAGACTGGGCACTGTGTAAATGAGACTGCGTACTGTGTAAATGAGACTGGGCACTGTGTAAATGAGACTGGGCACTGTGTAAATGAGACTGGGCACTGTGTAAATGAAACTGGGCACTGTGTAAATGAGACTGGGCACTGTGTAAATGAGACTGGGCACTGTGTAAATGAGACTGGGCACTGTGTAAATGAGATTGGTACTGTGTAAATGAGACTGGGCACTGTGTAAATGAGACTGGGCACTGTGTAAATGAGTTGGGCACTGTGTAAATGAGACTGGGCACTGTGTAAATGAGATTGGGCACTGTGTAAATGAGATTGGGTACTGTGTAAATGAGACTGGGCACTGTGTAAATAAGACTGGGCACTGTGTAAATGAGACTGGGCACTGTGTAAATGAGACTGGGCACTGTGTAAATGAGATTGGGCACTGTGTAAATGAGTTAGGGCACTGTGTAAATGAGACTGGGCACTGTGTAAATGAGACTGGGCACTGTGTAAATGAGACACAGTACTGTGTAAATGAGACTGGGCACTGTGTAAATGAGTCTGGGCACTGTGTAAATGAGACTGGGGACTGTGTAAATGAGAGTGGGCACTGTGTAAATGAGACTGGACACTGTGTAAATGAGACTGGGCACTGTGTAAATGAGACTGGGGACTGTGTAAATGAGACTGGGCACTGTGTAAATGAGACTGGGCACTGTGTAAATGAGACTGGGCACTGTGTAAATGAGATTGGGCACTGTGTAAATGAGAGTGGGCTCTGTGTAAATGAGACTGGGCACTGTGTAAATGAGACAGGGCAATGTGTAAATGAGACTGGGCACTGTGTAAATGAGACTGGGCACTGTGTAAATGAGGCTGGGCACTGCAAAATTAGATGGGGCACTGTGCTAATGAGACTGGGCACTGTGCAAATGAGAATGGGCACTGTGTAAATGAGACTGGGCACTGTTTAAATGAGACTGGGCACTGTGTAAATGAGACTGGGCACTGTGTAAATGAGACTGGGTAGTCTGTAAATGAGACTGGGCACTGTGTAAATGAGACTGGGCACTGTGTAAATGAGACCGGGCACTGTGTAAATGAGACTGGGTAGTCTGTAAATGAGACTGGGCACTGTGTAAATGAGACTGGGCACTGTGTAAATGAGATTGGGCACTGTGTAAATGAGACTGGGTAGTCTGTAAATGAGACTGGGCACTGTGTAAATGAGACTGGGCACTGTGTAAATGAGACCGGGCACTGTGTAAATGAGACCGGGCACTGTGTAAATGAGACTGGGCACTGTGTAAATGAGACTGGGCACTGTGTAAATGATACTGGGCACTGTGTAAATGAGACTGGGCACTGTGTAAAGGAGACCGGGCACTGTGTAAATGAGACTGGGCACTGTGTAAATGAGACTGGGCACTGTGTAAATGAGACTGTGCAGTGTGTAAATGAGACCGGGCACTGTGTAAATGAGACCGGGCACTGTGTAAATGAGACCGGGCACTGTGTAAATGAGACTGGGCACTGTGTAAATGAGATGGGGTACTGTGTAACTGAGACTGGGCACTGTGTAAATGAGACCGGGCACTGTGTAAATGAGATGGGGTACTGTGTAAATGAGACTGGGCACTGTGTAAATGAGACCGGGCACTGTGTAAATGTGACTGGGCACTATGTAAATGAGATGGGGTACTGTGTAAATGAGACTGGGCACTGTGTAAATGAGACCGGGCACTGTGTAAATGAGACCGGGCACTGTGTAAATGAGACTGGGCACTGTGTAAATGAGGCTGGGCACTGTGTAAATGAGATGGTGCACTCTGTTAATGAGACTGGGCACTGTGCAATTGAGAATGGGCACTGTGTAAATGAGACTGGGCAATGTGTAAATGAGACTGGGCACTGTGTAAATGAGACTGGGCACTGTGTAAATGAGATTGGGCACTGTGTAAATGAGACTGGGCACTGTGTAAATGAGAATGGGCACTGTGCAAATGAGAATGGGCACTGTGCAAATGAGAATGGCACTGTGTAAATGAGACTGGGCACTGTGTAAATGAGACCGGGCACTGGACCGGGCACTGTGTAAATGAGACTTGGAACTGTGTAAATGGGACTGGGCACTGTGTAAATGAGACTGGGCACTGTGTAAATGAGACTGGGCACTGTGTAAATGAGATTGGGCACTGTGTAAATGAGACTGGGCACTGTGTAAATGAGACCGGGCACTGTGTAAATGAGACCGGGCACTGTGTAAATGAGACTAGACACTGTGTAAATGAGACTGGGCACTGTGTAAATGAGACTGGGCACTGTGTAAATGAGACCGGGCACTGTGTAAATGATACTGGGCACTGTGTAAATGAGACCGGGCACTGTGTAAATGAGACCGGGCACTGTGTAAATGAGACTGGGCACTGTGTAAATGAGACTGGGCACTGTGTAAATGAGACTGTGCACTGTGTAAATGAGACCGGGCAGTGTGTAAATGAGACCGGGCACTGTGTAAATGAGACCGGGCACTGTGTAAATGAAACTGGGCACTATGTAAATGAGATGGGGTACTGTGTAAATGAGACTGGGCACTGTGTAAATGAGACCGGGCACTGTGTAAATGAGATGGGGTACTGTGTAAATGAGACTGGGCACTGTGTAAATGAGACCGGGCACTGTGTAAATGAGACTGGGCACTGTGTAAATGAGATGGGGTACTGTGTAAATGAGACTGGGCACTGTGTAAATGAGACCGGTCACTGTATAAATGAGACCGGGTACTGTGTAAATGAGACTGGGCACTGTGTAAATGAGACTGGGCACTGTGTAAATGAGACTGGGCACTGTGTAAATGAAACTGGGCACTGTGTAAATGAGACTGGGCACTGTGTAAATGAGACTGGGCACTGTGTAAATGAGATTGGGCACTGTGTAAATGAGATTGGGCACTGTGTAAATGAGTTAGGGCACTGTGTAAATGAGACTGGGCACTGTGTAAATGAGACTGGGCACTGTGTAAATGAGACTGGGCACTGTGTAAATGAGATTGGGCACTGTAAACATGAGATTGGGTACTGTGTAAATGAGACTATGCACTGTGTAAATGAGACTGGGCACTGTGTAAATGAGTTAGGGCACTGTGTAAATGAGACTGGGCACTGTATAAATGAGACTCAGTACTGTGTAAATGAGACTGGGCACTGTGTAAATGAGACTGGGGACTGTGTAAATGAGACTGGGCACTGTGTAAATGAGACTGGGCACTGTGTAAATGAGACTGGGCACTGTGTAAATGAGACTGCGTACTGTGTAAATGAGACTGGGCACTGTGTAAATGAGACTGGGCACTGTGTAAATGAGACTGGGCACTGTGTAAATGAAACTGGGCACTGTGTAAATGAGACTGGGCAATGTGTAAATGAGACTGGGCACTGTGTAAATGAGACTGGGCACTGTGTAAATGAGATTGGGTACTGTGTAAATGAGACTGGGCACTGTGTAAATGAGACTGGGCACTGTGTAAATGAGTTAGGGCTCTGTGTAAATGAGACTGGGCACTGTGTAAATGAAACTGGGCACTGTGTAAATGAGATTGGGCACTGTGTAAATGAGACCGGGCACTGTGTAAATGAGACTGGGTAGTCTGTAAATGAGACTGGGCACTGTGTAAATGAGACTGGGCACTGTGTAAATGAGATTGGGCACTGTGTAAATGAGATTGGGTAGTCTGTAAATGAGACTGGGCACTGTGTAAATGAGACTGGGCACTGTGTAAATGAGACCGGGCACTGTGTAAATGAGACCGGGCACTGTGTAAATGAGACTGGGCACTGTGTAAATGAGATTGGGCACTGTGTAAATGATACTGGGCACTGTGTAAATGAGACTGGGCACTGTGTAAATGAGACCGGGCACTGTGTAAATGAGACTGGGCACTGTGTAAATGAGACTGGGCACTGTGTAAATGAGACTGTGCAGTGTGTAAATGAGACCGGGCACTGTGTAAATGAGACCGGGCACTGTGTAAATGAGACCGGGCACTGTGTAAATGAGACTGTGCACTGTGTAAATGAGATGGGGTACTGTGTAAATGAGACTGGGCACTGTGTAAATGAGACCGGGCACTGTGTAAATGTGACTGGGCACTATGTAAATGAGATGGGGTACTGTGTAAATGAGACTGGGCACTGTGTAAATGAGACCGGGCACTGTGTAAATGAGACCGGGCACTGTGTAAATGAGACTGGGCACTGTGTAAATGAGGCTGGGCACTGTGTAAATGAGATGGTGCACTATGTTAATGAGACTGGGCACTGTGCAATTGAGAATGGGCACTGTGTAAATGAGACTGGGCAATGTGTAAATGAGACTGGGCACTGTGTAAATGAGACTGGGCACTGTGTAAATGAGATTGGGCACTGTGTAAATGAGACTGGGCACTGTGTAAATGAGAATGGGCACTGTGCAAATGAGAATGGGCACTGTGCAAATGAGAATGGCACTGTGTAAATGAGACTGGGCACTGTGTAAATGAGACCGGGCACTGGACCGGGCACTGTGTAAATGAGACTTGGAACTGTGTAAATGAGACTGGGCACTGTGTAAATGAGACTGGGCACTGTGTAAATGAGACTGGGCACTGTGTAAATGAGATTGGGCACTGTGTAAATGAGACTGGGCACTGTGTGAATGAGACCGGGCACTGTGTAAATGAGACCGGGCACTGTGTAAATGAGACTAGACACTGTGTAAATGAGACTGGGCACTGTGTAAATGAGACTGGGCACTGTGTAAATGAGACCGGGCACTGTGTAAATGATACTGGGCACTGTGTAAATGAGACCGGGCACTGTGTAAATGAGACCGGGCACTGTGTAAATGAGACTGGGCACTGTGTAAATGAGACTGGGCACTGTGTAAATGAGACTGTGCACTGTGTAAATGAGACCGGGCACTGTGTAAATGAGACCGGGCACTGTGTAAATGAGACCGGGCACTGTGTAAATGAAACTGGGCACTATGTAAATGAGATGGGGTACTGTGTAAATGAGACTGGGCACTGTGTAAATGAGACCGGGCACTGTGTAAATGAGATGGGGTACTGTGTAAATGAGACTGGGCACTGTGTAAATGAGACCGGGCACTGTGTAAATGAGACTGGGCACTGTGTAAATGAGATGGGGTACTGTGTAAATGAGACTGGGCACTGTGTAAATGAGACCGGTCACTGTATAAATGAGACCGGGTACTGTGTAAATGAGACTGGGCACTGTGTAAATGAGACTGGGCACTGTGTAAATGAGACTGGGCACTGTGTAAATGAAACTGGGCACTGTGTAAATGAGACTGGGCACTGTGTAAATGAGACTGGGCACTGTGTAAATGAGATTGGGCACTGTGTAAATGAGATTGGGCACTGTGTAAATGAGTTAGGGCACTGTGTAAATGAGACTGGGCACTGTGTAAATGAGACTGGGCACTGTGTAAATGAGACTGGGCACTGTGTAAATGAGATTGGGCACTGTAAACATGAGATTGGGTACTGTGTAAATGAGACTATGCACTGTGTAAATGAGACTGGGCACTGTGTAAATGAGTTAGGGCACTGTGTAAATGAGACTGGGCACTGTATAAATGAGACTCAGTACTGTGTAAATGAGACTGGGCACTGTGTAAATGAGACTGGGGACTGTGTAAATGAGACTGGGCACTGTGTAAATGAGACTGGGCACTGTGTAAATGAGACTGGGCACTGTGTAAATGAGACTGCGTACTGTGTAAATGAGACTGGGCACTGTGTAAATGAGACTGGGCACTGTGTAAATGAGACTGGGCACTGTGTAAATGAAACTGGGCACTGTGTAAATGAGACTGGGCAATGTGTAAATGAGACTGGGCACTGTGTAAATGAGACTGGGCACTGTGTAAATGAGATTGGGTACTGTGTAAATGAGACTGGGCACTGTGTAAATGAGACTGGGCACTGTGTAAATGAGTTAGGGCACTGTGCAAATGAGACTGGGCACTGTGTAAATGAAACTGGGCACTGTGTAAATGAGATTGGGCACTGTGTAAATGAGATTGGGTACTGTGTAAATGAGACTGGGCACTGTGTAAATGAAACTGGGCACTGTGTAAATGAGACTGGGCACTGTGTAAATGAGTTAGGGCACTGTGTAAATGAGACTGGGTACTGTGTAAATGAGACTGGGCACTGTGTAAATGAGATTGGGTACTGTGCAAATGAGACTGGGCACTGTGTAAATGAGACTGGGCACTGTGTAAATGAGATTGGGTACTGTGTAAATGAGACTGGGCTCTGTGTAAATGAGACTGGGCACTGTGTAAATGAGACTGGGCACTGTGCAAATGAGACTGGGCACTGTGTTAATGAGACTCAGTACTGTGTAAATGAGACTGGGCACTGTGTAACTGAGACTGGGCACTGTGTAAATGAGACTGGGGACTGTAAATGAGAGTGGGCACTGTGTAAATGAGACTGGGCACTGTGTAAATGAGACTGGGCACTGTGTAAATGAGACTGGGTACTGTGTAAATGAGACTGGGCACTGTGTAAATGAGACTGGGCACTGTGTAAATGAGACTGGGCACTGTGTAAATGAGATTGGGCACTGTGTAAATGAGAGTGGGCTCTGTGTAAATGAGACTGGGCACTGTGTAAATGAGACAGGGCACTGTGTAAATGAGACTGGGCACTGTGTAAATGAGACTGGGCACTGTGTAAATGAGACAGGGCACTGTGTAAATGAGACTGGGCACTGTGTAAATGAAACTGGGTACTGTGTAAATGAGACTGGGCACTGTGTAAATGAGACTGGGCACTGTGTAAATGAGACTGGGCACTGTGTAAATGAAAATGGGCACTGTGTAAATGAGATTGGGCACTGTGTAAATGAGACTGGGCACTGTGTAAATGAGATTGGGCACTGTGTAAATGAGACTGGGCTCTGTGTAAATGAGATTGGGCACTGTGTAAATGAGACTGGGCACTGTGTAAATGAAACTGGGCACTGTGTAAATGAGACTGGGCACTGTGTAAATGAGACTGGGCACTGTGTAAATGAGATTGGGCACTGGATAATGAGATTGGGTACTGTGTAAATGAGACTGGGCACTGAGTAAATGAGACTGGGCACTGTGTAAATGAGTTAGGGAACTGTGTAAATGAGACTGGGCACTGTGTAAATGAGACTTGGCACTGTGTAAATGAGACTGGGCACTGTGTAAATGAGACTGGGCACTGTGTAAATGAGACTGGGCACTGTGTAAATGAGATTGGGCACTGTGTAAATGAGAGTGTGTACTGTGTAAATGAGACCGGGCACTGTGTAAATGAGACCGGGCAAGGTGTAAATGAGACCGGGCCCTGTGTAAATGAGACCGGGCACTGTGTAAATGAGACCGGGCACTGTGTAAATGAGACTGGGCACTGTGTAAATGAGACTGGGCACTGTGTAAATGAGATGGGGTACTGTGTAAATGAGACTGGGCACTGTGTAAATGAGACCGGGCACTGTGTAAATGAGACCGGGCACTTTGTAAATGAGACTGGGCACTGTGTAAATGAGGCTGGGCACTGTGTAAATGAGATTGGGCACTGTGTAAATGAGACTGGGCACTGTGTAAATGAGACCAGGCACTGTGTAAATGAGACTGGGCACTGTGTAAATGAGACTGGGCACTGTGTAAATGAGACGGTGCACTGTGTAAATGAGACCGGGCACTGTGTAAATGAGACCGGGCACTGTGTAAATGAGACCGGGCACTGTGTAAATGAGACTGGGCACTGTGTAAATGAGACTGGGCACTGTGTAAATGAGATGGGGTACTGTGTAAATGAGACTGGGCACTGTGTAAATGAGACCGGGCACTGTGTAAATGAGACTGGGCACTGTGTAAATGAGACTGGGCACTGTATAAATGAGACTCAGTACTGTGTAAATGAGACTGGGCACTGTGTAAATGAGACTGTGGACTTTGTAAATGAGACTGGGCACTGTGTAAATGAGACTGGGCACTGTGTAAATGAGACTGGGCACTGTGTAAATGAGACTGCGTACTGTGTAAATGAGACTGGGCACTGTGTAAATGAGACTGGGCACTGTGTAAATGAGACTGGGCACTGTGCAAATGAAACTGGGCACTGTGTAAATGAGACTGGGCACTGTGTAAATGAGACTGGGCACTGTGTAAATGAGACTGGGCACTGTGTAAATGAGATTGGGTACTGTGTAAATGAGACTGGGCACTGTGTAAATGAGACTGGGCACTGTGTAAATGAGTTGGGCACTGTGTAAATGAGACTGGGCACTGTGTAAATGAGACTGGGCACTGTGTAAATGAGATTGGGCACTGTGTAAATGAGATTGGGTACTGTGTAAATGAGACTGGGCACTGTGTAAATAAGACTGGGCACTGTGTAAATGAGACTGGGCACTGTGTAAATGAGACAGGGCACTGTGTAAATGAGATTGGGCACTGTGTAAATGAGTTAGGGCGCTGTGTAAATGAGACTGGGCACTGTGTAAATGAGACTGGGCACTGTGTAAATGAGACTCAGTACTGTGTAAATGAGACTGGGCACTGTGTAAATGAGACTGGGCACTGTGTAAATGAGACTGGAGACTGTGTAAATGAGAGTGGGCACTGTGTAAATGAGACTGGACACTGTGTAAATGAGACTGGGCACTGTGTAAATGAGACTGGGGACTGTGTAAATGAGACTGGGCACTGTGTAAATGAGACTGGGCACTGTGTAAATGAGACTGGGCACTGTGTAAATGAGATAGGGCACTGTGTAAATGAGAGTGGGCTCTGTGTAAATGAGACAGGGCACTGTGTAAATGAGACAGGGCACTGTGTAAATGAGACTGGTCACTGTGTAAATGAGACTGGGCACTGTGTAAATGAGGCTGGGCACTGTATAAATGAGATGGGGCACTGTGTTAATGAGACTGGGCACTGTGCAAATGAGAATGGGCACTGTGTAAATGAGACTGGGCACTGTGTAAATGAGACTGGGCACTGTGTAAATGAAACTGGGTACTGTGTAAATGAGACTGGGCACTGTGTAAATGAGACTGGGCACTGTGTAAATGAGACTGGGCACTGTGTAAATGAGACTGGGCACTGTGTAAATGAGACTGGGCACTGTGTAAATGAAACTGGGCACTGTGTAAATGAGACTGGGCACTGTGTAAATGAGACTGGGCACTGTGTAAATGAGATTGGGCACTGTGTAAATGAGATTGGGTACAGTGTAAATGAGACTGGGCACTGTGTAAATGAGACTGGGCACTGTGTAAATGAGTTAGGGCACTGTGTAAATGAGATTGGGCACTGTGTAAATGAGATTGGGCACTGTGTAAATGAGATTGGCACTGTGTAAATGAGATTGGGTACTGTGTAAATGAGACTGGGCACTGTGTAAATGAGACTGGGCACTGTGTAAATGAGTTAGGGCACTGTGTAAATGAGACTGGGTACCGTGTAAATGAGATTGGGCACTGTGTAAATGAGATTGGTACTTTGAAATGAGACTGGGCACTGTGTAAATGAGACTGGGCACTGTGTAAATGAAACTGGGCACTGTGTAAATGAGACTGGGGACTGTGTAAATGAGACTGGGCACTGTGTAAATGAGATTGGGTACTGTGTAAATGAGACTGGGCACTGTGTAAATGAGACTGGGCACTGTGTAAATGAGACCGGGCACTGTGTAAATGAGACCGGGCACTGTGTAAATGAGACCGGGCACTGTGTAAATGAGACCGGGCACTGTGTAAATGAGACTGGGCACTGTGTAAATGAGACCGGGCACTGTGTAAATGAGACCGGGCACTGTGTAAATGAGACTGGGCACTGTGTAAATGAGACTGGGCACTGTGTAAATGATACTGGGCACTGTGTAAATGAGACTGGGCACTGTGTAAATGAGACTGGGCACTGTGTAAATGAGACTGGGCACTGTGTAAATGAAACTGGGCACTGTGTAAATGAGACTGGGCACTGTGTAAATGAGACTGGGCACTGTGTAAATGAGATTGGGCACTGGATAATGAGATTGGGTACTGTGTAAATGAGACTGGGCACTGTGTAAATGAGACTGGGCACTGTGTAAATGAGTTAGGGAACTGTGTAAATGAGACTGGGCACTGTGTAAATGAGACTGGGCACTGTGTAAATGAGACTGGGCACTGTGTAAATGAGACTGGGCACTATGTAAATGAGACTGGGCACTGTGTAAATGAGATTGGGCACTGTGTAAATGAGATTGGGTACTGTGTAAATGAGACCGGGCACTGTGTAAATGAGGCCGGGCACTGTGTAAATGAGACCGGGCACTGTGTAAATGAGACCGGGCACTGTGTAAATGAGACCGGGCACTGTGTAAATGAGACTGGGCACTGTGTAAATGAGACTGGGCACTGTGTAAATGAGATGGGGTACTGTGTAAATGAGACTGGGCACTGTGTAAATGAGACCGGGCACTGTGTAAATGAGACCGGGCACTTTGTAAATGAGACTGGGCACTGTGTAAATGAGGCTGGGCACTGTGTAAATGACATTGGGCACTGTGTAAATGAGACTGGGCACTGTGTAAATGAGACTGGGCACTGTGTAAATGAGAACGGGCACTGTGTAAATGAGACCGGGCACTGTGTAAATGAGACCGGGCACTGTGAAATGAGACTGGGCACTGTGTAAATGAGACTGGGCACTGTGTAAATGAGATGGGGTACTGTGTAAATGAGACTGGGCACTGTGTAAATGAGACTGGGCACTGTGTAAATGAGACCGGGCACTGTGTAAATGAGACTGGGCACTGTATAAATGAGACTCAGTACTGTGTAAATGAGACTGGGCACTGTGTAAATGAGACTGTGGACTGTGTAAATGAGACTGGGCACTGTGTAAATGAGACTGGGCACTGTGTAAATGAGACTGGGCACTGTGTAAATGAGACTGCGTACTGTGTAAATGAGACTGGGCACTGTGTAAATGAGACTGGGCACTGTCTAAATGAGACTCAGTACTGTGTAAATGAGACTGGGCACTGTGTAAACGAGACTGGGGACTGTGTAAATGAGACTGGGCACTGTGTAAATGAGAGTGGGCACTGTGCAAATGAGACTGGGTACTGTGTAAATGAGACTGGGCGCTGTGTAAATGAGATTGGGCACTGTGTAAATGAGAGTGGGCACTGTGTAAACGAGACTGGGCACTGTGTAAATGAGACAGGGCACTGTGTAAATGAGACTGGGCACTGTGTTAATGAGACTGGGCACTGTGCAAATGAGAATGGGCACTGTGTAATTGAGACTGGGCACTGTGTAAATGAGACTGGGCACTGTGTAAATGAGACTGGGCACTGTGTAAATGAGACAGGGCGCTGTGTAAATGAGACTGGGCACTGTGTAAATGAAACTGGGTACTGAGTAAATGAGACTGGGCACTGTGTAAGTGAGACTGGGCACTGTGTTAATGAGACTGGGCACTGTGTAAATGAGACTGGGCACTGTGTAAATGAGACTGGGCACTGTGTAAATGAGACTGGGCACTGTGTAAATGAGATGGGGCACTGTGTTAATGAGACTGGACACTGTGTAAATGAGACCGGGCACTGTGTAAATGAGACCGGGCACTGTGTAAATGATACTGGGCACTGTTTGAATGAGACTGGGCACTGTGTAAATGAGATGGGGCACTGTGTAAATGAGACTGGGCACTGTGTAAATGAGACCGGGCACTGTGTAAATGAGACCGGGCACTGTGTAAATGAGACTGGGCACTGTGTAAATGAGGCTGGGCACTGTGTAAATGAGATGGGGCACTGTGTTAATGAGATTGGGCACTGTGCAAATGAGAATGGGCACTGTGTAAATGAGACTGGGCACTGTGTAAATGAGACTGGGCACTGTGTAAATGAGAACGGGCACTGTGTAAATGAGACTGGGCACTGTGTAAATGAAACTGGGTACTGTGTAAATGAGACTGGGCACTGTGTAAACGAGACTGGGCACTGTGTAAATGAGACTGGGCACTGTGTAAATGAAACTGGGCGCTGTGTAAATGAGACTGGGCACAGTGTAAATGAGACTGGGCACTGTGTAAATGAGATTGGGCACTGTGTAAATGAGATTGGGTACTGTGTAAATGAGACTGGGCACTGTGTAAATGAGACTGGGCACTGTGTAAATGAGTTAGGGCACTGTGTAAATGAGACTGGGCACTGTGTAAATGAGATTGGGCACTGTGTAAATGAGATTGGGCACGGTGTAAATGAGATTGGGTACTGTGTAAATGAGACTGGGCACTGTGTAAATGAGACTGGGCACTGTGTAAATGAGTTTGGGCACTGTGTAAATGAGACTGGGCATTGTGTAAATGAGACTGGGCACTGTATAAATGAGACTCAGTACTGTGTAAATGAGACTGGGCACTGTGTAAACGAGACTGGGGACTGTGTAAATGAGACTGGGCACTGTGTAAATGAGATTGGGTACTGTGTAAATGAGACTGGGCACTGTGTAAATGAGACTGGGCACTGTGTAAATGAGAATGGGCACTGTGTAAATGAGATTGGGTACTGTGTAAATGAGACTGGGCACTGCGTAAATGAGATTGGGTACTGTGTAAATGAGACTCAGTACTGTGTAAATGAGACTGGGCGCTGTGTAAATGAGAATGGGCACTGTGTAAATGAGACTGGGCACTGTGTAAATGAGATGGGGCACTGTGTTAATGAGACTGGACACTGTGTAAATGAGACCGGGCACTGTGTAAATGAGACCGGGCACTGTGTAAATGATACTGGGCACTGTTTGAATGAGACTGGGCACTGTGTAAATGAGATGGGGCACTGTGTAAATGAGACTGGGCACTGTGTAAATGAGACCGGGCACTGTGTAAATGAGACCGGGCACTGTGTAAATGAGACTGGGCACTGTGTAAATGAGGCTGGGCACTGTGTAAATGAGATGGGTCACTGTGTTAATGAGATTGGGCACTGTGCAAATCAGAATGGGCACTGTGTAAATGAGACTGGGCACTGTGTAAATGAGACTGGGCACTGTGTAAATGAGAACGGGCACTGTGTAAATGAGACTGGGCACTGTGTAAATGAAACTGGGTACTGTGTAAATGAGACTGGGCACTGTGTAAACGAGACTGGGCACTGTGTAAATGAGACTGGGCACTGTGTAAATGAAACTGGGCGCTGTGTAAATGAGACTGGGCACAGTGTAAATGAGACTGGGCACTGTGTAAATGAGATTAGGCACTGTGTAAATGAGATTGGGTACTGTGTAAATGAGACTGGGCACTGTGTAAATGAGACTGGGCACTGTGTAAATGAGTTAGGGCACTGTGTAAATGAGACTGGGCACTGTGTAAATGAGATTGGGCACTGTGTAAATGAGATTGGGCACGGTGTAAATGAGATTGGGTACTGTGTAAATGAGACTGGGCACTGTGTAAATGAGACTGGGCACTGTGTAAATGAGTTTGGGCACTGTGTAAATGAGACTGGGCATTGTGTAAATGAGACTGGGCACTGTATAAATGAGACTCAGTACTGTGTAAATGAGACTGGGCACTGTGTAAACGAGACTGGGGACTGTGTAAATGAGACTGGGCACTGTGTAAATGAGATTGGGTACTGTGTAAATGAGACTGGGCACTGTGTAAATGAGACTGGGCACTGTGTAAATGAGAATGGGCACTGTGTAAATGAGATTGGGTACTGTGTAAATGAGACTGGGCACTGTGTAAATGAGATTGGGTACTGTGTAAATGAGACTCAGTACTGTGTAAATGAGACTGGGCGCTGTGTAAATGAGAATGGGCACTGTGTAAATGAGATTGGGTACTGTGTAAATGAGACTCAGTACTGTGTAAATGAGACTGGGCACTGTGTAAATGAGGATGGGCACTGTGTAAATGAGATTGGGTACTGTGTAAATGAGACTGGGCACTGTGTAAATGAGACTGGGCACTGTGTAAATGAGTTAGGGCACTGTGTAAATGAGACTGGGCACTGTGTAAATGAGACTGGGCACTGTATAAATGAGACTGAGTACTGTGTAAATGAGACTGGGCACTGTGTAAACGAGACTGGGGACTGTGTAAATGAGACTGGGCACTGTGTAAATGAGACTGGGCACTGTGCAAATGAGACTGGGTACTGTGTAAATGAGACTGGGCACTGTGTAAATGAGACTGGGCACTGTGTAAATGAGTTAGGGCACTGTGTAAATGAGACTGGGCACTGTGTAAATGAGACTGGGCACTGTATAAATGAGACTGAGTACTGTGTAAATGAGACTGGGCACTGTGTAAACGAGACTGGGGACTGTGTAAATGAGACTGGGCACTGTGTAAATGAGACTGGGCACTGTGCAAATGAGACTGGGTACTGTGTAAATGAGACTGGGCACTGTGTAAATGAGATTGGGCACTGTGTAAATGAGAGTGGACTCTGTGTAAATGAGACTGGGCACTGTGTAAATGAGACAGGGCACTGTGTAAATGAGACTGGGCACTGTGTAAATGAGACTGGGCACTGTGTAAATGAGATGGGGCACTGTGTTAATGAGACTGGGCACTGTGCAAATGAGAATGGGCACTGTGTAAATGAGACTGGGCACTGTGTAAATGAGACTGGGCACTGTGTAAATGAGACTGGGCACTGTGTAAATGAGACAGGGCACTGTGTAAATGAGACTGGGCACTGTGTAAATGAAACTGGGTACTGAGTAAATGAGACTGGGCACTGTGTAAGTGAGACTGGGCACTGTGTTAATGAGACTGGGCACTGTGTAAATGAGATGGGGTACTGTGTAAATGAGACTGGGCACTGTGTAAATGAGAACGGTCACTGTGTAAATGTGACCGGGTACTGTGTAAATGAGACTGGGCAGTGTGTAAATGAGACTGGGCACTGTGTAAATGAGACTGGGCACTGTGTAAATGAAACTGGGCACTGTGTAAATGAGACTGGGCACTGTGTAAATGAGACTGGGCACTGTGTAAATGAGATTGGGCACTGTGTAAATGAGATTGGGCACTGTGTAAATGAGTTAGGGCACTGTGTAAATGAGACTGGGCACTGTGTAAATGAGACTGGGCACTGTGTAAATGAGACTGGGCACTGTATAAATGAGACTCAGTACTGTGTAAATGAGACTGGGCACTGTGTAAATGAGACTGGGGACTGTGTAAATGAGACTGGGCACTGTGTAAATGAGACTGGGCACTGTGTAAATGAGACTGGGCACTGTGTAAATGAGACTGCGTACTGTGTAAATGAGACTGGGCACTGTGTAAATGAGACTGGGCAATGTGTAAATGAGACTGGGCACTGTGTAAATGAGACTGGGCACTGTGTAAATGAGATTGGGTGCTGTGTAAATGAGACTGGGCACTGTGTAAATGAGACTGGGCACTGTGTAAATGAGTTAGGGCACTGTGTAAATGAGACTGGGCACTGTGTAAATGAGACTGGGCACTGTGTAAATGAGATTGGGCACTGTGTAAATGAGATTGGGTACTGTGTAAATGAGACTGGGCACTGTGTAAATGAAACTGGGCACTGTGTAAATGAGACTGGGCACCGTGTAAATGAGTTAGGGCACTGTGTAAATGAGACTGGGTACTGTGTAAATGAGACTGGGCACTGTGTAAATGAGATTGGGTACTGTGCAAATGAGACTGAGCACTGTGTAAATGAGACTGGGCACTGTGTAAATGAGATTGGGTACTGTGTAAATGAGACTGGGCTCTGTGTAAATGAGACTGGGCACTGTGTAAATGAGACTGGGCACTGTGCAAATGAGACTGGGCACTGTGTTAATGAGACTCAGTACTGTGTAAATGAGACTGGGCACTGTGTAACTGAGACTGGGCACTGTGTAAATGAGACTGGGGACTGTAAATGAGAGTGGGCACTGTGTAAATGAGACTGGGCACTGTGTAAATGAGACTGGGTACTGTGTAAATGAGACTGGGCACTGTGTAAATGAGACTGGGCACTGTGTAAATTAGACTGGGCACTGTGTAAATGAGATTGGGCACTGTGTAAATGAGAGTGGGCTCTGTGTAAATGAGACTGGGCACTGTGTAAATGAGACAGGGCACTGTGTAAATGAGACTGGGCACTGTGTAAATGAGACTGGGCACTGTGTAAATGAGACTGGGCACTGTGTAAATGAGACAGGGCACTGTGTAAATGAGACTGGGCACTGTGTAAATGAAACTGGGTACTGTGTAAATGAGACTGGGCACTGTGTAAATGAGACTGGGCACTGTATAAATGAGACTGGGCACTGTGTAAATGAAAATGGGCACTGTGTAAATGAGATTGGGCACTGTGTAAATGAGACTGGGCACTGTGTAAATGAGATTGGGCACTGTGTAAATGAGACTGGGCTCTGTGTAAATGAGATTGGGCACTGTGTAAATGAGACTGGGCACTGTGTAAATGAAACTGGGCACTGTGTAAATGAGACTGGGCACTGTGTAAATGAGACTGGGCACTGTGTAAATGAGATTGGGCACTGGATAATGAGATTGGGTACTGTGTAAATGAGACTGGGCACTGTGTAAATGAGACTGGGCACTGTGTAAATGAGTTAGGGAACTGTGTAAATGAGACTGGGCACTGTGTAAATGAGACTTGGCACTGTGTAAATGAGACTGGGCACTGTGTAAATGAGACTGGGCACTGTGTAAATGAGACTGGGCACTGTGTAAATGAGATTGGGCACTGTGTAAATGAGAGTGTGTACTGTGTAAATGAGACCGGGCACTGTGTAAATGAGACCGGGCACGGTGTAAATGAGACCGGGCACTGTGTAAATGAGACCGGGCACTGTGTAAATGAGACCGGGCACTGTGTAAATGAGACTGGGCACTGTGTAAATGAGACTGGGCACTGTGTAAATGAGATGGGGTACTGTGTAAATGAGACTGGGCACTGTGTAAATGAGACCGGGCACTGTGTAAATGAGACCGGGCACGTTGTAAATGAGACTGGGCACTGTGTAAATGAGGCTGGGCACTGTGTAAATGAGATTGGGCACTGTGTAAATGAGACTGGGCACTGTGTAAATGAGACCGGGCACTGTGTAAATGAGACTGGGCACTGTGTAAATGAGACGGTGCACTGTGTAAATGAGACCGGGCACTGTGTAAATGAGACTGGGCACTGTGTAAATGAGACGGTGCACTGTGTAAATGAGACCGGGCACTGTGTAAATGAGACCGGGCACTGTGTAAATGAGACCGGGCACTGTGTAAATGAGACTGGGCACTGTGTAAATGAGACTGGGCACTGTGTAAATGAGATGGGGTACTGTGTAAATGAGACTGGGCACTGTGTAAATGAGACCGGGCACTGTGTAAATGAGACTGGGCACTGTGTAAATGAGACTGGGCACTGTATAAATGAGACTCAGTACTGTGTAAATGAGACTGGGCACTGTGTAAATGAGACTGTGGACTTTGTAAATGAGACTGGGCACTGTGTAAATGAGACTGGGCACTGTGTAAATGAGACTGGGCACTGTGTAAATGAGACTGCGTACTGTGTAAATGAGACTGGGCACTGTGTAAATGAGACTGGGCACTGTGTAAATGAGACTGCGTACTGTGTAAATGAGACTGGGCACTGTGTAAATGAGACTGGGCACTGTGTAAATGAGACTGGGCACTGTGCAAATGAAACTGGGCACTGTGTAAATGAGACTGGGCACTGTGTAAATGAGACTGGGCACTGTGTAAATGAGACTGGGCACTGTGTAAATGAGATTGGGTACTGTGTAAATGAGACTGGGCACTGTGTAAATGAGACTGGGCACTGTGTAAATGAGTTGGGCACTGTGGAAATGAGACTGGGCACTGTGTAAATGAGACAGGGCACTGTGTAAATGAGATTGGGCACTGTGTAAATGAGATTGGGTACTGTGTAAATGAGACTGGGCACTGTGTAAATAAGACTGGGCACTGTGTAAATGAGACTGGGCACTGTGTAAATGAGACTGGGCACTGTGTAAATGAGATTGGGCACTGTGTAAATGAGTTAGGGCACTGTGTAAATGAGACTGGGCACTGTGTAAATGAGACTGGGCACTGTGTAAATGAGACTCAGTACTGTGTAAATGAGACTGGGCACTGTGTAAATGAGACTGGGCACTGTGTAAATGAGACTGGAGACTGTGTAAATGAGAGTGGGCACTGTGTAAATGAGACTGGACACTGTGTAAATGAGACTGGGCACTGTGTAAATGAGACTGGGGACTGTGTAAATGAGACTGGGCACTGTGTAAATGAGACTGGGCACTGTGTAAATGAGACTGGGCACTGTGTAAATGAGATAGGGCACTGTGTAAATGAGAGTGGGCTCTGTGTAAATGAGACAGGGCACTGTGTAAATGAGACAGGGCACTGTGTAAATGAGACTGGGCACTGTGTAAATGAGACTGGGCACTGTGTAAATGAGGCTGGGCACTGTATAAATGAGATGGGGCACTGTGTTAATGAGACTGGGCACTGTGCAAATGAGAATGGGCACTGTGTAAATGAGACTGGGCACTGTGTAAATGAGACTGGGCACTGTGTAAATGAAACTGGGTACTGTGTAAATGAGACTGGGCACTGTGTAAATGAGACTGGGCACTGTGTAAATGAGACTGGGCACTGTGTAAATGAGACTGGGCACTGTGTAAATGAGACTGGGCACTGTGTAAATGAAACTGGGCACTGTGTAAATGAGACTGGGCACTGTGTAAATGAGACTGGGCACTGTGTAAATGAGATTGGGCACTGTGTAAATGAGATTGGGTACAGTGTAAATGAGACTGGGCACTGTGTAAATGAGACTGGGCACTGTGTAAATGAGTTAGGGCACTGTGTAAATGAGACTGGGCACTGTGTAAATGAGATTGGGCACTGTGTAAATGAGATTGGGCACTGTGTAAATGAGACTGGGCACTGTGTAAATGAGACTGGGCACTGTGTAAATGAGTTAGGGCACTGTGTAAATGAGACTGGGTACTGTGTAAATGAGGCCTGGCACTGTGTAAATGAGATTGGCACTGTGTAAATGAGATTGGGTACTGTGTAAATGAGACTGGGCACTGTGTAAATGAGACTGGGCACTGTGTAAATGAGTTAGGGCACTGTGTAAATGAGACTGGGTACCGTGTAAATGAGATTGGGCACTGTGTAAATGAGATTGGTACTTTGTAAATGAGACTGGGCACTGTGTAAATGAGACTGGGCACTGTGTAAATGAAACTGGGCACTGTGTAAATGAGACTGGGCACTGTGTAAATGAGACTGGGCACTGTGTAAATGAGATTGGGTACTGTGTAAATGAGACTGGGCACTGTGTAAATGAGACTGGGCACTGTGTAAATGAGACCGGGCACTGTGTAAATGAGACCGGGCACTGTGTAAATGAGACCGGGCACTGTGTAAATGAGACCGGGCACTGTGTAAATGAGACCGGGCACTGTGTAAATGAGACCGGGCACTGTGTAAATGAGACTGGGCACTGTGTAAATGAGACTGGGCACTGTGTAAATGATACTGGGCACTGTGTAAATGAGACTGGGCACTGTGTAAATGAGACTGGGCACTGTGTAAATGAGACTGGGCACTTTGTAAATGAAACTGGGCACTGTGTAAATGAGACTGGGCACTGTGTAAATGAGACTGGGCACTGTGTAAATGAGATTGGGCACTGGATAATGAGATTGGGTACTGTGTAAATGAGACTGGGCACTGTGTAAATGAGACTGGGCACTGTGTAAATGAGTTAGGGAACTGTGTAAATGAGACTGGGCACTGTGTAAATGAGACTTGGCACTGTGTAAATGAGACTGGGCACTGTGTAAATGAGACTGGGCACTGTGTAAATGAGACTGGGCACTGTGTAAATGAGATTGGGCACTGTGTAAATGAGATTGGGTACTGTGTAAATGAGACCGGGCACTGTGTAAATGAGGCCGGGCACTGTGTAAATGAGACCGGGCACTGTGTAAATGAGACCGGGCACTGTGTAAATGAGACTGGGCACTGTGTAAATGAGACTGGGCACTGTGTAAATGAGACTGGGCACTGTGTAAATGAGATGGGGTACTGTGTAAATGAGACTGGGCACTGTGTAAATGAGACCGGGCACTGTGTAAATGAGACCGGGCACTTTGTAAATGAGACTGGGCACTGTGTAAATGAGGCTGGGCACTGTGTAAATGACATTGGGCACTGTGAAAATGAGACTGGGCACTGTGTAAATGAGACTGGGCACTGTGTAAATGAGACCGGGCACTGTGTAAATGAGACCGGGCACTGTGTAAATGAGACCGGGCACTGTGTAAATGAGACTGGGCACTGTGTAAATGAGACTGGGCACTGTGTAAATCAGATGGGGTACTGTGTAAATGAGACTGGGCACTGTGTAAATGAGACTGGGCACTGTGTAAATGAGACCGGGCACTGTGTAAATGAGACTGGGCACTGTATAAATGAGACTCAGTACTGTGTAAATGAGACTGGGCACTGTGTAAATGAGACTGTGGACTGTGTAAATGAGAATGGGCACTGTGTAAATGAGACTGGGCACTGTGTAAATGAGACTGGGCACTGTGTAAATGAGACTGCGTACTGTGTAAATGAGACTGGGCACTGTGTAAATGAGACTGGGCACTGTCTAAATGAGACTCAGTACTGTGTAAATGAGACTGGGCACTGTGTAAACGAGACTGGGGACTGTGTAAATGAGACTGGGCACTGTGTAAATGAGAGTGGGCACTGTGCAAATGAGACTGGGTACTGTGTAAATGAGACTGGGCACTGTGTAAATGAGATTGGGCACTGTGTAAATGAGAGTGGGCACTGTGTAAACGAGACTGGGCACTGTGTAAATGAGACAGGGCACTGTGTAAATGAGACTGGGCACTGTGTTAATGAGACTGGGCACTGTGCAAATGAGAATGGGCACTGTGTAATTGAGACTGGGCACTGTGTAAATGAGACTGGGCACTGTGTAAATGAGACTGGGCACTGTGTAAATGAGACAGGGCGCTGTGTAAATGAGACTGGGCACTGTGTAAATGAAACTGGGTACTGAGTAAATGAGACTGGGCACTGTGTAAGTGAGACTGGGCACTGTGTTAATGAGACTGGGCACTGTGTAAATGAGACTGGGCACTGTGTAAATGAGACTGGGCACTGTGTAAATGAGACTGGGCACTGTGTAAATGAGATGGGGCACTGTGTTAATGAGACTGGACACTGTGTAAATGAGACCGGGCACTGTGTAAATGAGACCGGGCACTGTGTAAATGATACTGGGCACTGTGTAAATGAGACTGGGCACTGTGTAAATGAGATGGGGCACTGTGTAAATGAGACTGGGCACTGTGTAAATGAGACCGGGCACTGTGTAAATGAGACCGGGCACTGTGTAAATGAGACTGGGCACTGTGTAAATGAGGCTGGGCACTGTGTAAATGAGATGGGGCACTGTGTTAATGAGATTGGGCACTGTGCAAATCAGAATGGGCACTGTGTAAATGAGACTGGGCACTGTGTAAATGAGACTGGGCACTGCGTAAATGAGACCGGGCACTGTGTAAATGAGACTGGGCACTGTGTAAATGAAACTGGGTACTGTGTAAATGAGATTGGGCACTGTGTAAACGAGACTGTGCACTGTGTAAATGAGACTGGGCACTGTGTAAATGAAACTGGGCGCTGTGTAAATGAGTCTGGGCACTGTGTAAATGAGACTGGGCACTGTGTAAATGAGATTGGGCACTGTGTAAATGAGATTGGGTACTGTGTAAATGAGACTGGGCACTGTGTAAATGAGACTGGGCACTGTGTAAATGAGTTAGGGCACTGTGTAAATGAGACTGGGCACTGTGTAAATGAGATTGGGCACTGTGTAAATGAGATTGGGCACGGTGTAAATGAGATTGGGTACTGTGTAAATGAGACTGGGCACTGTGTAAATGAGACTGGGCACTGTGTAAATGAGTTTGGGCACTGTGTAAATGAGACTGGGCATTGTGTAAATGAGACTGGGCACTGTATAAATGAGACTCAGTACTGTGTAAATGAGACTGGGCACTGTGTAAACGAGACTGGGGACTGTGTAAATGAGACTGGGCACTGTGTAAATGAGATTGGGTACTGTGTAAATGAGACTGGGCACTGTGTAAATGAGACTGGGCACTGTGTAAATGAGAATGTGCACTGTGTAAATGAGATTGGGTACTGTGTAAATGAGACTGGGCGCTGTGTAAATGAGAATGGGCACTGTGTAAATGAGATTGGGTACTGTGTAAATGAGACTCAGTACTGTGTAAATGAGACTGGGCACTGTGTAAATGAGGATGGGCACTGTGTAAATGAGATTGGGTACTGTGTAAATGAGACTGGGCACTGTGTAAATGAGACTGGGCACTGTGTAAATGAGTTAGGGCACTGTGTAAATGAGACTGGGCACTGTGTAAATGAGACTGGGCACTGTATAAATGAGACTGAGTACTGTGTAAATGAGACTGGGCACTGTGTAAACGAGACTGGGGACTGTGTAAATGAGACTGGGCACTGTGTAAATGAGACTGGGCACTGTGCAAATGAGACTGGGTACTGTGTAAATGAGACTGGGCACTTTGTAAATGAGATTGGGCACTGTGTAAATGAGAGTGGACTCTGTGTAAATGAGACTGGGCACTGTGTAAATGAGACTGGGCACTGTGTAAATGAGACTGGGCACTGTGTAAATGAGATGGGGCACTGTGTTAATGAGACTGGGCACTGTGCAAATGAGAATGGGCACTGTGTAAATGAGACTGGGCACTGTGTAAATGAGACTGGGCACTGTGTAAATGAGACTGGGCACTGTGTAAATGAGACAGGGCACTGTGTAAATGAGACTGGGCACTGTGTAAATGAAACTGGGTACTGAGTAAATGAGACTGGGCACTGTGTAAGTGAGACTGGGCACTGTGTTAATGAGACTGGGCACTGTGTAAATGAGACTGGGCACTGTGTAAATGAGACTGGGCACTGTGTAAATGAGACTGGGCACTGTGTAAATGAGATGGGGCACTGTGTTAATGAGACTGGGCACTGTGCAAATGAGAATGGGCACTGTGTAAATGAGACTGGGCACTGTGTAAATGAGACTGGGCACTGTGTAAACGAGACTGGGGACTGTGTAAATGAGACTGGGCACTGTGTAAATGAAACTGGGCACTGTGTAAATGAGACTGGGCACTGTGTAAATGAGACTGGGCACTGTGTAAATGAGATTGGGCACTGGATAATGAGATTGGGTACTGTGTAAATGAGACTGGGCACTGTGTAAATGAGACTGGGCACTGTGTAAATGAGTTAGGGAACTGTGTAAATGAGACTGGGCACTGTGTAAATGAGACTTGGCACTGTGTAAATGAGACTGGGCACTGTGTAAATGAGACTGGGCACTGTGTAAATGAGACTGGGCACTGTGTAAATGAGATTGGGCACTGTGTAAATGAGATTGGGTACTGTGTAAATGAGACCGGGCACTGTGTAAATGAGGCCGGGCACTGTGTAAATGAGACCGGGCACTGTGTAAATGAGACCGGGCACTGTGTAAATGAGACTGGGCACTGTGTAAATGAGACTGGGCACTGTGTAAATGAGACTGGGCACTGTGTAAATGAGATGGGGTACTGTGTAAATGAGACTGGGCACTGTGTAAATGAGACCGGGCACTGTGTAAATGAGACCGGGCACTGTGTAAATGAGACTGGGCACTGTGTAAATGAGACTGGGCACTGTGTTAATGAGACTGGGCACTGTGTAAATGAGATTGGGTACTGTGTAAATGAGACTGGGCACTGTGTAAATGAGACTGGGCACTGTGTAAATGAGAATGGGCACTGTGTAAATGAGATTGGGTACTGTGTAAATGAGACTGGGCACTGTGTAAATGAGATTGGGTACTGTGTAAATGAGACTCAGTACTGTGTAAATGAGACTGGGCACTGTGTAAATGAGAATGGGCACTGTGTAAATGAGATTGGGTACTGTGTAAATGAGACTCAGTACTGTGTAAATGAGACTGGGCACTGTGTAAATGAGGATGGGCACTGTGTAAATGAGATTGGGTACTGTGTAAATGAGACTGGGCACTGTGTAAATGAGACTGGGCACTGTGTAAATGAGTTAGGGCACTGTGTAAATGAGACTGGGCACTGTGTAAATGAGACTGGGCACTGTATAAATGAGACTGAGTACTGTGTAAATGAGACTGGGCACTGTGTAAACGAGACTGGGGACTGTGTAAATGAGACTGGGCACTGTGTAAATGAGACTGGGCACTGTGCAAATGAGACTGGGTACTGTGTAAATGAGACTGGGCACTGTGTAAATGAGATTGGGCACTGTGTAAATGAGAGTGGACTCTGTGTAAATGAGACTTGGCACTGTGTAAATGAGACAGGGCACTGTGTAAATGAGACTGGGCACTGTGTAAATGAGACTGGGCACTGTGTAAATGAGATGGGGCACTGTGTTAATGAGACTGGGCACTGTGCAAATGAGAATGGGCACTGTGTAAATGAGACTGGGCACTGTGTAAATGAGACTGGGCACTGTGTAAATGAGACTGGGCACTGTGTAAATGAGACAGGGCACTGTGTAAATGAGACTGGGCACTGTGTAAATGAAACTGGGTACTGAGTAAATGAGACTGGGCACTGTGTAAGTGAGACTGGGCACTGTGTTAATGAGACTGGGCACTGTGTAAATGAGACTGGGCACTGTGTAAATGAGACTGGGCACTGTGTAAATGAGACTGGGCACTGTGTAAATGAGATGGGGCACTGTGTTAATGAGACTGGGCACTGTGCAAATGAGAATGGGCACTGTGTAAATGAGACTGGGCACTGTGTAAATGAGACTGGGCACTGTGTAAATGAGACTGGGCACTGTGTAAATGAGACTGGGCACTGTGTAAATGCGACTGGGCACTGTGTAAATGAGAGTGGGTACTGTGTAAATGAGACTGGGCACTGTGTAAATGATACTGGGCACTGTGTAAATGAGACTGGGCACTGTGTAAATGAGACTGGGCACTGTGTAAATGAGACTGGGCACTGTGTAAATGAGACTGGGTACTGTGTAAATGAGACTGGGCACTGTGTAAATGAGACTGGGCACTGTGTAAATGAGACTGGGCACTGTGTAAATGAGATGGGCACTGTGTAAATGAGACTGGGCACTGTGTAAATGAGACTGGGTACTGTGTAAATGAGACTGGGCACTGTGTAAATGAGACTGGGCACTGAGTAAATGAGTGGGCACTGTGTAAATGAGACTGGGCACTGTGTAAATGATACTGGGCACTGTGTAAATGAGACTGGGCACTGTATAAATGAGACTGGGCACTGTGTAAATGAGACTGGGCACTGTGCAAAGTACCAATCTTCGAAATGTGTTTTTTTACTAAGTCACAGACTTCTATCTTTTATAGAATATATAAAATCAGCTTATGAAGAATCGTGAAATGTTAATGATGTTTGACATTAAAATAAACCCCTTCCCCTCACCCACTCTATGGATGAATGGAAAGTTCCACTATTCAAAGAAACAATTCAGACCCTCAAGAAAAGCAAAACAGAACCACTTTTAACTTTCTCGATGACGTCCCAAGCTGCTTCGCATCCAATGAATTAACCTTGAAGTTTAATCAGTGTTGTTTTGTAGGCGAACGTGGCAGTCAATCTTCGCACAGTAATGTCCCACAAACAGTAAATGAGATGATTGGACAGTTACATCTGTTTGTTGTTGGTGCTGTTTGAGGGAGATCTGTAGCCGTGATAACGAGCGAACTCTGCTCTTCTTTGAATGGTGCCATGGGACCTTTCATGGTCCACATGAACCACTTTAACTCAGTGGAATATTGCGTGGTGGCCTGTGAATCGGAGGCCCTTGTATCCGACCACAAATTCCCCAAAATGTAATTTTTGTTGCTTGAGGCTCTGCACCAGGTGCTCTCGTTGCAAAACTTACCCTTTGAGCTTACTCCCAGAAATCACTGGAGATCTCAAAGGAAATGATAAAAGGTCTCTCACCCAACCTCTGCCTTCCAAGGCATGTTACAAAACAATTCTTTCAGCCCTTTTGTCTCCTTCTGGGGAGTTAATGAAAGAGTTAGAGAGGGAACTAAAATGAGAAAAAGAAAAAGCCATCATGCAGATGTACTTCATTGAAAATGTGACTTATTTTTGGCTTGGAATCCACTCCTAAGAGCCTGCCCCACAAGGCCTCATTATTTACATGGTGAGCAGATCCTGGGCCCACGGTCTTGGCTCCACAATGGCCCAGAAATTCGGCTCGGGGGCTTCCCGCGGGTGCAAGCCCCCAACCTGCACTTACCTATCGCGCCGGCCGTTGTGCTGTGAGCCCGCGTGGGATTCCGATCCTGGGCCTGCTCCAACTGCCGGCGCGCAGTGCCTGCGTATCCCAGGGGCGCAGTTAGTTCGATGCGTCACCTGGGATCACGTGGGCCATGGAGAGCCAATGGTAGCAGGGAATGCTTCATTCATAAGCTTGACAGGCCTATAAATACTATAAGTCCCAAAACATGACTAAAGCTTCAAATAAATTTTTAAAAAGCATCACATTTTTAAAATAAACTATAAATTACATGAAATAACTATTTTAAACAATAATTTAAATTTTTTTAAAAATTAATTTTATTTTCTAACGGGGCTAAAAATAAACTTACCTTTCTTTAAAGTATTTAAAAATAATAAACCTGTGGAAAAAATGTTTTAATTTTAATTAATTCACCACTTACCTTGTAAAAAGCAGGCCTTGCGACTGCTTTTTACATGTCGAATTCTGGAGACTTACCCTACCGGGAAAACCTGCAAAAAAAACGTAAGTTCAATGCGTACGCGCAGCCTCTCCCGCGCACGCGTTCGACCTCTGAGCCCCTTCTTTCAGGGGAACGGAAGTGCCGGTTTCCCACGCATGCGCTGTGCATGCAGGAAACTGGCACTTCCATTGGGCTTACTGGTGAGTACCCCATGCGTACTCACCCGTGGAGACCCGAATTTCTGGGCCAACTCAAAGGCCTTTGTTTCAAAAATTGCCAGGTTTTAGGCCTGCAGGGGAACACGATTCCCCTGCTTTCAGAAGCACACCCCACCCCTTTTACTCCCCTACTTTGCCTCTGGACCTAATGGGAACACTCCCGCAAGTCTGCAGTTCTGGGCTGAAACCTTAATAATGTGCGTACAGGCTGCTTTCCTGTCCAGTGCACAAAGGCCAAGTCACTTCAGTTGTACAAGTGTATAGCATGTCACTTCAAAAAATAACACATACGCCTGGAAATACTTGTTAATTTCATTGATTATTGCACGCGTTTGGTAATGTAGTGGTTCTGTTACAGGATTAGTAATCCAGAGGCCTGGACTAATACTTCCGTAGAACATGAGGTCAGATCCCACCATGGCAGTTTGAGAATTTGAATTTGTTTTTTAAAAGTCTGGAAATTAAAAGCTGTATCAATAACAGTGATCATGAAGCTGTCGGATTGTTGCTAAAAAGCCAATTTTTGGACACGAAAGGGATCAAGGGATAAGGGGATAGGGCGGGAAAGTGGAGTTGAGGTAGAAGATCAGCCATGGTCTTATTGAATGGCGGAGCAGGCTTGAGGGGCCTTGGGGCCTACGCCTGCTATTTCTTATGTTCTTATGTTCAACTGGTTTACCAAAATCCTTTACAGGGAAGGAAACCTGCCGCCTTTACCTGGTCTGGCCTGTATGTGACTCCAGTCCTACACCAACATGGTTGACTCTTATCTGCCATCTGAAGTGGTCTAGCGAGCCACTCTATCTGTACTCTCTCAGTATTGAAAGCTCCATTTGAACCCCCTCAGCATCCACAGCCTTTTGGGTGAGCAAGTTCCAGATTTTCACTACCCTTTGTTGTAACCATGAAGCCTCATGATTATACCAAAATAAAATTCAGCTTTTCAAAAGCCTTTCGAGCTGGACGGCGTTAAATGTCCTTGAAATCATTCTTCAGAAGCCCATGGCCCATGTTTGTTCCTCAGGCAAGGAAACGGTTCCCTGTTAGCCATCGTGATCCAATCTCTTGCCATTAATTGGGGGTGGGAGGGGAGGGGAGGGGGCGGGGTGCGGAGAGCAGTCTTTACATGTTTCTTGGCAAGGGCAGCTACCACAAAGTTTTATGCCATTCAGTGACACATCATGACCGGGGGGGGCAGGGGTGGGGAGGAGCTGACAGTAAGTAAATCGCAATCAGGAGTGAGGAAGGCACTGCGTAAGGTGCCTTCCTCATGAGAGAGATAGAAAGAAGGAAGTGGCAGGGTTTCAACACAGGCTCCTCTGTGAGTTTCGCATTGTCTGGGATTAGCCTGAAAGACAGTTATTTGCCTGAAACCAGCCACTGGCAAAACCCCAAGTGCACTGATAAATTATCCCAAGTTCTCTTGATGTTCTTGGCCTGGTGTTCGTGTGTTTCATAATACGCTCTGAGTGTACAGGAAGTGTGGCTGCAAGCAGAATTTCACCAGAACAAGGTTATGCACTTAACATTTCTTGTATTTATCTAACTGTGGCTACGGCGACTGGTCCCGGGCATGTCATCATGAGGCAGGAGTCAGGCCACGGATATGTGAGCAGGCTCTGAGTATGACTTTGCTGATTTCTGGACATTTGACGCACCAAGTCATGTTCACCCATATGGTCTGTTCTCACTTGACCTACATTGACTCCCAGTCTAGCAATGCCTCGATTCAAATCCCTCTATGGCCTCACCCCTCCCCATCTCTGTAACCTCCTCCAGCCCATCAGCTCCTACAACTCCTGCTCCTCCAGGCCTTAATAACATAATGTCAAATTCACCTTGGCTGGGCATGTTCGGCTCGATTGCCTGTGGAACTGATCGGCGCCCACATGGCGCGCCCTCTATGTTAAAATGGCAAACGAGGTCCTAGGACCCCCGATTTGCATATTAAAAGGCACCTATCTCCTGAAAGGGGCGGATGCCTTGCTCGCCTATTGGTAGGCCCCTTTCAAAATGGCACAGGCTGCATCATCGGGGTTACCGAGGCCGCCAACCCATTTTGAGCCCGTACCACCCCGTTAACACCAGGCGCAATCAAGTTAAAATCACCCCAGTGGTAACATGGTTTAAGGATGTCCCAACAATACCCTCTTGCGATCTGAACCAGGTATTTGTTCTGACCCCATTTTGGTTCTGGTCTGTTTGATATGGTTGAGGTTGCTACCTTGCTTTATGAGGTCAACCACCGCCAACATGGCTGCAGAGTCTTTTTCCATGTGATGGGCCAAGGTTGAGGCAGATGTACGTGCATGTGCTTCCACAGAACTTCACTCACAACCAGTGTTGGGAAATTCCTCCGAGCTGATCCCGCTCAGCGTTACTTTGCCAGAAGTACAGTGGGTACCCCATCTACGAGCAAAAGTAATGCTGGCAGAGCTCCCAGGAATTTCCCGGCCCAAATCTGGTGCGTGCCGGCCCTGAACTGGTGAACTGAATTAACCGGGAGCGAGCATTGTGCATTACAGGGAAGAGAGAGGAGTGCAAGAAACATTGTGAGAACTGTTTGCAAACAGACAAGCAAAGCATTAGGTTGATAATGGAGTTGACAGTTTGGTCTTAAGAAAGGGGATTAAGTGGGATTAAAGGAGATTAATTGAAGAGTGAAGTGATTTATTGCTCTTTATGTAGTGTATGTAACCTGTACCACCTTAAGAGACTACCTTAAGGTGATGAACTACTTTCTGATGGCTCCTGTATATTGTAGTACCGGTGGTGACCACACCGGTATATAAACCCTGTGGAGCAAATTGTATTTCAGTTCAGCCCTGACCCTCAGTTACTAAAGACCTGTTTAAGTATTCTGTTGTCTGTGTCCAGTTATTCAGCATAACTACATTTGGGAAACACAGAGTCAACACTTTATGTCTGTTGCCTGACTGTAAAGTCGATAAAACATGCCACGTAATGGTGGTTACATAAATAACTGGTCTCCAACTGTAACACAACAACCTTGCATTTCTATAGCTCCTTTCATGATCTCAGGACGTCTCAAAATGTTTCAAAATCAATGGTGTACTTTTGAAGTGCAGTCACTGTTGGAATGTAGGAAATGCAGCAGCCAATTATCGCACAGCAAGGTCCCACAAACAGCATTGAAATAAATGAGCGGATAATTTTTAGTGATGTTGTTTGAGGGATAAATTTTAGCCCAGATACCAGGGAGAACTCCCCTGCTCTTCTTCGAAATAGTGCCTTGGGATCTTTTATGTCCACATGAGAGGGCAGATGAGGCCTCGGTTTAACATCTCATCTGAAAGACGGCATCTCTGGCAGTGCAGCACTCCCTCAGTCAACCTGAATTATCTGCTGAAGTGTCTGAAGTGGGACCTGAAGCCATGACCTTCTGACAACAAGTGCTACCACTGAGTCACCCCGAGTATGACTGTAAGAAAGTGCCCGGAACATAGGAAAGAACATAAGAACATAGGAGGAGGTCATTCAGCGTCTCAAGCCTGTTCCGCCATTCAATTAGATTATGGCTGATCTGTACCTCAACTCTATCTACCCGCCTTGGTGCCATAACCCTTAATACCCTTACCTAACAAAAATCTATCAATCTTAGTTTTGCATTTTTCAATTGACCCCCAGCCTCATCAGCTTTTCCGGGGTGGGGGTGGAGCGGGGGGGGCGGTGGTTGCGGGGGCAAGAATTGCAGATTAGGGAAGGGAGTTCCAGATTTGCCTGACCCTTTGTCTGGCTGCTAATTTAAGATTTATTTAAGATTGAGCACTCCAGCAGAATCGATGCTCTCTCTAGGAGTCTGCTCGGCTCAGTTGGTCGCATCTTTGCCTCCTGGGTCAGAAGGTTGGGGGTTCAAGTCCCACTCCAGGGACTGAGCATATAATCTAGGATGAAACTCCAATACAGTACTGAGAGAGTGCTGCACTGTCTGAGGTGCTCCCCTTTAGATGAGATGTTGAAGATTCCATGGCATTATTTGAAGAAGAGCAGGAAGTTCTCCAGGTGTCCTGGCCAATATTCACCACCTCAACCAACACCACTGAAAAATACCCACATTAACCACTCAGTCATCTCATTACTGGTTGTGGGAACTTGTTTGCAAAATTTCTACAGCCAACATGAGGCGTCAATCGTGGTTCAATGGGTGGCACCCTCACCGTCTGAGTCAGAAGGTTGTAGGTTCAAGTCTCACTCCAGACACTTGAACACCTGGACACAAGCTGTCCAGGAGAGGGGGTTTAAGGAGATGGTCTGTAGTGGAGAAAGGAAGCCAGGGACTGACTTGGCTCATCAGGATGATCCTGGTGTAGTGGGCTGTTTTGGCAGAGGATGGCCCAGTAGTCCAGCCAGATCTGGCGATGAATGGCTAAACTGCTTATTCACCAGATACATTCAAGTCTGTGCCCCTTGGACTTGAGGGAGCAAAGATGGGGCCGTACTGGGGGAGCGACCAAGGTGGGAGAGAGTAAAACTTTTACTACAGACAAAGGCATCAAGGCAGAGGTGAGTGAATGATTGAGCAGATCGCCAACTTATCGTGGAGAATGGAGGGCCAAAGGCAGTTGTAAGTGACTTGGGGAAGAGTTTTATCCAGGGGCGGACACAGAAGGCAGCGGGTTTGGCAGGGGGAAGGGGATGTAAGTGGTTTGGGATTCAATGCCACGTGAGATGGCAAGATCGAGGGGGTGGCTGTGAATATGGGTGGAAGAGTTTATATTGAGGAGGAGTTTAAGAGAGGACATGAAGGCAGTGAACTCAGAGGAGAGAAGGCAAGGTGAGTTGAGATGGAGGGTGAAATTACCAAAGACGAGAAATTGCTTGGTGCAGAGGCTGAGCGAGGACAGCAGTGAAGATATCTCAGTGAGAAACTCAGGGTGGGGCTTGGGTAGGCGATAGAGAATAAGGAGGATAAATTGGGTTGCATTGTGCCTCCCGTTAACGGTGGCGGTAGTCAATAGATCCACGTGGCGCTGCACCCCAGCGATGACGTCATCACCGTGCGCAGCACCCCGCTTGCGCCCAGGCCACAAACTTTGGTCGCGCCCCCTGACCTACTGCTGGACAATATGTCCGACAGGGTCAGGGGGCATTTTTGCGGCCGCGGCGGCGCAAATTAAAGGGCAGGTGCCGGGCGGCCATTTTTTTTGGCTGCCTGCCAGCACCTGGCCCCTCCCGCTTCTCCATGCGGGGTGCCGGCTGCAATCGGTCAGCCCGGCGCTCCTCTCGAGCGCCGGGCTGTTTTTCTGGCAGCTCGCTCCCCAGTGGTCCAGCAGGGCCCCGGTGCGCACTGCGCTAGGCCTCTCCCTTGTAATCAGGGGAGGGAGGCCTGTAATATCGCCGCGCTGCGTGCCGATGCGCGTGGCGCTGTTGCACATAGCGCCACGATATTCAATGGTAGTGCCCCAGGAAGGAGGGGAAGCGTTTCCAATAGTGCCCTGCCTCCTGCTTGGGGTGCTACCACTGAATTTACGGTGCAGGGGTGCTAAAAGTAGCGCCCCCGTGAAGTTAGTGCCCCAAAGGGGGTGCCACTGAATTTTTCCCCCTAAGGATTTTAAAGGACAGGTGAGAGGGGAGGAACAAGTTGAGACTTTCAAAGGAGGAGAAGGTTCCAGAGGAGCAGAGGGATAGATCAAGGTGAGATTTGGTGATAAGAGTCATTCCGGCACCATGGCAGTTTGAGTGGGGTAGGTGGTGGAAAGTATAGCGGGTAAGGGACAGGTGTCATCACCCATGAATCAAGTCTCTGACACAGCCTTGATATCAATGCAATCATCTACAGTAAGGTTGTGGGTGGCAAGGGCCTTGTACATGAGTGAATGGACATTCTGGAGGGAAATACAGAGCGAGGCGGTGATTGTTGATTCCCTGGCAGAGTCCACATGGCCATCAATGAGAGGGCTGAGTGTGATTGGAGGGAGGTTGGCAAGATTAGCCCCCTCAGCGAGTTTGTGGGCAGGAAGGTCTGCCAGAGCGTAGGATGGGGCAGTTGGGGTTGCTGCTCACAAGGAGGCAGTGACAGGTGCCTCAATGGGCCCTTTGGTGCATGCCAAGACAGGCACAGAGGGAAGCTGTGGGCTTTTCCAAGGGGTGGCTTCAAGCCTGGGACAGCGGTAGGAGAGTAAGAGGGTAGAGGAGTAGCAAATGGTTGGGGTAGGGACTGGTGGGCAGGCAAAGTACCTGAGAGGGGAGAAATGAAAGGTGGTGTGACTGGGAGATAAGAAGGGGAGGAGACAGGAGAGGAGGGCCCAAGAGAACTCAAGAGAAGAGAAAAACAAAGGGAGATAAAAGTAAATGGGCTCGGGTAGGTAGCAGTCACAGGAAAGAACAAAAAAAAAGAACTTGCATTTCTATAGCACCTTTCACAACCTTAGGACATCCCAAAGTGCTTTACAGCCAACGAAGTACTATTTGAAGAGTAGTCACTATTGTAATGTAGGAAACGCGGCATCCAATTTGCACACAGCAAGCTCCCACAAACAGCAATGGGATAATCTGTTTAAGTGATGTTGGTTGAAAGATAAATATTGGCTCAGGACACTGGGGCGAACTCCCCTGCTCTTCGAAATAGTGCCGTGGGATCTTTTACGTTCACTCAAGAGGGCAGATGGGGCGTTAGTTTAACAGCTCATCCGACAGTGCAGCACTCCCTCAGTACCAGCACTGGTGCGTCAGCCTAGATTTTGTGCTTAAGTCTCTGGAGTGGGACATGAACCCACAATCTTCTAGTATCAGAGGCGAGAGTACGGCTGACATTAACACGGTAAATGTTTGCAAATGTCACCGACGATAATTTCTATTCTTAAAAGTTTCCTCTTGATCTTACCACAGCTTTATTGGGTGTGGATAATGAAGCAAATCTTGTTTGGGATTCAAGGACCCGGCGTCCTTGACTTTTGAGTTGAAAATAAATTTCATTTCATAACTTCCGAGCTCCACATCAGCTCTCAGTGCTCTGTATCTCTCATAAAAATTCACTGCTGAAAGTTGTTCAATAAAAATCTCTTTATGATGTCCTTCACGTAGCTCTGGAGTTTATGTGAACTCAATGTCAATATGTTTAATTCCTGAAGACTATATAACAGTTTAAAAAACATACGCTGACCTCCAAGCTCACCCCGTGCTTTGTTTTGTTGTTTGAGCGGTGTAGACCTGTGCGATCAGTCTGGCAATTAGGGGCACTTTTGTACTGTAGACTTTGGGGCTTATGTTGGCCCTTTCCAAACTCACTTCACTTACCACCATTGCAGCCACAGAAAAAGGAGACTATCATCCCATCAGGTAGGGAAAAGCACTGGAATTATTAGGACAAGGAGTGGAGATCAAGCATCTCCAGTCTCCACCCCTTTTTTCCTCGGCCAAGGATAAGTGTTCCCCAGAAGTAAAATTAAAATTCTCATCCTTGTTTTCAAATCCACCCCTGTCCTCGCCCCTCCCTATCTCTGTAACCTCCTCCATCCCTACAACCCTCTGAGAAATCTGCGCTCTTCCACTTCTGGCCTCTTGCACATCCCCGATTTTATTGCTCCACCATTGGCGGCCATGCTTTCAGCTGCCTAGGCACTAAACTCTGGAATTCCCTCCCTGAATCTCTCCACCTCTCTCTCCTCCTTTAAGACACTCCTTAAAACCTACCCCTTTGACCAAGCTTTTAATCATCTGTCCTAATATCTCCGTATGTGGCTCGATGTCAAATTTTGTTTGATAACGCACCTGTGAAGCACCTTGGAACATTTTACTACATTAAAGGCGCCATATAAATGCAAGTTATTGTTGTAAAGGAAAATACTTACATTTCTATAGCACCTTTCATGACCTCAGGACATCCCAAAGCGCTTTACAGCCAATGAAGTACTTTTGAAGTGTAGTCACTATTGTAATGTAGGAAACGCGGCAGCCAATTTGTGCACAGCAAGGTTCCACAAACAGATAATGTGATAATGACCAGTTAATTACACAATTTTGCAGCACAGTGATTTTCCAAGAACCTCTTCAACCAAATGAAACAGATTCAGTGGTCATTACAGTCCTGGAAAGAAATTCCACTCACCAGATTTGTTGCTCCTGTCCAATCTGTTTATCTTTTTATTTAATAAGGTACTGTAGGCCTTCAATGTTTTCACTTTTCTCCAGAAAACAATAGCTTGTAGCTGACAAACTCAAGCTTCTTGCTTCATATGGCTGTTGTATCTTTATAGGTTTGAGAAATTCGGTATGTTAGCGCTTCCCGTTAACGTCGTCCGGGCACGGTGAATGCAGCGACGCCCGCGAACTTCAGTGCCGGTTTAGCACTGGTGATAGCTCTTAGCGCCTGGGCCTCTCGCGCCTCGCATATCGCGACGTCATAAAGTGCACAGCACCCCATTATCGCCCCGGATGTGAAATTCACTCGCGCCCCCTGCTTTATCGCCTCGCACTGACAACGCCAGCTACAGGAGGCATTGTGAACTCGGCTGGCCGCTTCGGGAGCGGTAATCGAAGGGAATGCTTTTCAGCTTGCGCAACCTTTGCGCAAAGTTTTTCATGTTTCATTGGTGCAGGATGTCCAAGCCCTCCACTTTGTGAAAGTGTTTGGGGCTGTAATGGCAGTCGCCCAGGTCGCCTTGCAAAACAGAACTGACGACAACTAGCTTGTGCAGCAACATTGGCCCTTCCCTTGAAGCGAGGGAAGCAGCCTCTGTGATGAAAGAGTGCCGTTAGCGATGCGCTCGAAATTGTTTAGCGCTCGGCCGCTACCGCCCCGCTCTCGGACTTTAGCGCCCCAAGAGAAGTGTTTAGCGCTTGATTTAGCGCTCCACTTCCCTCTTGGAGCGCTAAAACTGAATTTCGCGGGAGGCGAGAATGATTAGCGCCCGGCGCTAATTTTTCAACTTTCAACGTTTTAGCGCCCCAAACGGGACTTTACTGAATTTCTCCCCCAAGGTGGCCTGATGCCAGAATAGGTCTACGCCCAGAAAAGCAACGACTCTCATTGAACTTTTTGGTAGTCTTACCCTCTAGGCTATTTTTCCAAAATCTATGTGCTAAAGTATGAGTCACTGAGTTGAAATTTTTTTTAAATGCCAATCGTGACCAAACTAGGTTTAGAATAAAGTCCAATTTGAGGATTTTGACTTTGCGCAGTTTCCAAAGATTGCCAAAGCTCGAGGAGCGAGCGGTTTTGATAGAGTAGATTGAGAAAAGCGATTCCCTCTGGTGAGTGGGTTCATAACCAGAGCTCATAGATTTTAAATCATTGGCAAAAGATCTAGAGGGGAGATGAGGAAAAATCTTTTCACTGAGAGGGTTGTCGGGATCTGGAACACTCCACCTGTAAAAGGTGGTGGAAGCTGATTCCATAAATAATTTTAAAAGGGAATTGGACGGGTCCTTGAGGGTGAGGAACTTACAGGGTTACGGACAGAAAGCGGGGGTGTGGGACTAAGCACAACTGCTCTTTCAAAGAGCCAGCACAGGCACGACGGGCCGAATGGCCTCCTTCTGTTTCTGTGATTCTATGATACTATGAAGTGACTTTATAAATGTTTAAATTTAAAACATTAATGATTTGGACTTAGGAACAAGTAACTCAATGTCACAATTTGGAGATGATACCAAACTGGTGGTATAGCTAACACCGAGGAAGAATGCAACATAATACAAGAAGACATTAGAAAACTTGCAGGCTGGGCAGTTAAATTAACTTTAACATAGATAAATGTGAGGTGATGCACTTTGGGAGGAAAAACAGAAACATCACCTACACCGTAGAAGATAAGAACATGAATGGGGCAGGAAAGAAAGAAGGACTTGCATTTATATAGCGCCGTTCATGACCACCGGACGTCTCAAAGCACTTTACAGCTAATGAAGTACTTTTTGAAGTGTGGTCACTGTTGTAATGTAGGAAATGCAGCAGCCAAAATTGTGCACAGCAAGCTCCCACAAACAGCAATGTGATAAATAACCAGATAATCGGTTTTTGTTATGTTGATTGAGGGATAAATATTGGCCAGGACACCAGGAAGAACATAAGAACATAAGAACATAAGAAGTAGGAGCAGGAGTAGGCCATACGGCACCTCGGGCCTGCTCCGCCATTCAATAGGATCATTGCTGATCCAAATCTAGACTCACGTCCACTTCCCTGCCCTCTCCCCGTAACTCCTAATTCCCTTATCTGCTAGGAAACTGTCTATCTCCATTTTAAATTTATTTAATGTTGCAGCTTCCGCAGCTCTCTGGGGTAGCAAATTCCATAGATTTACTACCCTCTGAGTGAAGAAGTTTCTCCTCATCTCAGTTTTGAAAGGGTAGCCCCTTATTCTTAGATTATGCCCCCTAGTTCTAGTCTCACCCATCAGTGGAAACATCCTCACCGCATCCACCCGATCAAGCCCCCTCACAATCTTATATGTTTCAATAAGATCGCCTCTCATTCTTCTGCACTCCAATGAGTAGAGTCCCAACCTACTCAACCTTTCCTCATATGTCAACCCCCTCATCTCCGGAATCAACCGAGTGAACCTTCTCTGAACTGCCTCGAGAGCAAGTATATCTTTTCTTAAATATGGAAATCAAAACTGCATGCAGTATTCCAGGTGTGGCCTCACCAATACCCTGTATAACTGCAGCAAGACTTCCCTGTTTTTATACTCCATCCCCCTTGCAATAAAAGCCAAGATTCCATTGGCCTTCCTGATCACTTGCTGCACCTGCATACTAACTTTTTGTGTTTCATGCACCAGGACCCCCAGATCCCTTTGTACTGTAGCACTTTGCAGTTTCTCTCCATTTAGATAATAACTTGCTCTTTGATTTTTTCTGCCAAAGTGCATAACCTCACACTTTCCAACATTATATTGCATCTGCCAAATCTCTGCCCACTCACTTAGCCTGTCTATGTCCTTTTGCAGGTTTTTTATGTCCTCCTCACTCACTGCTTTCCCTCCCATCTTTGTATTGTCGGCAAACTTGGATATGTTGCACTCGGTCCCTTCCTCCAAATCGTTAATATAGATTGTAAAGAGTTGGGGTCCCAGCACTGACCCCTGCGGAACACCACTAGTTACTGATTGCCAGCCCGAGAATGAATCATTTATCCCAACTCTTTGTTTTCTGTTAGATAGCCAATCTTCCACCCATGCCAGTATATTACCCCCAATCCCGTGATTTCTTATCTTGATCAGTAATCTTTTGTGTGGAACCTTGTCAAATGCCTTTTGGAAGTCCAAATACACTACATCCACTGGTTCCCTTTTATCCACCCTGTATGTTACATCCTCAAAGAATTTGAGCAAATTTGTCAAACATGACTTCCCCTTCATAAAATCATGCTGACTCTGTCCTATTAAATTATGTTTATCCAAATGCTCTGTTACTGTTTCCTTAATAATGGACCCCAACATTTTGCCAACCACAGATGTTAGGCTAACTGGTCTATAGTTTCCAGCTTTTTGTCTACTTCCCTTCTTAAATAAGGGTGTTACATTAGCTGTTTTCCAATCTGCCGGGACCTTTTCTGAGTCCAGGGAGTTCTGGAAAATAATCACCAATGCATCCACAATCCCTACCGCCACTTCTCTCAAGACCCTAGGATGTAGGCCATCAGGTCCGGGGGATTTATCCGCCTTAAGTCCCATTATTTTACTGAGTACCATCTCCTTAGTGATTTTAATCGTGTTTAGCTCCTTCCCCCCCCCCATTGCCCCCTGTTTGTCCAGTGTTGGGATATTTTTAGTGTCCTCTACTGTAAAGACTGATACAAAATATTTGTTCAGCGTCTTTGCCATCTCCATGTTCCCCACCACTAGTTTCCCGGTCCCATCCTCTAAGGGACCAATGTTTACTTTAGCCACCCTTTTTCTTTTTATATAGCTGTAGAAACTCTTGCTATCTGTTTTTATATTTTTTGCTAGTTTACTTTCATAATCTATCTTCCCTTTCTTAATTAATCTTTTAGTTATTGTTTGCTGGCTTTTAAATGCTTCCCAATCTTCTATCCTCCCACTAGATTTGGCTACTTTATAGGCCCTTGTTTTCAGTCGGATACTATCCTTTATTACTTTACTAAGCCACGGATGGCTGTCTTTTCTTTTATTCCCCTTTTTCCTCAGTGGAATATATTTATCTTGAAAGATGTGAAATATCCCCTTGAATGTAGACCACTGCTCTTGTACCATCTTACACTTTAATCTGTTTTCCCAGTCCACTTTAGTCAATTCTACTCTCATACCTTCATAGTCTCCTTTATTTAAGCTCAGTACGCTGGTTTGAGATCCAACTCTCTCATCCTCAAACTGAATTTGGAATTCAACCATATTATGGTCACTCATTCCAAGGGGATCCTTTACTAGGACATTTTTTATTAATCCTATCTCATTACACAGGACCAGATCTAAGATTGCCTGCCCCCCGGTTGGTTCAGTTACATACTGCTCAAGGAACCCATCCCTAATACACTCTATGAACTCTTCCTCAAGGCTGCCATGCCCAATTTGATTAGTCTAGTCAATATGAAAGTTAAAATCCCCCATGATTATAGCTGTTCCCTTATTACAAGCCCCAACTATTTCCTGATTTATACGCCGACCAACAGAGTTGCAACTGTTAGGAGGCCTATAGACTACGCCCGCTAGTGACTTTCCCCCCTTATTATTCCTTATCTCCACCCAAACTATTTCACTATCCTGATCCTTTGACCCAATATCATTTCTGACTATTGCAGTGATTCCATCCTTGATTAACATAGCAACCCCACCTCCCTTTCCTTCCTGTCTGTCCTTCCTAATTGTCAAATACCCTTGTATGTTTAGTTCCCAGTCATGATTATCTTGCAGCCATGTTTCCGTAATGGCCACTCCCTGCTCTTCTTCAAAATTGTGCCACGGGATCTTTATGCCCACCTGAGAGAGTAGACGGGGCCTCGGTTTAACATCTCATCCGAAAGACAGCACCTCCAACAGTGCAGCACTCCCTCAGCACTGCACTGGAGTGTCAGCCTAGTTCATGTGCTCAAGTCCCTGGAGTGGGACTTTGAACCCACAACCTTCTGACTCAGAGGTGAGAGTGCTACCCACTGAGCCACAGCTGACACAAAAAGAGCAAAAGGATCGAGGGATACAGGTGAACAAATCATTAAAAGCACTATCGCAGGTCAGCAAAGCAATTACAAATGCTGGGATTTATTTCTGGGTGTATAAAATTCAAAAGTAGTGAAGTTATGTCAAAGTTATATAGGACCCTGGTCAGGCCACACTTAGAGTACTACAACAACAACAACGTGTACTTATATAGCACCTTTAACGTAGTAAAAGGTCCCAAGGCGCTGCACAGGAGTATTATAAGACAAAAATTTGACACCGAGCCACATAAGGAGAAATTAGGGCAGATGACCAAAAACTTGGTCAAAGAGGTAGGTTTTAAGGAGTATCTTAAAGGCAGAGAGAGAGGTAGAGAGGCGGAGAGGCTTAGGCAGGGAATTCCAGAGCTAGGGCCTAGGCAACAGAAGGCACGGCCACCAAAGGTTGAGCGATTATAATCAGGGATGTTCAAGAGGGCAGAATTAGAGGAGCACAGATATCTCGGTGGGTCGTGGGGCTGGAGGAGATTACAAAGATAGGGAGGGGCGAGGCCATGGAGGGATTTGAAAAGAAGGATGAGAATTTTGAAATCGAGGCGTTGCTTAACCGGGAGCCAATGTAGGTCAGTGAGCACAGGGGTGATGGGTGAACGGGATTTGGTGCGAGTTAGGACACGGGCAGCAGAGTTTTGGATGACCTCAAGTTTACGTAGGGTAGAATGTGGGAGGCCAGCCAGGAGTGCGTTGGAATAGTCAAGCCTAGAGGTAACAAAGACATGGATGAGGGTTTCAGCAGCGGATGAGCTGAGGCAAGGGCGGAGACGGGTGATGTTACGGAGGTGCAAATAGGGGGTCTTGATTATGTCGCGGGTTGTGTGGTCGGAAGCTCATTTCAGGGAAAATATGACATCAAGGTTCTAAATAGCCTGATTCAGCCTCAGACAGATGCTAGGAAGAGGAATGGAGTCAGTGGCTAGGGAACGGAGTTTGTGGTGGGGACCGAAAACAATGGCTTCAGTTTTCCCTGTATTTAATTGGAGAACATTTCTGCTCATCCAGTACTGGATGTCAGACAAGCAAGCTGATAATTTAGAGACCGTGGAGGGGTTGAGAGAAATGGTGGTGAGGTAGAGCTGGGTGTCATCAGCGTACATGTGGAAACTGACACTGTGTTTTCAGATAATGTTGTCAAGGGGCAACATGTAGATGAGAAATAGGAGGGGGCCAAGGGTAGATCCTTGGGGGACCCCAGAGGTAACGATGCGGGAATGGCAAAAGAAGCCATTGCAGGTGATTCTCTGGGTGCGATTAGGTAGATAAGAATGGAACCAGGCGAGTGCAGTCCCACCCAGCTGGACGACGGTGGAGAGGCGTTGGAGAAGGATGGACAGTTCTGATCTTCATACTATAAAAAGGACATAGAAGCACTGGAGAAATTGCAAAAAAGATTTACAAGGATGGTACCAGAACTGAGAGATTACAGCTATCGGGAAAGATTGAACAGGTTGGGGCATCTTTCTTTAGAAAATAGAAGACTTAGAGGTGACCTGATGGAGGTCTTTAAAATTATAAATGGATTGGACAGGGTAGATGTGGAGAGAATGTTTCCACTTGCGGGAGAATACAAACTAGGGACCACCAATACAAGATAGTTACTAATAAATTCAATAGAGAAATAAGGAGAAATTGCTTTACTCAGGGAGTGGTTAGAATGTGGAACTCGCTATTGAGGCAAATAGTTTAGATGCTTTCAAAAGGAAAGTAGACAAGTAAATGAGAGAAAAGGGAATAGAAATGTATGCTAAAAGGCTGAGATGAGGTGGATGGAATGGGAGGAGACTCATGTGGAGTATCAACACCAGAGCAGACCAGTTGGGCAGAACGGCCTGTTTCTGTGCTGCAAATTCTATGTCTTTTTTGTTTAGTGATGTTGGTTGAGGGATAAATATTGGCCAGGTCCTTGGTTTAGCATCTTATCTGAAGAAAGGCACCGCCGACAGTGCAGCACTCCCTTAGTACTCTATCCAAGTGTCAGCTTAGACAGTGCAGCACTCCCTCAGTGCAGCACTGGATTGTCAACCAAGACTTTTGTACTCAAGTCTCTGGAGTGGGACTTGAACCCATGACCTTCTGACTCCAAGTGCTCACAGCTGACGTCACTGTAAGTAAGTGCCAGGCTGCTAATTTAAGATTTATTCAAGACTGAGAACTCCAGAAGGTTCCCTGTTCACTCTAGGAGTCTGCTTGGCTCAGTTGGTCGCATATTTGCCTCTTGAGTGAGAAGGTTGTGGGTTCAAGTCCCACTCTAGGACCTGAGTGTATAATCTAGGATGAAACTCCAATGCTTGTACTGAGGGAGGCTTATGTTCTCAGTTATGAGTTAGAGCAGGGAGCACCGGTGAACGTGAGGAGAAACAAATGCAGGTGGCAGCGGAGGAGTTGGGCAGAAGACCAGTTCCAGGCCACTGTTAGCTGTAGAGTCCCAGAATTAGTGCCATTCAAGGTCTGTATGTAAAAGAATGAAGCTTTGTGAGCGCTATCAGTTGCTGAAGTGTGAGTAGCACCCTGCACGATGAGACAGAGAGCATGGAGGAGTCCACTAGCCGTATCGTGCAGTGGTTGTTTAATGTTTTCACTGAACTGCAGTCCACCCTGGAGCATGTGGCACTTCCAGGATCATCTGCAGCGGAGCCCCCTTAACATGGGTCCCAAGCACAGAGGTATGGTAGTGTAGTGGTTATGTTACAGGACTAGTAATACCGAGAATGGGAGTTCAAATTCTCCCATGACAGTTTGAGAATTTGTAAAAGTGACCATGAAGCTGTCGGATTGTTGTAAAAACCCACTGGTTTATCAATGTCCTTTAGGGAAGGAAACATGCTCTGCTGGCCAATATGTGACTTCAGTCCCACACCAACATGGTTGACTCTAAACTGCCCACTGACGTGGTGTAACAAGTCACTTGGTTGTAACAAACCTCTTGGACTGCAGCGGTTCAAGAAGAAGGCCCACCAACACCTGCTCAGACCAACTAAGGAAGCCTTCTTCTTGAACTGCTGCAGTCCACGTGGTGAAGGTTCTCCCTCAGGTAGGGAGTTCCAGGAATTTGACCCAGCGATGATGAAGGAACGCCGATGTATGTCCAAGTCGGGATGTTGTGTGACTCGGAGCGGAACTTGGAGGTGATGCTTTTCCGATGCACCCGCCGCCCTTGTCCTTCTAGGTGGTAGAGATCGTGGGTTTGGGAGGTGCGGCTGAAGGAGGTTTGGGAGATGCTGCTGAAGAACCAGCTGAAGGGAGGGAAAGGACCACCTTCCTGCTGGGAAACACCGAGTGATGTGCAGCAGTGACCCTCAGTTTCTCCTCTCACTAGGGTAGCGCACTAGAAGCAGCAACAGATTAAGTGGTAGGATATACTTGCTATAGTCTGTCACACAGGGGAAGTACTGGAGTTAAAAATAAAACCACTAATTGACAGCACACCAAGAACTGTTAGAGCAATAAATGTTTGGAATTGGATTTTGACTTTGTGCAGAGAGATCATTTGTCCTGGGGCAGATGTCTGTATCAAGAGATAAACAGAAGGTTTGAGGTCAAGTAGAGGATAATGGAGTGTACAGGTTTTGGTGAAGCAGTTCATTGGAAACATGCATTGAGCATGGCTTGTGCTGGAGTGACTTTGTGTTTTAATTTAAATGGTTGTCTATTAGATGCTGCTGGATTTATCTTCCTCGCTTCAGCCTCGAGCCTCCTCTTCAGGGCCTTCCTGAGCCTGAGTTAACATGCAGGTACAGCAAGTAATTAGGAAGGCAAATGGAATGTTGGCCTTTATTTCAAGGGGGATGGAGTATAAAAGTAGGGAAGTCTTGCTACAACTGTACAGGGCGCTGGTGAGACCACACCTGGAGTACTGTGTACAGTTTTGGTCCCCTTATTTAAGGAGGGATATACTTGCATGAAGGATGTTCAGAGAAGGTTCATGAGGTTGATTCCTGGGATAGAGGGGTTGTCTTATGAGGAAAGATTGAGCAGATTGGGCCTATACTCATTGGAGTTTAGAAGAATGAGAGGGGATCTTATTGAAACATATAAGATTCTGAGGGGGTTGGACAGGGTAGAGGCTGAGAGGATGTTTCCCCTCGTTAGGGAATCTAGAACGTGGGGGCATAGTCTCAGAATAAGGGGTCGCCTAGTTAAGACGGAGATGAGGAGGAATTCCCTCTCTCAGAGGGTCATGAATCTTTGGAATTCTTTACCCCAGAGAGCTGTGGAAGCTGAATCATTGAATATATTCAAAGCTGAGATAGACAGATTTTTGAGCAACAGGAGAGTCAAGGGTTATGGGGAGCGGGAAAGAAAGTGGAGTTGAGGCCAAAATCGGATCAGCCACGATCTCATTGAATGGCGAAGCAGACTCGAGGGACCGAATGGCCTGCTCCTGCTCCTATTTCTTATGTTCTTATGTTCTTATTTTCTTCTGAGAGTATAGCTATGCAGGGTGCAGCACAATATGATCAGTTCTGGGTGTCTTTTCCAGGCTGGATAAGAGTCCCCAGATCTGTCCAAGCAGTCAAACCTTCTTCTTTCTCAGTAAGTCCATGGCACGCTCCAATTGTACCCTTGGGGAGCCATGTACCTCATTATAGAATCATGGAATAGTAAAGCACAGAAGGAGGCCACTCGGCCCATCGAGTCTGCGTCAGCTCTTTCTAAGAGCAATCCAGTTAGTCCCACTCACCTGCTCTTTCCCCATATCCCTGCAATTTTTTTCTCCTTCATGTATTTATCCAAATCCCTTTTATATTTTCTTTCAGCTGCATTTCAGAGATTTCCATCTACTTTCAGGACCCATGTCGCAAGACGGGGCACTAGTTTCCCCCAGGATCTATCTATCTAGTGTTTGCTATTCCATTTTTTCTAAACCATCCACCTCCCACTCCTCCATTAAGACCCTCCTTAAAATCCACCTCTTTGGCCAAGGTTTTGACCAACCTTCCCAATATCTCCTTCTTTGGCTCGGTGTCCATTTTTTCGTCTCGTTATGCTTTTGTGCAGCGCCTTGGGACTTATTTCGATGTTAAAGACACAGTATAAATGTAAGTTGTTGTCGTTGGTGTAAATAGTGGTGGCCCTGTTGACTACCAGAGGATATCTCAAGATGGTTGGAATAAAAAGGGGAGGAAGTTGTACAGAGCTTCAGTTGTAGAGCTGGAGTACTGCAGTCAGTGTTGGGCAAAGAACCTCGGGGAAGATAATATTAACCTTGGAGGCGGTGCAGCGCAGTTTCACTAGAATGATACCAGGGCTTAAAGGGTTAAATTATGAGAACAGGTTCTTTCGACAGATGAGGGTTGATCTAATATGATAAAAGGATTCGATAGGTTTGATACAGAGATACTACTTTCTCTGGTGGGGGAATCCAGAACAGATCCATTTAGAGATGAAATGGTACAATTGTAATGCGGGTGCAGGAACAGAGAGACCGGGGGGGGGGGCGGGGGTGCGGGCGGTCTACACTTGTCTTTGAAGGTCCAGGACAAGTTGAGAAGTCTGATAAAAAGCATATAGGTTCCTTGACATAGAGCACAAAAGCAAGGAGTTATGCGAAAGCTTTATAAATCACTGGTTAGGCCTGAGCTGGAGTATTGTGTCCAATTCTGGGCACCACACTTTAGGAAGGATGTCAAGGCTTTGGAGAGGGTGCAGAGGAGATTTACTAGAAAGGTACCAGGGATGAGGGGACTTCGGTTATGTGGATAGACTACAGAAGCTGGGATTGTTCTCCTTAGAGCAGAGAAGGCTCAGAAGAGATTTAATAGAGGTGTTCAAAATCATGAAGGGCTATGAGAGAGTAAATAAGGAGAAATTGTTTTCACTGGCAGGAGGGTCAGTAACCAGATGACACAGATCTAAGGTGATTGGCAAAAGAGCCAGAGTTGAGATGAGGAATTTTTTTTTTTTACAGAGCGAGTTGTTGTGATCAGGAATGCGCTGCCTGAAAGGGTGGTGGAAACAGATTCAATGGCAACTTTCAAAAGGGAATAAATACTTCAAGGGAAAAATTTGCATGGCTACGGGGAAAGAGCAGGGGAGTGGGAGTAATTGGACAGCTCTTTCAAAAAGCCGGCACAGGCCCAATGGGCCGAATAGCCTCCTTCTGTGCTGTAAGATTCTATTTAATTCTTCTATGATTCTACAATTTTATAAATGTTATCACCGAAATATCTTCACTGCTTTCCTCCCTCAGCCTTTGCACCGAGCGACTTCTCATCCTCGGTGATTTCAACCTCCATCTCAATTCATCACGCTCTCTCTCCTCTGAGTTCACTAGCCTCCTATCCTCCCTTAATCTCTCCCTCTATTTGAATTCCACAACCCATATTCACGGCCACCCCCTCGACCTCACCATCTCCCGTGGCCTCGCTACTCCCACCGTGTCAATCGAAGATAAGGCCATCTCTGACCATTTCCTCGCATCACTCTCCACCCACAGCCCCCTTCCACCACCCAATCCTACTTCCTTCTCTGTCCACCCCTGGAAAAAACTCTCTCCCAACTCTCTTACAATTGCACTTACAAAATCCCAACTGTCCAGCCTTTGGCCCTCCATTCACCATGACATTTCTGCAGCTACCGATCTGCTCAACCATACCCTCACCACCACCTTTGATGTCCTACTCCCTAGTAAAACAATTACTCTCTCTCACCCTGGCCATTCCCCCTGGTACAGCCCACATCTTTGCTCCCTCAAGTCCAAGGGAAGGGGGGAACCTTAGAGGAAGTTTGGCCCCGGTGGGCTAGAGGAAGGAAGGGAAGGGGCAGAGGCAGCTGAATGGATGGTCTCAATCTTAGAGACAAAGAAGTCCATGAGCTCCTCACACTTGTTGTTGGAGGTGAGTGTGGAGGAGACAGGGGAGAGGGGTTTAAGAAGACGGTTAGCAGCAGAAAATTGTAGCCAGGGGTTATCTTCACATTCCAGAATGATCCTGGAATAGTGAGCAGATTTGGCAGACAAGAGTAGGACCCTGAACTCGCATCTTTCTCCAGTTTCTCTCCGATCTCCCCTCATCCTCTCCACGCTCATCTTGTCCATGAGACCCACTTCCTGCTCCCTTGACCGTATTCCCACTAAACTGCTGACCACGCAACTTCCTTTTCTGGCTCCCATGTTAGCTGACATCTAATCGTAGCCAGAAAATCAACTGCAACGGCTTCTCTTCCTACTACCGCATTGTTAACTCTGGGGTCCCCCAAGGATCTATCCTTGGCCCCCTCCTATTTCTCATCTATGTGTTGCCCCTTGGCGACATCATCCGGAAACACAGTGTCAGTTTCCTCACGTACGCTGACGACACCCAGCTCTACCTCACTACCACTTCTCTCGACCTCGACACTGTCTCTAAATTGACACACTGCTTGTCCGACATCCAGTACTGGGTGAGCAGAAATTTTCACTAATTATATATTGGGAAGACCGAAGCCAGTGTCTTCGGGACTCGCCACGAACTACGTTCCCTAGCCACCGACTCCATCCCTCTCCCTAGCATCTGTCTGAGGCTGAACCAGACTATTCACACCCTTGGTGTCCTTTTTGACTCTAAAATGAGCTTCCGACCACATATCCGTGGCGTAACTAAGACTGCCTATTTCCACCTCCGTAATATTGCCTGTCTCCGCCCTTGCATCAGCTCATCTGCTGCTGAATCCATGCCTTTAAGAATATAAGAACATAAGAAACAGGAGCGGGAGTAAGCCATTCGGCCCTTCGAGCCTGCTCCGCCATTCAATAAGATCATGGCTGATCTTTTACCTCAACTCCACTTTCCTGTACTATCCCCATATCCCTTGATTCCCTTAATATCCAAAAATCTATCAATCTCTGTCTTGAATATACTCAACGATTGAGCCTCCACAGCCCTCTGGGGTAGAGAATCCAAAGATTCACCACCCTCTGAGTGAAGAAATTTCTCCTCATCTCAGTCCTAAATGGCCGACCCCTTATTCTGAGACTGTGACCCCTGGTTCTAGACTTGCCAGCCAGGGGAAACATCCTCCCTGCATCTACCCTGTCAAGCCCTGTAAGAATGTTGTATGTTTCAGTAAGATCACCTCTCATTCTTTTAAACTCCAGAGAATATAGGCCTAGTCTACTCAATCTCTCCTCATAGGACAATCCCCCCCATCCCAGGAATTAGTCTGGTGAATCTTTGTTGCACTCCCTCTATGGCAAGTCTATCCTTCCTTAGGTAAGGAGACCAAAACTGTACACAATACTCCAGGTGTGGTCTCACCAGGGGCCTATATAATTGCAGGAAAACATCTTTACTCTTATACTCAAATCGTCTTGTAATACCATTTGCTTTCTTAATTGCTTGCTGTACCTGCATGTTAACTTTCAGTGATTTGTGTACAAGGACACCCTCTGAACATTAACATTTCCCAGTCTCTCACCATTTAAAAAATGCTTTTCTATTTTTCCTACCAAAGTGGATAAGTTCACATTTCTCCACATCATATTCAATTTGCCATGTTCTTGCTCACTCACTTAGCCTGTCTATATCCCCTTTAAGCCTCTTTGCATCCTCCTCACAACTTACATTCTCACCTAACTTTGTATCACCAGCAAACTTGGATATGTTACATTTGGTCCCCTCATCCAAATTATTGATATAGATCGTGATTAGCTGGGGTCCAAGCACTGATCCTTGTGGTACCCCACTAGTTACAGCCTGCCAATCCAAAAATGACCCGTTTATTCTGCTCTCTGTTTTCTGTCCGTTAACCAATCCTCAACTCATGCTAGTATATTATCCCCAATCCCATGAGCCCTAATTTTGTTTAATAACCTCTTGTGTGGCACCTTAACAAATGCCTTCTGAAAATCCAAATACACCACATCCACTGGCTCCCCCTTATCTATTCTGCTAGTTACAACCTCAAAACACTAACAGATTCGTCAAACGCGATTTCCCTTTCATAGATCTGTGTTGACTCTGCCCAATCCTATTATTATTTTCTAAGTGCCCTGTTACCACGTCCTTAATAATAGATTCTAGCATTTTCGCTACTATTGATGTCAGGCTAACTGGTCTGTAGTTCCCCGTTTTCTCTCTCCCTCCTTTCTTAAATAGTGGGGTTACATTTGCTACCTTCTAATCTGTGGGAACCGTTTTAGAATCTATGGAATTTTGGAAAATGACAACCAATGCATCCACTATCTCTATAGCCACCTCTTTCAAAACCCTAGAATGTAGGCCATCAGGCCATGGGGATTTATTGGCTTTCAGTCCCATTAATTGCTCCAGTACTATTGTTTTTCTAATTCTAATTTCTTTCAGTTCCTCATTCTTGCTGGACCCTTGGTTGTCCACTATTTCCGGGAAGTTTTTTGTGCCTTCTTCTGTGAAGACAGACACTCTGGCCTAGAAATTGGGTTTTGGCTTAGCCAGGGCTTTAGCGCTGGAAGTTAGTGCTGGCGCTAAGTCCCCTGCGCGCGCCAAAAATTCAGTGGCGCCGCGCCCAAACGGCTGCCGGCGCTACTGAAGGGTCTTTGCGGCGGTACATCGGCGCTAACTGCCGTTTCGCGCCGCAATTCCGGCGCTGCGGCACCCGATGCGGTGCGGCAGGCTGGGGACGTGCAGGCCTCCTCCTCCCGTTAAGGAGGAGCTGCCTGCACCCGGCCGCGGCCCGCGCAAATCAGCTTAAAAATGAGCCCGGCACCTCGGACAAGTGCCGGGCTTGCATCTGTTCCGGGGGGGGGGGGGGAGAAGTCCGGGGAGGGAGCTGCAGGCAGGCGGCCGGCGGGAAAGTGGCCGGCCGCTGCGGGGCCTTTAATGCGCCGGCGCAAACTGAAGTAAGGCACCTCTGCCAGAACGTTGCTTGCGGCTGCCACGGGCGAGGCGGCCGCAACTCAATTTCGGAGTTCGGGCGGGTTACCACGGCAACCGGGACGCTGCGCACACCGATGACGTCATCGGTGCCGGCGCAGCGCTACCGGTGCAACGCCGACTTAGGGCCCCAGGGAATTTTTAAACTGGCCATAACTCTGGCGCTAGTCCCTCTAGCGCCTCAAAAGCGGCGCTAAGGCTAGTGAATTTCTAGGCCAAAGTATTTGTTTAATTTCTCCCCCATTTCCTTATTCCCCATTATAATTTCTCCTGTCTCAGTCTGTAAGGGACCCACATGTACTATCATTAATCTTTTCCTTTTTACATTCCTATAGAAGCTTTTACAGTCTGTTTTTATTTATCTCGCTAGTTTACTCTCATCTTCTATTTTCCCTTTCTTTATCAATTTCTTGGTCCTCCTTTGCTGAATTCTAAAATCCTCCCAATCCTCAGGCTTACTATTCTTTTTGGCAGCATTATAAGCCTCTTCCTTTGATCTAATACTATTTTTAACTTCTCTTGTTAGCCACGGTTGGACCACTTCTCCTGTGGGGTTTTTGTGCCTTAAAGGAATATATATTTGTTGTAAATTATGTATTAATTCTTTAAATGCTAGCCATTGCTTCTCTACTGCCATACCTTTTAATGTAGTTTCCCAATCTACCTTAGCCAATTCGCCCCTCATACCTACATAGTTTGCTTTGTTTAAATTTAAGACCCTAGTTTTGGATTTTACTTAATCACTTTCAAACTCAATATAAAATTCTATCATATTATGATCACTCTTCCCTAAAGGCCCCTTTACTACAAGGTTATTAATTAACCTTTTCTCATTGCACAATACTAGACCTAAAATAATCTGTTCCCTCGTTGGTTCCTCAACATACTGATCTAGAAAACTATCTTGCATACATTCCATGAATTTGTCCTCCACACTATTACTGCAAATTTGGTTTGCCCAGTCTACATGTAGATTGAAGTCCCCCATGATTGCTGCATTACCCCTGTTACATGCACCTCTAATTTCCTGATTTATACTCTGCTCTACATTACAGCTATTGTTTGGGGGCCTATAAACAACTCCCACCAATGTTTTCTGTCCTTTGCTGTTTCTTAGCTCCACCCAAACTGATTCTACTTCTTGTTTTTTGGAGCTAAGATCCTTTCTCTCTACTTTATCCCATCATTTATTATCAGGGCTACACCACCTCTTTTTCCATTTTCCCTATCTCTTCTAAAAGTTAAGTATCCTGGAATATTTAGTTCCCAATCGTTGCCAGATTGCAACCACATCTCCATAATGGCTATTAGATCAAATCTATTAACTTCTAGTTGCGCTATTAATTCATCTATTGTGTTGCGAATGCCTCATCTCCCACAGTGTTCAGTTCCATTCACAACTCCTCAGATAATGAACTATTCCATGCCCGCATGCAGCAAGACCTGGAGAACATTCAGGCTTGAGCTGAGAAGTGGCAAATAACATTCACCACAAGTGCCAGGCAATGACCATTTCCAACAAAAGAGAGCCTAACCTCTGCCCTTTGACATTCAACAGCATCAATATCCAAGGGGTCACCATTGAGCAGAAACTTAACTGGTCCAGCCACATAAATACTGTGGCTACAAGAGCAGGTCAGAGGCTAGGTATTCTGTGGCAAGTGACTCACCTCTTGACTCCCCAAAGCCTTTCCACTATCTACAAGGCACAAGTAAGGAGTGTGATGGAATACTCTCCACTTGCCTGGATGAGTGCGGCTCCAACAACACTCAAGAAGCTCGACACCATCCAAGACAAAGCAGCCCGCTTGATTGGCACCCCATCCTCAACCTTAAACATTCACTTCCTCCACCACTGGCAGACCGTGGCTGCAGCGTACGCCACCTACAAGATACACTGCAGAAACTCGTCAAGGCTTCTTCGACAGCACATCCCAAACCCGCGACCTCTACCACCTAGAAGGACAATGGCAGCAGGCACATGAGAACACCGCCACCTCCAAGTTCCCCTCCAAATTACACACCATCCTGACTTGGAAATATATCGCCGTTCCTTCATCGTCGCTGGGTCAAAATCCTGGAACTCCCTCCCTAAAAGCACTGTGGGACTACTTTCACCACATGGACTGTAGCGGTTCAATAAGACGGCTCACCACCACCTTCTCAAGGGCAATTAGGGATGGGCAATAAATGTGGCTTTGCCAGTGACGCCCAGATCCCATGAATGAATTAAAGAAAATGAAATGTACTTATCTAGCTTCCCCCTGAATTACTATTTGCCTCAACTACTCCACTTGTTAGTGAGTTCCACATCATCGCCACTCTCTGGGTAAAGAAGTGTCTTCTGAATGATCTATTAGATTTATTAGTGACTATCTTATAGTTATGACTCCTAGTTTTGGATTCCCCCACAAGTGGAATCATCTTCTCTACGTCTACCCTATTGAACCCCATAATAATTTTAAAGACCTCTATCAGGTCACCCCCTCAGCCTTCTCTTTTCTAAAAAAAAAAGAGACCCAGCCTGTTCAGTCTTTCCTGATAGGCATAAAAACCTCTCAGTTCTGGAATCACCCGTGTAAATTTTTATTGCACTTTCTGCAGGGCCGCTATATCCTTTTTGTAATATGGAGACTAGAACTGTGCACTGTGCTCCAAGTGTGGTCTAACCAAGCTTAATACATTATCCTGGCGTGTGCTGAGATTGGAACACAGTCTACAAAATTTGCCAAACCAGAAGTAACTGAATTGTGGAAATCGCCACAAAGGTTAACTAAAATAGCAGCAGAAAATGCTGGAAACACACAGGATCTAAAGCAGAAAGCCAGCCTAAGCGTTTCAGGTTTAAGCTTTTCAATTGAGCTCATCAGCTTCAAGTAATAAAAACAAGTTGGCCCGACACTTTCTCATGAAGACACTGCCCCTTTAATATGGACGTAAGCGCGATCAAGTCACGGAATGCCGATCAAGATTATTCCCGGTAAGTTTATTAAATGTCACTGACTGAAGGAGACGTTCCTGATGCATTGCTAGGATTCCGGACCTCTCCCACCTCTCCCTGAGACCAGCTGTCAGGAGCAGCAGATTGCCAGTCTCGGCTCTGCGTGCACTTATTCTTTTTTATGTATAAGGAAGTCCTGCCATCACGGAAAAGTGCTCATCAGCACAAGGGCTCATTTGTTTACAAACACCAGCAGTAATGAGTTAACCCCTGTTGAAAGGTATCATTTATTTCTGGATCTGAGGCAATTTCATGAAAGGAGTAAAGGAAGAAGGATTTCCATTTATTACATAGAATATACAGCACAGAAACAGGCCATTCTGCCCAACTGGTCTGTTCTGGTGTTGATACTCCACATGAGTCTCCTCCCATTCCATCCACCTCATCTCAGCCTTTCAGCATAAATTTCTATTCCCTTTTCTCTCATTTACTCGTCTACTTTCCTTTTGAAAGCATCTAAACTGTTTGCCTCAATAGCGAGTTCCACATTCTAACCACTCCCTGAGTAAAGCAATTTCTCCTTATTTCTCTATTGAATTTATTAGTAACTATCTTGTATTGATGCCAGTGTTTATGCTCCACACTAGTCTCCTCCCACCCCACTTCACCTGACCCCATCAACATATCCTTCAATTCCTTTCTCCCTCATGTACTTATCGAGCTTTCTCTTAAATGTATCTGTGCTATTCGCCTTAACCACTCCCTGTGGTAGCGAGTTCCACATTCTCACCACTCTCTGGGTAAAGAAGTTTCTCCTGAATTCCCTATTGGATTTATTAGTGACTATCTTAGATTGATGGCCCCTAGTTTTGGATTCCCCACATGTGGAAACATTTTCGCTATGTCTACCCTATCAAACCCTTTCATAATCTTAAAGACCTCGATCAAGTCGCCCCTCAGCCTTCTCTTTTCTAGAGAAAAGAGCCCCAGCCTGTTCAATCTTTCCTGATAGGTATAACCTCTCAGTTCTGTTATCATTCTTGTCAATCTTTTTTGCACCTTCTCCAGTGCCTCTATATCCTTTTTATAATATGGAGACCAGAACTGTGCACAGTACTCTAACTGTGGTCGAACCAAGGTTCTGTATAGGTTTACCATAACTTCACTGCTTTTCAATTCCCAAAATGCTTTGTTTGCTTTTTTATGGCTTTATTAACCTTCATTGCTACTTCTAGTGATTCGTGTATCTGTACCCCAAGATCCCTTTGATCCTTTACCCAATTTAGACACTATGGGGGCGATTTTGTGAATGGGGGGCACGTTGGAGGCGGGTCTGCTGCTTGTCGGGTCGATGTCCCGTCTCCATCGATTTGTGGTCAACCCACGCTATTTTCCCTTGATTGACCTTGTTAAGCCCACCCAGCGGGCTTAGCATGCCAATTAAGGGAAAGCCGGTTGCAGAGAAAATTTTTTGACAGCTGAATTGTCATCGTTTGACAGCTCCAATTTGATGCCGTCCGCAACTTTTGAAATTGTACTTCTGATTCGCAAGTTCAAATTGTTTATGTGGCACCTTATTGCGTCTCAGCTGCCAGTTGTGGCTGAATTGGTAGCACGCTCACCTCTGAGTTAGAAGGTTATGGGTTCAAACCCTGCTCCAGAGACTTGAGCACAAATATAGGCTGACCCTCTAGTGCAGTGCTGAGGGAGCGCTGCACTGTTGGAGCTGCCGACTTTAGGATGAGACGTTAAACCGAGGCCCCGTCTGCCCTCAGCAAGGTCCCGCAATGAGATAATGATTAGATAGTCTGTTTTTTAGTGATGTCGATTGAGGGATAAGTATTGGCCAGGACCCCGGGGAGAACTTCCCTGCTATTCTTTAGCATAGTGCCGTGGGATTCTTTGACGTCCACCTGAGAGGGCAGATGGGGGCTTCAGTTTTATGTCTCCTCTGAAAGGTGGCACCCTCCGACAGTGTAGCACTCCGTCAGTGCAGCACTGGATTGTCAACCAAGATTTTTGTGCTCAAGTCTCTGGAGTGGGACTTGAACCCACGACTTTCTGACTCACAGGTGAGCGTGCTACCCACTGAGCCATGGCTGTCTTTCGGGTTTAATGGAGGTGCCCACTGGCCAGGAGTTGCCGTTGATTGTAGCAATTCAGTTATTCACCCTTGACAATATGAACAAGAGGGACTGAATGATCTCTGGAGTAGAATCAGAGTTGTTTTTGCTGCTGAGAGTTAGCTGTGTCCCTGTGGGAGTCTCAGTCAGAAAGGGCTGCTGCTGCTGCTGACTACGACACATTGAATAATCCAAATGCAGCGAGTCACTCTCTGGGGTGACCTTGGTTGTGTCAGCCCTTGCATCCGACACGTACCAGGGCTCCGGCATTTCAAAAACATGACAGGCCGCTCATGACTTATGTGCTGAGACCATTGCCATTTATTAAATTAAAAGAGAATGTTTTTACAAGCTGATTGGGAAATAAATGAGTCGGGACGTGACTTTCAGCAGAAGCGGCCAAGGCAAGAAAGCTTAACGAAAGCCATGCCCATCCTTATTAATACTGCGACCGGCGGTATTCCAGAGGTACCAGCCTCCGAGAGCAGCATCCTCGCCTTCGGTCCACTCAAGTCCGTCACTTTCAGCCCAGTGGTCCCAGGAGAAAAAAAGCGCCTCGACAATTCCGTCGCCGGGATAGGGGAAGAGTCTCAGGAGATAATGGGGCGGAGGGGAAGCGTTGGGCATTCGTCTGACGGAATTCACACCAAACAAGCAGCGGTGTATTAGTGAAAGTGTATTAATGCACCCATCATTGGAAAGGCTCTTCCAACACACCCCTCTCACACTCCTGCATAGGAAGGGGTCGTGGGCAGCAAATAAGTCTGGGAAGCCAGGCTGATCTCGTTCCTTCTCCCTAGCCTGGCGAATTAAGGTCAAATCCCTACCACCCCAGCCTTGAGCCTGGGCATTGAACGGTTTAGTGCTACGTTGCACTCTCTTTGCTGCTGCTGCTACTGCACTCGCCTCAAAGGTCGTGGGTTCAAGTGCTGCTCCAAAGACTTGAACATGTAATCTAGACTGACATTCCAGTGCGCACTGAGCGAGTGCTGCGCTGTGGGATGAGACGTTAAACTGAGTCCTCGTCTGCCCTCTCAGCTGGACGTAGATGATCCCCCGGCACTACTTCGAAGAAGAGCAGGGGAGTTATCCCCAGTGTCCAGGCCAATATTTATCCCTCAATCAACATCACTAAAACAGATGATCTGGTCATTATCTCAGTTGCTGTCTGTGGGATCTTGCTGTTCGCAAATTGGCTGTCGCGTTTCCTACATTACAACAGTGACTACACTTCAAAAGTAATTCATTGGCTGTGAAGCGCTTTGGGACATCCTGAGGTCGTGAAAGGTGCTATATAAATGCAAGTTCTTCCTTTCTTTTAGGTGCGGGAACCTAAAGGCTCCCTGATGTGAACCTTTGAGGCCTACAACGTTAATAAGCCTGAGCATCCCTACACTAGGCCTTGGGGGATGCTCATTTAATTCACACTTGCTCTGCTTCCATGGGAATAAAACAGATGCCGAAAAATTTGGCATTCCATGTCTGGAAGCTTTTTAATTCAACTGAGGGGGAAGGGGGGCGGAATTATAAGGAACAGAACTCTGATCGCGCTTAACTTTTAAGTCGCATGTGTTCGGCTAATCCACGTGTGGAGACCTGTGGCCCAGCAGGTTCCGTCAATCTCTTCCTGAATCTTTTGCTTCGATTTTCACAGCAGCCTCAAGAGCGTGCATGATTTCAGCAGACCCAATATCCGTTGAATGCTCGATGACGTGGGGAAAGCCTGCCTGGGACAGATTGAGCCTTTCAAGGAACAAAGGCATATTAAGACTGGTAAGGAACATACGTATTGATTAATCGACTGTCAGAAAGGGGCAGTGATTGTGTTTTTTAAATTCATTCTCAGGAGATGGGCGTCGCTGGCAAGGCGGACCATTTATTGACCACCTAGATGCCCTTGAGACGGTGGTGGTGGGCGTTCTTTTTGAACCGCTGCAGTCCGTGTGGTGAAGGTACTCTCACAGTGCTGTTAGGAAGGGAGTTCCAGGCTTTTGATCTAGCGATATATGTCCAAGTTGGGATGGTTTGTAACTTGGAGGGGAACGTGTTCCCATGTGCCTGCTGCCCTTGTCCTTCTAGGTGGAAGAGGTCACGGGTTTGGGAGGTGCTGTCGAAGAAGCCTTGGCGAGTTGCTGCAGTGCATCTTGTAGATGGTACACACTGCAGCCACGGTACGCCGGTGGTGGAGGGAGTGAATGTTTAAGGTGGTGGATGGGGTGCCAATCAAGCGGGCTGCTTTGTCCTGGATGGTTCGAGCTTCTTGAGTGTTGTTGGAGCTGCACTCATCCAGGCAAGTGGAGAGTATTCCATCACACTCCTGACTTGTGCCTTGTAGATGGTGGAAAGGCTTTGGGGAGTCAGGAGGTGAGTCACTCACTGCAGAATACCCAGTCTCTGACCTGCTCTTGTTTCCACAGTATTTATGTGGCTGGTCCTGTTAAGTTTCTGGTCAATGGTGACCCGGCGATGTAATGTCAAGGGGAGGTGCTGCTTGGGAATATTCCTGCCCTGTCTCCAGGCTTGGGCTCCTTCTCTTACTTCTTGAAATTAATATTGATGCCTTTTTTATTTCATTCTTATTATGTCCGTGAATGATTGAGACACGGACAGCAGGAGTTGAACAAAACAAGTCTTTACTGATTGAAGTCAATAGGGAAACTGAAAACACAGATGCTCACTAGCGCCTTTTATGCAGGGGTGGTCACTGCTGGTACTGCAGTCTGAGACCAGTTATTCTCTTAAAGGTACATACAGAACAATTCCTCCCCTTTTAGATAAACAGTACATAACATTCATTTAACAAACAAATGATAACTAATTACAATCACAATTACAGTTGCTAGATACATTGGTTAAGTTTAAGCAATTATAAATTCAGTCTTTGAGGAGGCTTCCTGATTCTGTCTGGATAACGCCTCTTTGGGGTATCAGGTTCTTCTGGCAAGGTTGAGTCGGGATCAATGTCGTTGTTTGGTTCATCTGCTTCCAATATCACCGATTCTGCGGTAGCTGCAATTGGTACGTCGATTTCATTGCCAGGTGTATCAGATCGTGGTGTGGAGTTGACGTTTTCCAGTGACTCTAGAATCTGGTCAGCATGGCGTCTTACAATGCTCTCTCCAACGTCCATGGTATACATGAGAGGTCCTTGCCGTGTACAAATCGTTCCTGGCTGCCATTTCTCAGTGCGGTAGTCCCGGGCCAAAACTGGTTGACCTATCTTAAAACTCCTGGTCGGCCTTTCATTCATATTCTGAAACTGCCTGTTCTCCACATCTCTTCGGACATTTGGCTTAACCAAATCCAAGCGGCATCGTAGTCATCATGGCTGGAGTTTGGTTGGTAACCGCATGTGTCGCATTCCGGTAGGCAAACAAGAAGTTGTCCACCTTGTGTTGTAAGGGTATATCTTCATTACACATTGCCTTGATAGCCTTCTTGAATGTTTGAACAAACCTCTCGGCCAATCCATTAGTGGCTGGATGATATGGGGCAGATGTGTAATGCTTAACACCATTGTACTTTAAGAACCTCCGGAACTCTTCAGACACAAACTGTGGTCCATTGTCAGAGCAAATCTGTTCAGGCAGCCCATTCCTGGCGAATATGGTTCGTAAAACTGTGATAGTTTTTTCCGTGGTGGCTGAGGACATTTTTATTACCTCTGGCCACTTTGAATGTGCATCCACCGCAATTAAAAACATCGAGTCCATGAAGGGACCAGCAAAATCAATGTGCACCCTTTGCCATGGAGATGAGGGCCACTCCCATGGATGCAGAGGAGCTTGTGGTGGGGCGTTTTGGACCTTCTGGCATCCTGCACAGCTCTTGGTCATCTCTTCGATTTCTCTATCGATTCCCGGTCGCCACACAAATACTCTGGCTAAGTTCTTCATTTTTACCCCACCCAGATGACCCTCATGAAGCTCATTGAGCACTCTATCCGTCAACTTAGGTGGAATTACTACTCTGGATCCACACATCAAGGTTCCTCTGCACACTGACAGCTGTTCTCTTCTCGGCAAGAATGCTGGCAGCAGTGGTTCGCCATGTGCTGGCCATCCCTTCACCGTTAAATCATAGACCCGTGATAGTGTCGGGTCATTCCATGTTTCCTTTTCTATGTTTGCATTCGTCACAGGGAGACATTCGACTATGGTTGAGTGGAATAACTCCATTGGATCCACTGCAAGGTCTTCTTCTTCCACCGTCGGCAACAGTAGGCGTGACAATCCATCAGCATTCCCATGCTGTTTAGTTCCTTTGTACTCAATGTCATATTGGTGTGTCCCTAGGAAAAGGGACCACCTCTGCAGCCGTTGTGCTGTCATTATCGGTACGCCCTTCTGAGGGTTGAAAATGGAGACAAGAGGTTGATGATCGGTTAGTAGAGTAAATTTTTGACCGTGCAGGTAGTGATTGAACTTCTTCACCCCCCACACTAAGCTGAGGGCCTCTCTGTCAATCTGGGCGTAGTTACGCTCGGCAGAAGTTAACGAGCGTGATGCAAAAGCTATCGGCCTCTCTAAACCATCAAGGAATTTATGTGACAGTACCGCCCCAATGCCGTAGGGAGACGCATCACACGCCAGTCTGATCGGCAGTGCTGGGTTGTAGTGAGCCAATACTTCTCTTGAAGTGATTAAGTCCTTACTCTTCTGAAAGGCCCACTTACAATCATTGCTCCATTTCCATGCTACTCCCGTTCATAGCAGGGCGTTCAGTGGGTGCAGAATTGTCGACAAATTCGGCAAAAACTTATGGTAGTAATTCACCAATCCGAGGAATGACCTCAGTTGCGACACATTTTCAGGCGCTGGGACCTTAACAACCGCTTCAATTTTGTCAGGGGACTTGTGTAACCCCTCTTCATCAATCACGTGGCCACAATACGATATCTGTTTCTTAAAAAACTCGCACTTGGGGCGGTTGGCTCGTAGCCCATGTTCCCGTAGTCTAGTGAGCACCTGTTCTAGGTTGTTAAGGTGTTCACTGTCATCTTCACCTGTCACAAGGATGTCATCCAAGTAACACTGAGTCCCCGGAATCCCTTGCAGGACTTGTTCCATCGCTCTTTGCCATATCGCCGGAGCCGATGCTACTCCAAATACCAATCAATGATACTGGTAAAGACCTTTGTGAATGTTTATCGTGAGATAATTCCTAGAGGATTCTTCAACCTGCATCTGCAAATATGCTTGTGCTAGGTCAATTTTTGTAAAACGCTTCCCTCCAGACAGTGAGGCGAAGATGTCTTCTATCCTTGGAAGAGGATATTGTACTATGTGAAGGGCTTGATGGCCAGCGTGGACACGATGGGCCGAAGGGCCTCTATCCGTGCTGTATTACTCTATGACTCTATGACTGGGTTCACCGTCACCTTGAAATCCCCACAGATGCGAACCTTCCTTGGCTCCTCAGACTTATTGCTTAACGTTTTCTTCATGACAGGAATGATGGGTGTCGCCCACTCGCTCCAGTCGACCTTAGACAACACGCCTGCCTTCTCCAGATTCTCCAGCTCTGCCTCGACGGCTGGGCGAATTGCATATGGTACCGGTCTTACTTTGAAAAACTTGGGAATTGCATTCTCTTCTATTTTTATCGAGGCGGTTACGCCTTTAAGAGTGCCCAGTTCTTGTTGAAATACCTCTTTGGCGTTAGCTAAGATTGTTGACAATCGTCCAGGAGTGACGTCGTCATCTTTTTTACCGTCCACCATCATTGCATGAATGGAGTGCCAATCTAAGCTTATCTTCCTGATCCATTCACGTCCCAATAACGGTGGTCCACCATTATGCAGTATGTAGAGATACAATTTCCATATTTTCTTGCCGGTGTATTCGACAGGCACCCTTATTTTTCCTCTGGGGTATACTTTTTGCCCCGTATACGTCGTCAAGACGATGGATGTCTCTCTCAAGGGTATGTGTGAGAATATCCGCTCGTAGTCTCGTCGATTCATGATGGTTAGCGCTGATCCTGTATCCAATTCCATTTTAACTTGGGACCCTGCTATCGTGAGGGTGACCCAAATGGTTCGGTGATCATCTTTTGCGATTACATTGTGAAGTTTGAGACAGCTTAGTCTCCTGTTCACGGATTCACTATCGCTCATCTGGTCTTCGGAACTACTGTCCGTCATCTTTTGTACTTTCTTGTATGGTTCCTTAGTAGCCTTTTTGTTGTCGCTGGTCTTCTTCCCAGAACTGCAAACTCGTGCAATGTGTCCCATCTTTCCGCATTGCCTGCATATTTTGTCTTTGGACCAGCAGTCCTTCTGGTCATGGTTAGTTCTGCCGCAGCGATAACATTTTGCAAATCCCCGTGTCATTTCGTGGGTGCCGTATTCCTGTGGCTTTTGTTGAATTTCCGCAGCTCCCCTGGCTGCTGCTTCGTACGATACTGCCACGCTGAAAGCCTTATCTAGCGTCAGCTCTTTCTCTGAGAGTAACTTCTTCTGTGTTCCTTCACTCAGGAGTCCACAGACAAATTTGTCCCGTAGGGTATCTGCCAGTCCTGCTCCGAACTGGCAGTGCTTTGATAGCTTGCATAGTTCCGTAAGGTACTCAGCATTGCTCTCATCTTTATGCTGAGTTCTCCTGTGGAATTTAAATCTTTCTGCTATCAACAGCGGTGCAGGGTTTAGGTGTTCCTGTAGGAGAGCAACAATTTAGTTAAAACTCTTCGCCTTCGGTTTGGCTGGAGTAATCAGGTCCCGCAATAGGCCGTACGTTCTAGCACCCATTAAGTTTAGCAATACCGATGCCTTTTTCTCATCGGCTATTTCGTTTGCCTCGCAATATACCTCGACTCTTTCCACATACGTGGTCCAGTCCTCTATTGTATTATCAAAGGCAGTGACACAGCCAGTCTTCGGCATCTTGAAAATCTAAAATGGCACCTCCCGCACTTTGCCTTCTTTCCCGATTTAACAAAATGGCGCCTCCCGCGCTTTGCCTTCTTCCCCGCTGATTAAGATGGCGCCTCCCGCGCTTTGCCTTCTTTCCCGCTGTTGCTAGCGCTGCTTTCCGCGGTTCCCGTTGCAACCTGCAGCTCCTCGCGGTTTCTTGCGCGTTTAATATTTCTTTTTTTATTATTTTCCCCTCATGGAACAACCCTGTGGGACTCTTGCCTCCCTCTTCTCGGGTCTGTACACAGCCCAGCTTCGTAGCACCGGCCGCACCCTGTGTGCTCCACCCTCTCTCTCTCCTCTTCCCGACAACGCTGCTCGGCCCTGTTGCAAGTCACCCGCTCGAGTTCGTGAACGCCGCAGCCCAGGAAGGATCAGTGTACTACCTGCCACCAGCCCGATTAGCTGAAGCACCGTCGACAGGAATCAGGCCCCGCTTTCAACAGCTTCTCCAGCAATCTTCAACTCCGCTAACACAGGGGCGGATGCCCACGGTCGACGCCCATTTCTACTGCTTCTTTCTTCCTTCTGGCCTCGACCTCTGCTCACTTCGCTGCAGGAATGGATCCCAGGAGGTGGTGCAGACTGTAGGTAAGTTCGTATCTGCTCGTCGCCAGTATTATGTCCGTGAATGATTGAGACACAGACAGCAGGAGTTGAACAAAACAAGTCTTTACTGATTGAAGTCAATAGGGAAACTGAAAACACAGAGGCTCACTAGCGCCTTTTATACAGGGGTGGTCACTGCCGGTACTGCAGCCTGAGACCAGTTATTCTCTTAAAGGTACATACACAACAATTCTCAGGATGTGGATGTTTCTAGCAAGGCTGGAATTTAATGCTTATCCCTGAGAAGGTGATGGCAGTGATGGGCCTTCTTAGCAGTGCGTGACTTGTCTGGCCACTTCAGAGGGTATTAAGAATCAAACACATTGATGTGGGACTGGAGTCACGTATTGGCCAGACCGGTTAAGGACAGCAGGTTTCCTTCCTTAAATTCAGCTTCATGGTCACTTTTACTCATACCAGCTTTTTATTTCCAGTTTTTTTTTAAAGCTGAATCTAAATTCTTAACCTGCCCATGGTGGGATTTGAACTTACTGTTTTACTGAATTATTAATTCAGGTCACTGCATTAGAATAATTGAATCATATGTTACAGCACGGTTACAGCACAGAAGGCCATTCGGCCCATCGAGCCCGTGCCGGCTCTCTGCAAGAGCCCTTCAGCTAGTCCCACTCCCCCGCCCCTTCCCCGTAGCCCTGCAAATTTCTTTCCTTCATATACTTATCCACCTCCCTTTTCAAAGTGATGATTGAATCTGCCTCCACCACCATTTCAGGCAGTGCGTAAAAAGGATTTTTCTTACGTCGCCTTTGGTTCATTTGCCAATCACCTTAAATCTGTGTCCTCTGGTTCTCGGCCCTTCTGCCAATGGGGACAGTTTCCCTCTATCTACTCTGTCCAGACCCCTCATTATTTTGAACACCTCTATCAAATCTCCTCTCAATCTTCTCTGCTCCAAGGAGAACAACCCCAGCTTCTCCAGTCTATCAATGTAACTGAAGTCCCTCGTTCCTGGAATCATTCTCGTAAATATTTTCTGCACCCTCTCTAAAGCCTTCACATCCTTCCTAAAGTGCGGTGCCCAGAATTGAATGCAGTGCTCCAGTTAGGGGCCGAACCAGTGTTTTATACAGGTTCATCATAATTTCCACACTTTTGTACTCTATACCTCTATTCATGAAGCCCAGGATCCTGTAAGCCTTTTTAACTGCTTTCTCAACCTATTCTGCCACCGTCAACGATTTGTGCACACACACCCCCAGGCTCTCTGTTCGTGCACCCACTTCAGGATTGTACCATTTCGTTTATATGTCCTCTCCTCATTCTTTCTACCAAAATGTATCACTTCACACTTTTCTGCGTTAAATTTAATTTCGTCCAAGTCATTAATATATATCAGGAAAAGCAATGGTCCTAGAACTGACCCCTGGGGAACACCACTGTATACCTTCCTCCAGTCCGAAAAACAACCGCTCACCACTACTCTGTTTCCTGTCACTTAGCCAATTTTGTATCCATGCTGCCACTGTCCCTTTCATTCCATGGGCTTCAACTTTGCTGGGAAGCCTATTATGTGGCACTTTGTCGAACGTCTTTTGGAAATCCATGTACACCATGTCAACTGCATTACCCTCATCAACCCTCTCTGTTACCTCATCAAAGAACTCAATCTAGTTAGTTAAACATGATTTGCCTTTAACAAATCCGTGCTGGCTTTCCTTAATTACAAGTATCTCCACTACCTCCTACTTTACTATGTCTATGGCAGCATCCTCTTCCTTGGTGAAGACAGATGCAAAGTATTCATTTAGTACCTCAGCCATACCCTCTGCCTCCATGCACAGGTCTCCTTTTTGGCCCCTAATTAGCCCCACCCCTCCTCTTACTACCCTTTTACTATTTATATGTCTATATAAGACTTTTGGGTTACCTTTTATGTTGGCTACCATTCTATTCTCATACCCTCTCTTTGCCCCTCTTATTTTCTTTTTCACTCCTCCTCTGACCTTTCTCAGATGTATTTGCAACCTGACATCTGTCATACGTGCTCTTTTTCTGCTTCATTTTACTCTCTATCTCTTTCGTCATCCAGGGAGCCCTGACTTTAGTTGCCCTGCCTTTCCCCCGAGTGGGAATGTACCTCAACTGTACCTGAACTATTTCCTCTTTAAAGGCAGCCCATTGTTCCAATACAGTTTTGCCTGCCAATCTTTGATTCCAGTTTACTTGGGCCAGATCCGTTCTTATCCCACTGAAATTGGCCTTCCCCCAGTTAAAGATTTTACTCTAGATTGCTCCCTGTCCTGTTCCATAGCTAATCTAAACCTTATGATACTATGATCACTGTTCCCTAAATATTTACCTAATGACACTTGCTACACTTGATTCATTCCCTCCTCATTCCCCAAACCAGATCCAGCAATGCCTCCTTCCTCGTCGGGCTGGAAACATACTGATCAAGAACGTTCTCCTGAAGACACTTCAGAAATTCTTCCCCTTTTCTGCCCTTAACACTATTACAATCGCAGTCTATATTAGAATAGTTGAAGTCCCCCATTATCATTACTCTGTAGTTCTTGCACCTCTCTGTAATTTCTCTGCAAATTTGCTCTTCCATATCTTTCCCACTATTTGGTGGTCTATAGAATACACCTAGTAGTGTAATGGCTCCTCTATTATATCTTAACTCTAGCCATGTAGATCCTGTCCTTGACCTCTCCAGCACTGTAACATTCTCCTTGACCAATACTGCCACACCACCTCCTATCTTTCCTTCCGTATCGTTCCTGAACACTTTATAACCAGGAATATTTAATAACCAATCTTGCCCTTTTTTGAGCCAGGTCTCAGTTATTGCCACAACATCATATTCCCATGTGGCTATTTGTGCCTGCAGCTCACTCACCTTGTTTACTGCGCTTCGTGCGTTCACATACATACACTGTAAACCCATCTTAGACCATCCTGTATTCTCTCTGAGTTTGAACCCCCCCCCAGTACCTTACTATTTCTAGTAACATAACCACTGCACTACCCTACCCCTGCAATGTCACCCTCCCTTTCATCAGTAATCCTTCCCCACAAACATGTAAGGATCAGTAGAGTTTGACTTCAACATACCCAAACAATCCTAGATAAGGAGTTTCCATATTCATTGAGTGCTCTATAAATAGAAGCATATTTAATATATTTAACAGTATATCAGCATTATTGGAACTGACTTGGCTCAGTGGTAGCACTCCCAACTCTCCCGGGCCACAGGTGCCCTCTGTTCTTTGCCAGGTTTTCCATGCTTCCCTTCCCCTCTGCTATTCTGTTGTAACCATTTACACCTCCTTTAATTTCTTTACTTGTCAGTATTACCACCCCCTTTTGCCTTGCACCCTTGCCATTTAATCACTCCTGTCTTGTTTTGCACACTTTGTACAAAAATAATAAATTGCAGGACAACGGAGTATTACAGTTTAAACTATTTTAATGAAGCATCAGGTCTGTGCTGACTCATATCAGTACAGCACCGTGTGGACAAGATGGAGCCCGGACACTGGGTCCTCCAAAACAATAGCAGTCCTTACAGATGCCTGCAGGCCAATGACAACTCAGCATGTGATCACATGTGAATATAATAGGTATTCCTTACAGATGCCTGCGGGCCAATGATAATTCAACATGCAAATGTTACATCCCCTTTCTTTTAAAAGAAAACTGTTATGCATTACTTTTGAACCTTTCTTCTACATAATGTTCTTAGTAGCATCAACATATAAGTAAACTCAACATTTAACTAGCACTGAAAACATCTCAACGTTTCAAAAGCGATGTACAGTTTTTTTAGGGCAGCGATCCGCCTACACTCTTTGGCAGTTCACAAGTCAAGGATAACTCTAGGCTTGACCTCTCGTCGGAATGACGGTGTTGTTCCTTGGTGTTCAGGAGGTGCCTGTGATTGCGGCGGTACACCTGTCCTTTTGGGGTGCGGATGTGATACGATCACTCAGTGTCAGCTGGCTGGATGATGACAGCAGGCTTCCAGTAGCCATGCTCCTGGATTCTGATGGATTCTCCATTGTGCAGCGGTGGCAGTAGCCTAGCTGACCTGTCATAGTATCTCTTTTGGTGTTGCTGTCTCTGTACACGTTTTGCATGCACTTGCTTGCAGCTGACGACCTGCCAGTGCCTGTCTGGGATACGGTGAGGTATCATGGGCTCTTTGACATTTGATGGGCGGCGTTCTAGACAAATGGAACATTTTCCGACAATGTCCTCAATGTGTTTGCACATTCTGGGCCAAAACATAATGTCACGTGCTCTTTGTTTGCATTTTTCCATGCCCATATGTCCAGCATGAATTTTTGTCAACATCTCTTCTCTGAGACTGGTAGGAATGATGATTTTTCTCCCCTTTGAAGACGATTCCGTTGATTTGTGACAGTTCGTCTCTGTGGTTCCAGAATTCAGATATGCTCTGAGGGCATTTCCTCCTTTCCTCAGGCCATCCTTCATGTATGACTTTGCTCAGCAGTGTGAGTTGTGCATCTTTCTCTGTTGCTGCTCGGATCTCCTTCAGTTTTGAGTCACTCACAGGTAAGCTGTTGTACACCATGTGCACCTGCACATCCATGCCTTCACTGAGGCTGCTGTCCTGGTAGCTAAGAGACTTTCTGGAGAGCGTGTCTGTGACAGGAATGTCTTTGCCTGGACGGTGAATGATTGTGAAGTCGTACTTCTGTAGCTGAAGGATCATTCTCTGGCCTTGGTGGGTTTCCTCATGATTAACTCGAGGGGCTTGTGGTCGGATTCCACAATGACTTGTCGGCCATAGACGTACTGGTGGAAGTGCTTACATCCGAACAGAATTGCATATTGCTCTTTCTCTATTTGAGCATAGTTGATTTCACTGTCTGTGAGAGATCTGGAAGTGTAGCCGATGGGCTTTCCTTCTTGCAGTAATACTGCGCCTAGTCCGTACTTTGACGCGTCCAATGTAGTCTGAGCTCTTTGTTGGGGTCGAAGTAGACAAGAACTGGTCCTGGTTCTCTGGTGATTAGGTCTTTCATTTTCTGAAATGCTGTGTCATGTTGTTTGTCCCACAGGAACTCATTGGATTGTTTGAGCAACTGACGCATGGGTGCGTTGATTTCGGAGAGGCTCGAGGCAAACTTGGCTAAGTAGTTAACCATGCCTAGTACTGTCTCTAGCTCTGCGCGGTTCTTCGGCGGCTCCATCTTCTTGATGGCGGAGATTTTCTCTGAATCCGGCTTAATGCCATCAGTTGAGAGGCGATGCCCAAAATAACTGATCTCGGTGGATCCGATTATGCTTTTCTCGGGGTTGAGCCAGATACCTTTCTCCTGTGATCTTTGTAGCATCGCACGGAGGTTCCTGTCATGTTCCTCTCTATTCCTGCCATAGATGAGGATGTCGTCTACGATTGCGACTACTCTGTCGAGGCCTTCATAGGTTTCGTCGATCTTCCGCTGGAATTCATCCTGAGCTGAGATAAGACCAAATGGTAAATGCAGAAATCGGTAGCGTCCAAATGGTGTGTTGAACGTTGTTAGCTTAGATGACTCTTCCGTGGGCTTGATAGTCCAGTATCCTGATCGTGCGTTCATTACACTGAAGTAACGTACTCCCACTAGCTTGGGTGTGATGTCATCTAGCGTTGGTAGAGGGTAGTGAGGGCGTTTGATAGCTTTGTTCAAATCTCTGGGGTCCAGACAGACTCTGAGCTTGCCTGTACGTGGTTTCTCAACCACTACTAACGCGTTGACTCACTCTGTCAGTTCTGTTCCCCGGATGATGATTTCTGTATTCTCCATGCTCTGCAGCTCCTCCTTCAGGCGACTACGTAGAGCAAGGGGTATCCTTCTCGGTGGGCAAACCACAGGGGTTGCTGCTGGGTCAAGGTGAATAGTGCATTCACCTGGGAATAGTCCGATTCCTTTGAAAACGTCAGCAAACTCCTCCATGACTGTCTGCTTCTCAACTGGTGCCGTCAATGATAGCACTAGCTTGACGAGGTCCATGTCTAAGCATGCCTTTAGACCTAGCACTGGAGGTGCTTGAGTGTCAACAATGTAAAAATCTAACATCATGTCGCTTTCTTTGTACTTGCATCTCATCACACATGTGCCTTTTACAATGAGCTGCTCACCCCCATAGTCAGTCAGTCTGCGTGAGGTGGGCTGTAGCTCACACTCATCCTTCAAGCTGTGATACTCACTCAGAGGAATTACGTTAACCTGAGATCCAATGTCTTGTTTAAACTTAAGCTCTTTGCCCTGTTTTCCTATCTCAATGTCGGCATAGGCTTGCTCAGTCTCTGAAATCTGTTTTTTCTGTGACACAGAATCAATAAACAATTCCTCTGCATTTGGCTCTCTATCTGGCATTCGGTTGTCACTCACTGTGTGTACTGCTTCTCCGAAAACAGTCTTGCAAACTTTAGCAAAGTGGTTCCGTTTACCACATTTAGTACATTGCCTTCCTTTGACAGGGCAGTACTCCTTTTCTCCATGCCAGTTGTTTCCACAATATCCACAGTTTTTGAAGCGTTTTATGTCTGTGTCGCCCATTTTTAGAACTCTCGCTGTTCTTTCTGTTCTGAAAAACGCTCTCTGGGCAGTGTTCTTTGGTGTATCTATTAACTGCGTGCACTGTCTGTTCACTCGAGCTGCTCATGGCGCCGGTTATGGTTTTCAACTGTGCTTGGGCTATCTCGTGCGATCTAGCTATGTCCATAGCTTTGTCCAGCGTTAGCCCGGACCCAACATTCAAAAGTTTCTCTCTCACTTTAGCTGAATGTATTCCAAACACAATGCGGTCTCTGACCATCTCATCTTTATCTGCATATGCACAGTCTTTTACCAGCAGTTTTAACTCAGTCACGAACTGTTCAAACGACTCACTAGCTCCTTGTACTTTCTCCTGAAACTTGTACCTAGCGAATATCATATTTGTCTTGGGCATTACATATGCTTCAAAACGGTCAAAATAACTTTTCAGTACCTTTGCTTCATCCGCGGTGAGAGACCATGTGATAAAAATGTCTCTCCCTTTTTCTTTGATCCACAGGAGTAGGTAGCTGCATTTTTCTGCCTCCCCTTTGCTTTTCAACGGACCCGAGAACATCAATTCCACGTGTTGCTTGAACTTGCACCATTCTCTATGTAAGTTCAAAGATCCCCAATTCATTCGAGGTAAGGGAGCTCCAACGATGTTCATTTCAAATCCCTGTTCTGACACCATGTCTTGTTTTGCACACTTTGTACAAAAATAATAAATTGCAGGACAACGGAGTATTACAGTTTAAACTATTTTAATGAAGCATCAGGTCTGTGCTGACTCATATCAGTACAGCACTGTGTGGACAAGATGGAGTCCGGACCCTGGGTCCTCCAAAACAATAGCAGTCCTTACAGATGCCTGCGGGCCAATGATAATTCAACATGCAAATGTTACAACTCCTGCTTTCAATCCTATCACAAACCTTCCCGTTTGTTCTTTCCTCCCCTCCCCGCTTTCCCTGCCCCTGCACTTGCTGAAAAACTGTTAAATCACGAATTTCTTTCAGTTTTGATCAAAGGTCATTGACCTGAAACGTGACCTGAAATGAGCAGGTAGCGTCTGTTGAATCCGTGAATCTTAAAGTATGGTGTTTTCCAACAACTAGACGGAGGCTGTAAATCAACAATCAACAGGTGTTTACTGGAGGAGGGTAGTCTAAAGACTAACAGTACAGGTGCCTGCTCAAGGCTTATATACAGGTGTGGTCACTGCCGGTACTACAGTATACAGGAGCTGCAAAAGTAGTTCTCTCTTAAAGGTACATACACTACAATTCCTCCCCTTTTAGATTAACAGTACCCATAACATTCAAATAACAGTTAACACTTTAACATGCACATTTAACTGAAATAGTCCATTTATAGATTCAGTCTTTGGGGCGGCTTCCTGATTCTTTCTGGATAGCGCCTTTCCTGAGGTTCTTGTTCTTGGTGCGGAGGCGATTCTGGCCCCCTTTCGTTGGTTAGTTCATCAGTTTCCGCTGCTACTGTTTCTGGGGTAGATGCTACCGGTATGTCGGGTTCATCCCCAGATACGCGAGACATGGGGTTGACTCGTTCCTGTGACGCTAGGATCTGGTCGACGTGACGTCTCACAATGTTCTCCCCAACATCCACTGTGTACATTAGTGGCCCCTGCCGTGTGTATATCGTTCCGGGTTGCCATTTCTCTGTTCGTTAGTCGCGGGCCAAGACTGGTTGTCCTACATTGAAGCTCCTTGTCGGCTTCTCATTGATGTGCTGGAATTGCTTATCCTCAACATTTCTTCGCACATTTGGTCTGAGCAAATCCAGACGAGATCTCAACCTTCGGTTAAAGAACATCATGGCCGGGGTCTGGTTGGTAACTGCATGTGTCGCATTTCTGTAGGCTAACAGGAAATTGTCCACCTTATGCTGTAGTGGAATGTCATCATCGCACATGGCCCTTACTGCCTTTTTAAAGGTTTATACGAACCTCTCAGCCAATCCATTTGTGGCTGGATGATACGGGGCGGATGTGTAATGCCTTACCCCATTCCTTCTCATAAATTTCCGAAACTCTTCGGACACAAACTGTGGTCCGTTATCAGAGCAAATCTGCTCTGGCAAGCCATTTCTGGCAAATATAGTCCGTAGGACTGCAATCGTTTTCTCTGTAGTGGTGGAGGACATTTTGATCACCTCAGGCCATTTCGAGTGCGCATCCACTGCTATTAAGAACATTGAGTCCATGAATGGACCAGCAAAATCAATATGCACCCGTTGCCATGGCGAGGAGGGCCACTCCCATGGGTGTAGAGGGGCATGTGGTGGTGCATTTTGGACCTTCTGGCATCCTGAGCAGCTCTTTGTTAGGCCCTTGATTTGTTGATCGATCCCCGGCCACCACACATAAGCCCTAGCAAGGCTTTTCATTTTCACTCCTCCCAGATGGCCTTCGTGAAGCTCATTGAGCACTCTCCCCCTTAACTTGGGTGGAATTACCACTCGGGATCCACACATCACTGTCCCCTGGCATACTGACAGCTGTTCTCTTCTGGATGAGAATGCTGGCAACAGTGAGTCGCCATGTGTTGGCCATCCCTTCACTGCCAAATCATATACCCGAGACAGTGTCGGATCATTTCGGGTCTCCTTCTCTATATCCGCGTTAGTTACTGGCAAGCGTTCAATTATTGACGAATAAAATATTTCGATAGGGTCCACTGCTGGTGCTTCCTCCATTTTGATTACCTTATGTAGTTTCAGACAACCCAGCTCCTTGCTTCCGGAGTCTGTATCACTTTTCTGTTCGTCTGAACTACTGTCCATCACCTTATGTACCTTTTTGTACTTCTCCTGTGGAGATTGCTTGCTGCTGGTTTTCCTCCCTGACCTGCAGACTCTTGCTATGTGTCCTGCTTTTCCACACTGTCTACACACTTGGTCCTTGAACCAACAATCCTTCTGGTCATGTGTTGTTCTGCCGCAGCGATAACACTTCCCTGCTCCATATGACATTTCATTGGTGCCATATTCTTGCGGTCTCCGTTGTATCTCTGCAGCGCCCCGTGCGGCTGCTTCGTGTGATACTGCCATGCTGAAAGCCTTGTCCAGCGTAAGATCCTTTTCCGACAGAAGCCGTTTCTGGGTTCCTTCACTTTGAAGCCCACACACAAACTTGTCCCTTAACGTATCTGCTAGTCCCATTCCAAACTGGCAGTGTTTCGATAGCTTGCGCAGTTCCGTTAAATACTCAGCATTACTTTCGTCTTTATGCTGGTTCCATTTGTGGAACTTAAATCTTTCTGGTATCAGCAGCGGTGTGGGGTTTAAGTGGTCCTGTAGGATTTCCACTATGCTTTCGAAATCCTTATCCACTGGCTTCTCTGGGGTTATTAGGTTTCGCAGTAAACCATAAATTTTTGCACCCATGGAATTCAACAAAACCAGTGCATTCCTAGCATCTGGCACTTCATTCACCTTGCAGTACACCTCAATGCGTTCCACATATGTCGCCCAATCTTCGACTTCATTGTCGAACGCAGTGACACTGCCACTCTTCGGCATCCCTGGGTGTGGTTAAACTGTCTAAAATGGCGTCTCCCGCGCTCTCCCTTCTTCTCCGCTGGCTCAAAATGGCGTTTCCCGCGCTTTCCTTTCTTCCCGCGCTCGCCCTTCTTCTCCGCTGCGGCTTCTAAAATGGCATCTCCCGCACTCTCCCTTCTTCTCCGCGGCTCAAATGGCGACTCCCGTGCTTCCTTTCTTTCCCCGCGGACGCTGCTCAGCCCTTGAGCCCTGGCTGCGCTCTGCGCGTTCTCCTGTGCGCCTCTCTCGTTGCCGCCGCTCGGTCCTGAACCCCAGCTGTGCTTTACCCTCTCTCTCTTTTTGTTTTCCGTCGACACCGCTCGGTCTTCAACCCCCGGCTGCGCCCTGTGCGCTTTACCCTCTCTCTTACCCCGTCGACGCTGCTCGGCCTTTTCTGTGCCGTCGGTCGGCTCCAGCCGCCGCTGTCCAGGAAGGGTCTGCGCTGTACCTGTTGCCAGTCTGTTGCTGGATCGTCGTGGCTGGAGAACCAAGCCCAGCTCTCAACAGCCTCCCATGCGATGTTCACTCTCTGCTGGATGACTGGGCGGTTGCTCGTGGTCGACGCCCGTGCTTCTGGCCTCGACTTTCTTCCACCGTCCTCCCGGAGCGAATCCTTGAAAGGAAATGCAGAGTTGCAGGTAGATTCGAATTGACCTCGTCGCCACTGTTGAATCCGTGAATCTTAAAGTATGGTGTTTTCCAATAACTACACGGAGGCTGTAAATTAACAATCAACAGGTGTTTACTGGAGGAGGGTAGTCTAAAGACTAACAGTACAGATGCCTGCTCAAGACTTATATACAGGTGTGGTCACTGCCGGTACTACTGCATACAGGAGCTGTAATAGTAGTTCTCTCTTAAAGGTACATACACTACAGCGTCCATGACTGGGTAGAGTGTACATAGGCTGTGAAAGGAGATTAGATGGGTGGGTAGCGTCCATGACAGAGTAATATGTACATGGGCTGTGGAAGGAGATTAAATGGATGGGTAGAGTCCATGAGAGGGTAATGTGTACATGGGCTGTGGAAGGAGATTAAATGGGTGGGTAGAGTCCATGACAGAGTAATATGTACATGGGCTGTGGAAGGAGATTAAATGGATGGGTAGAGTCCATGAGAGGGTAATATGTACATGGGCTGTGGAAGGAGATTAAATGGGTGGGTAGAGTCCATGAGAGGGTAATATGTACATGGGCTGTGGAAGGAGATTAAATGGGTGGGTAGAGTCCATGACAGAGTAATATGTACATGGGCTGTGGAAGGAGATTAGATGGGTGGGTAGAGTCCATGAGAGGGTAATATGTACATGGGCTGTGGAAGGAGATTAAATGGGTGGGTAGAGTCCATGACAGAGTAATATGTACATGGGCTGTGGAAGGAGATTAGATGGGTGAGCAGAGTCCATGATAGTTAGAGTGTAATAACAACAGAAAAAGCTGGAAATACTCAGCAGGCCAGGCAGCATCCGTGGAGAGAGAAACAGAGTTAACGTTTCAGGTCTGGGACCCTTCATCAGAACTGGAAAAAGCTGGAGATGGAACAGATATTAAGCAGGTGCAGAGACAGGGGGCGGGGGTTAGGAGGGGAGGAAGGAATAGAAAGAACACCCTGTACTTTTGTAAGAGGCAGGAAAGATAAAATGTTGCAAATGGGAATGGCAAAAATCATACTGCATGAAAAATGGGGGCAGGGATAATTATCTGAAGTTGTTGAACTCAATGTTGAGTCCGGCAGGCTGCAAAGTGCCCAATCGAAAGATGAGGTGCTGTTCCTCGAGCTTGCGTTGAGCTTCATTGGAACAATGCAATAGCCCGAGGACAGAGAGATCAGAGTGGGAGTGAAGCGGAGAATTAAAGTGACAGGTGACCAGAAGCTCAGGGTCACCCTTACGGACTGAACAGAGGTGTTCCGCAAAGCGGTCACCCAATCTGCGTTTGGTCTCCCCAATGTAGAGGAGACCGCATCGTGAGCAGCGAATACAGTATACTAGATTGCGAGAAGTACAAGTAAATCGCTGTTTCACCTGGAAGGGGTGTTTGGGGCCCTGGACAGTGGGAAGAGAGGAGGTAAAAGGGCATGTGTTGCATCTCCTGCGCTTGCACGGGAAGGTGCCAGGTGAAGGAGAAGGGCTGTTGGGGGTGATTGAGGAGTGGACCAGGGTGTCGCGGAGGGAGCGGTCCCTTCGGAATGCTGAAAGGGGAGGTGAGGGGAAGATGTGCTTGTGGTGGGATCACGTTGGAGGTGGCGGAAATGGCGGAGGATGATCCGTTGAATGTGGAGGCTGGTGGGGTGAAAGGTGAGGACAAGGGGAACCCTATCATGGTTCTGGGAGGGAGGGGAAGGGGTGAGAGCAGAAGTGCGGGAAATAGAACGGACACGGTCAAGGGCCGTGTCAACCACGGTAGAGGGGAATCCTCGGTTGAGGAAAAAGGAAGACATGTCGGAAGCACTAGTATGGAAGGTGCCATCGTCAGAACAGACGCGGCGGAGACGGAGAAACTGGGAGAATGGAATAGAGTCCTTACAGGAAGCGGGGTGGGAGGAAGTGCAGTCCAGGTAGCTGTGGGAGTCGGTGGGCTTGTAGTGGATGTTTGTTGAAAGCCGATCACCAGAAATGGAGACGGAGAAGTCAAGGAAGGGAAGGGAAGAGTCGGAGATGGACCATGTGAAGGTGAGGGAAGGGTGGAAATTGGAAGTAAAGTGAATGAACTTATCTAGTTCAGGGCGAGAGCAGGAAATGGCACCAATACAGTTAGAGTGTACATGGGCTGCGAAAGGAGTGTGGTTGATGGGCCAAATAGCCTTTTTTTATTCCATGCTTTCTTATGTTTTCCACATGAATGTCCATTAGTTTCGAGCACATTGGGCTCTGTCTATCTAACCTCGCGCTTTTCCATCATAACCTTGTCTGTCTCTGCACTGCCGACACTACTCTGCCCATTGCTCCTCCGTACTTTCCGCTCCTGTTCTTCCCAAGCTCCAAACACATTGTCCAATATGCAAATTACGCAAACGTAGGAGTAGGCTAGATATTAGGCGGTTCTTCTCTTCCCAGAGAGCAGTGAGTCTCTGGAATGTGTTGCCAGCTCGTGTGGAGGGTGCTGACTCTCTGCATGTCTTCCAGAGGGAGCTAGACTGGTTCTGGGATGGGGAAATGATTGCATGAGGTAGAAGGTCAGTGGATTAACAGTTAACGTATGCACGGGTCCTGTGATCTCCTGGACTGCTTTCGATCTCCTGAGGGGCGGAGAGGAATTATTTATGGGATGTGGGCGTTTATTGCCCATCCCTAGTTGCCCTTCAGAAGGTGGTGGTGAGCCGCCTTTTTGAACCGCTGCAGTCCGTGTGGTGAAGGTACTCCCACAGTGCTGTTAGGGAGGGAGTTCTAGGATTTTGACCCAGCGACGATGAAGGATCGGCGATATATTGCCAAGTCAGGATGATGTGTGACTTGGAGGGGAACTTGGAGGTGGTGGTGTTCCCATGCGCTTGCTGCCCTTGTCCTTCTAGGTGGAAGAGGTTGCGGGTTTGGGAGGTGCTGCCGAAGAAGTCTTGGCAAGTTGCTGCAGTGCGTCTTGTAGATGGTACACACTGCAGCCACGGTACGCCGGTGGTGGAGGGAGTGAATGTTTAAGGTGGTGGATCAGGTGCCAATCAAGCGGGCTGCTTTGTCCTGGATGGCGTTGAGCTTCCTGAGTGTTGTTGGAGCTGCACTTATCCAGGCAAGTGGAGAGTATTCCATCACACTCCTTACTTGTGCCTTGTAGATAATGGAAAGGCTTTAGGGAGTCAGGAGGTGAGATACTCACTGCAGAACACCCAGCCTCTGACCTGCTCTTGTTTCCACAGTATTTATGTGGCTGGTCCAGTTAAGTTTCTAGTCAATGGTGTCCCCCAGAATGTTGATGGTGGGGATTTGGCGATGGTAATGCAATTGAATGTCAAGGGGTGATGGTTAGACTCTCGCTTGTTGGAGATAGTCATTGCCTGGCACTTCTGTGGCGTGAATGTTACCTGCCACTTAGCCCAAGCCTGAACGTCGTCCAGGTCTTGTTGCATGTGGGCATGGACTGCTTCAGTATCTGAGGAGTTGTGAATGGCACTGAACACTGTACAGTCATCAGCAAACATCCTCATTTCTGACCTTATATTGGAGGGAAGGTAATTGATGAAGCAACTGAAGATGGTTGGGCCTAGGACACTGCCCTGAGGACCTCCTGCCATGATGTCCTGGGGCTGTGATGATTGATCTTCAACCACCACAACCATCTTCCTTTGTGCGAGGTTTGACTCCAGCCAGTGGAGCGTTTCCCCCCACTCCCCCCACCTGCCCCCCCGCACCCCCCCCGATTCCCATTGACTTCAGTTTTACTAGGGCTCCTTGATGCCACACTCGGTCAAATGTTGCCTTGATGTCAAGGGCAGTCACTCTCACCTCACCTCTGGAATTCAGCTGCTTTGTCCATGTTTGGACCAAGGCTGTAATGAGGTCGGGAGCCGAGTGGTCTTGGCGGAACCAAAACTGGGCATCAGGGAGCAGGTTATTGGTGAGTAAGTGCCGCTTGATAGCACTGTCGATGACACCTACCATCACTTTGCTGATGATTGAGAGTAGACTGATGGGGCGGTAATTGGCCGGATTGAATTTGTCCTGCTTTTCGTGGACAGGACACACCTGGGCAGTTTTCCACATTGTCGGATAGATGACAGTGTTGTAGCTGTAATGGAACAGCTTGGCTAGTTCTGGAGCACAAGTCTTCAGCACGATAGCGGGGGCCCATAACCTTTGCTGTATCCAGTGCGCTCAGCTGTTTCTTGATATCACGTGGAGTGAATTGAGTTGGCTGAAGATTGGCTTCTGTGATGGTGGGGACTGTGATGAAATATGCCTTCATCAGACCTGCTTGTATTTTACCTGCTTGTATTGTGTGAACCACACCCTTTTGTTCCTATTGTGTGTATTGGCTACGCCCCTGTCTTTTGCCATATAAAGGTCTCAGGAGCTGAATGAGTCACTCACTACCAGATGAACTCGATGTGGGAAGACCTGCTATGCTGCTATGTTCTTAGTGATTAAAAGCCTTTAGTTGAATCCTTTAAAATCCTTGTCTTTGAGTTATTGAAGGCACATCAGGGACCATAGGAGTAGGCCGATATGGATCATCCACTCGGAACTTCTGGCTGAAGATGGTTGCAAACACTTCAGCCTTGTTTTTTTGCACTCACGGCTGGACTCCACCATCATTGAGGATGGGGATATTCCTGGAGCTTCCTCCTTCCATTAGTTATTTAATGGTCCACCACCATTCACAACTGGTTGTGTCTAGGACTGCAGAGTTTTGATTTGATCCATTGATTGTGGGATCGCTTAGCCCTGTCTATAGCATGCTGCTTCTGCTTTTAGCATGCATGCAGTCCTGCTTTGCAGCTTCCCACCTCATTTTTAGGTACACCTGGTGCTGCTCCTGGCATGCTCCTCTACACTTCTTATTGAACCAGGGTTGGTCCCCTGGCTTGATGGCAATGGTAGAGTGAGGGATATGCCAGGCCATGAGATTACAGATTGTGGTTGAATACAATTCTACTGCTGCCCCACAACACCTCATAGATGCCCAGTTTTGAGCTGCTAGATCTGTTCTGAATCTATCCCATTTAGCACGGTGATAGTGCCACACAACACGATAGAGGGTGTCCTCAGTGTGAGCACAGTGGTCACTGCAACTGCTACCAATGCTGTCATGGACAGATGAGAATGAGGTTTTTCCCTTGTATTGGTTCTACTCACCACCTGTCGCAGGCCCAGACCGGCAGTTACGTCTTTCAGGACTCGGCCAGTCGTGGTGCTTGACATTGAAGTCCCTCACCCAAAGTACATTTTGTGCCCTTGCTACTCTCAGTGTTTCTGGAGGAGTACTGAGTCATCAGCTGAGGGAGGGCGGTAGGTGGTAATCAGCAGGAGGCCCATAAGCCTTGATGGGGTATGGAGTCATTCCTTCCCAACTGTATACTCTGTGCCACCACCCCTGGTGAGTCTGTCCTGCGGGTGGGACAGGACATACCCAGCAATGGTGATGGAGGAGTTTGGGACATTGGCTGAAAGGTATGATTCTGTGAGTATGACTCGTCTCTGGGAGAGCTCTCCCAATTTTGGCACAAGTCCTCAGATGTTGGTGAGGTATGTGTCCATAGCCGAGGTTCATCCTTATTATTGTGTTTCGTAGCAAGTTCATTGCAACTGAGTGGCTTGTCAGACCATTTCAGAGGGCCGTTAAGAGTCAACCACATTGCTGTGGGTCTGGAGTCACATATAGGCCAGACCAGGTAAGGACAGCAGATTTCCTTCTCTGAAGGACATTAGTGAACCAGATGGGATTTTATGACAGTCTGATAGTTTCATGGTTACCATTACTAATAGAAGTAATTATTCCAGATTTATTTTATTAACTGAATTTAAATTCCCCAGCTGCTCTGGTGGGATTTGAACTCGTATCTCTGGATTATTAGTCGCAGATTACTAGCCCAGTGACATTACCACTATGCCACCGTCCCCACGGTGCCTCCACAGCCCTCTCCGGTAGAGAATCCCAAAGATTCACCACCCTCTGAGTGAAGAAATTTCTCCTCATCTCAGTCCTAAATGGCTGACCCCTTATTCTGAGACTGTGACCCCTGGTTCTAGACTCCCCAGCCAGGGGAAACATCCTCCCTGCATCTACCCTGTAAGAATTTTATATGTTTCAATGAGATCACCTCTCATTCTTCTACACTCTGAAGAATATAGGCCTAGTCTACTCTATCTGTCCTCATAGGACAATCCCCCCATCCCAGGAACCCTCATTGCACTCCTTCTATGGCAAGTATATCCTTCCTTAGGTAAGGAGAACAAAACTGTACACAATACTCCAGGTGTGGTCTCACCAGGGGCTCTACATAATTGCAGTAAGACGTTTACCCTTATATAATCAGTAGGCTTTTAAAACCCAAGCTTGGCGAAGCCTAACGGCTGCTCATAATCTATCTTGTCCTGTCTCTTTTCAATCTTGGCATCAAGCCACACCACGGGGTCTGGGCCTAGGCTTCTCAATTGAAGAAGTCTGGGGGGGCGGTGCGGTGGGGTAGTGGGGTGGGGTGGGGGGGGGTGGGGTGTGTGGGGGTGGGGTGGGGGGCGGTGGGGGGATGAGGGAAACGGCCAGCCTCTTGTCAGGAATATGCTGGGGAGGGATGGAAGAGTTAAAACAGATGCCTGCCTCCCGAATGCTGATGTCAGCGGCACAGCCAGGACCTGGTGAGAGGACAGCGGAGGTCCAGATGGACCTCTTTCTGAGGAGGAGCTCCACATTAGTAGCTGGAGCGTGCAATCTGCATGATTATAAAGACTTATAAATCAAGCCATTTTCATCATCCGGGGGCAGCCTCCCACTCCAGCCAGCTGGAGCAGACGTGCAGAAAAACAGTTGGAAGACTCTCGGCAGCCCCCTTGTTTCCTTTCTGCTTTGCTTAGTTACATTTTCCCCTTCCTTCCATTCCCAGCTCGCGAAGGGCTCATTTTCTTGCAACTGCACCACCCGGTGCTATGTTGAGCTGTACAGAACGGGACGTCGAAAGGTCTGATTCCCATCCCACCCCCCCCGCCGTGCTGAGTCACCTGATCTCAGGCGGGACAGGGGTTGGGGGTTGCCACTGTTGGCCGTGACAGCACTATTGGACTAGGGAATGGAGAATCAGCCAGGGATTGTGAGAGAGGGTCAGAAAAGGCAAGAGATAGGTTGATAAATACAGAGATAAAGGCACAGACTAAGGCAACGGACAGAGACTGAGGGGAAGATACTGGAATCTAATAGAGACAGAGGGGAAGATACAGGAATCAAACAAAGACTGAGGAAGAGGCAGAGACTGTTGGAAAAATTAAATAGAGACAAACCTGCAGAAGTAGGCAGGTAGACAGACAGTAGACAGACAGTAGACAGACAGTAGATGGCCGATAAGGATAAAGAGAGTCCGAGAGACAAAGCGTGCAGAGACAGACAGATAAAAAGAGTGTTGCAGTTAGCTGAGACACTGCAAACATCAAACCAGATCTGAGTTGTTGAACTTGATGCTGGCAGCTGGAAGTTATACTTATTAATTAAATGCAGATATAAAATTGGCAGTTCCTGGGATCTTTTCTATCATTTCTGTATGGTCTCAAAATTAGGTGGAAAATCATAATCTCCAATTATTAAAATGCCTATCTGAGAAAGGTATGAATCACTGAAATAATATTTCATTTAAAAAGTCAATCGTGCAATGCCTGGGGCCCAACACTGACAGACAATGTGTTAGAGCTGGTTTGACAGGAAATGTAATGCCTGATTCTGGATGTCCTGATATGTTTCCCGTAGATAGGCAATGAATGTAGAATATTTCCTCCTTTCTTCAAGTTGCTGATTCCTTGCTGGGGTATGCTCGCACAGGCACAAGCCACCCCCTGCGAACCTCACCCATGGTGTTGGTAGGCTCTTTGACCATGGAATGCATCACAACTGATCCCAACTCTGTCCTTATGTACACTCCCAGCAGTGGTTATCACATTGGGACCGAGAACACCAACCCTGGCTGATTTCCCACTCCCCACCTCCTGAGCATGGAGTCCACTGAGGCCAATTGTACAAACCGCCCCCCCCCCCCACTCCCCAACTTTCCCCCTCACCACTATTGCTGCCCTGGTTGAGATCAGAGCAGAGCTGGGGTTGGGTGGGGGGAGGGGGAAACCAGGACCCTTAGTCTGTTTGGCCCAGTGCAACACTTCAGTGGTTGTTTGGGAAGTGCTGTGGGACCTCCTGAAGATGTGAAAGGTGCTATATATCGATGGAAGTTCTTGCTCTTCCTTTAAGTGATGCGTTTACCCACAGATTCATCGAGTAGTTTGGACACAAGACCAGAGCAATGGGAGTGGTAAGATGATTAGAAAGGTAGACCATTATTCCAAACCTCATGAGTCAATCATTCTATGCTCCGTGTCATGAATTCTGGGCTCATATATGGTCCACTGAGTAAGTCTTGGATTTTTTAGTTAGAGGGGAAAAAACCCAGGTTTAAACACCCCGTTCCCCTGAAGCTTCTACACAAACAATGCCCTTGAGCAAGAGACCTGCCCTAGTGGCCTCTGGTCTACTCAGCTGCTAAATGGGTATCACCATTGTGGGGAGGTCAACGGGAGCCCTGTGGGAAAGGTCCAACTCTGCAGGCCTTACACACTCCTGGTCCCTACCAAAGAAGGATGGCCCTCCTTCTACAGTTGGCCTGTGGTTAATAGAAAGAAGAAAGAACCTGCATTTGTATAGCACCTTTCACGACCTCAGGTCGTCCCAAACCACTTCACAGCCAATGAAGTACTCTTTGAAGTGTAGTCACTGTTGCAATGTAGGAAACGCGACAGCCAATTTGCGCACGGTAAGCTCCCACAAACAACAATGCAATAATGACCAGATCATGTGTTTTAGTGATGTTGGTTGAGGGATAAATATTGGCCAGGACTCCGGGGAGAACTCCCCTGCTCTTTAAACAGTGCCATGGAATCTTTTACGTCCAGCTGAGAGGGCAGACGGGGCCTCGGTTTAACGCCTCATCCGAAAGGCGGCACCTCCACCAGTGTACTTCCATGTCCAGAATTTTTTTTGTACCCCCACATCCTCCCACCCAGCCTCCCCTTTAATGCTTGCCTTATATTTGCGTCCCGGTCATTAATGCGATTAAAAAAAAAAATCTCACGAATGCCCCTTTAAGGCCCATGCGATCCACTGTAACAAGAAAGAGCGAGAAACGAGTGACCCCTTTAATTCTTCACTTGAAACAGGTACATTGTGTGGGATTTTCTTTCTCCTTCTCTGCTATCAGTCCCGCTGGAGACTTGGACACAGGCCTGAAGGTCACGGTGCCTGGGAACAGCCCCTACCTGCTGGCTTAAGTTCTCAGGTGGCCTGATGCAATACTAAGCTTTCTGATGAAATCTTTTGTGGGTATTTCTCTACCGAAAAATGAATTTCCCACGCCACTCCCAGAGCGGGCCTGCACACAGTGATAATTATTTGAATGAGGAATAAGACACAAAAAAGCCTTACGCACACACACTTGCACACATATGCTGTTAACCAATCCTCTGAGGCAACCTTTTGTTGTAGCCGCCGGCATGGACTCCACCCATATGTGTTGCCAAGATCAAACAAACACAATAGACCATAAACCGTCACTACTGCACCTGCTCCTGTACTTTTGAAAGAAAGAACTTGCATTTCTATCGCGCCTTTCACAACCTCAGAATGTCCCGAAGCACTTAACAGCCATTGAAGTAACTTTTCAAAGTGTAGTTACTGTTGTAATGTAGGAAATGCGGCATCCAATTTACGCACAGCAAGGTCCTACAAACACCAATGTGATAATGACCAGATAATCTTTTTTTTTAGTGGTGTTGGTTGAGGGATAAATATTGGCCAGGACACCGGGGATAACTCCTTTGCTCTTCTCCGAAATAGTGCCATGGGATCAATATTGGCCAGTCATCGCAAGAATCCTCCTCAATCACCTTCTCCCAGTGGCCGAAGAGCTCCTCCCAGAGTTGAAATGTGGATTCTGCCCACTAAGGGGCACAGTGGACATGATCTTCACTGCACGTCAATTACAAGAGAAATGCAGGGAACAGCACCAACCGCCTTCTTTGATCTCACAAAGGCCTTCGACACTGTCAACCGTGAGGGATTATATAGAGTGTCCTCCTCAAATTCGGCTGCCCTCAAAAGTTTGTCACCATCCTCCGCCTGCTTCACGATGACATGCAAGCCGTGATCCTGACCAACGGATCCACCACAGATCCAATTCATGTACAAACCGGAGTCAAGCAAGGCTGTGTCATCGCACCAACGCTCTTCTCGATCTTCCTTGCTGCAATGCTCCATCTCACCCTCAGTAAGCTCCCCGCTGGAGTGGAGCTAATTTACAGAACAAATGGGAAACTGTTCAACCTCCGTCGCCTCCAGTCCAGATCCAACGTTGTCCCATCCTCTGTCGTCGAATTACAGTATGCAGACGACGCTTGCGTCTGCGCTCACTCGGAGGTCGAACTCCAAACCATCGTCAACACCTTCACCGAAGCGTATGAGAGCATGGGCCTTACACTAAACATCCGTAAGACAAAGGTCCTCTACCAACCTGCCCCCACCGCACAGTACTGCCCCCCAATTATCAAAATCCATGACAAGGCCTTGGACAATGTAGACCACTCTCCATACCTTGGGAGCCTACTGTCAATAAGGGCAGACGTCGACGACGAAGTCCAACGCCGCCTTCAGTGTGCCAGTGCAGCCTTCGGTCGCCTGAGGAAGAGAGTGTTTGAAGACCAGGACCTCAAACCCGGCACTAAGCTCATAGTCTACAGAGCAGCAGTGATACCCGCCCTACTGTATGCCTTAGAGACATGGACCATGTACAGCAGGCACCTCAAAGCACTGGAGAGGTACCACCAACGCTGCCTCCACAAGATCCTGCAAATCCATTGCAGGATAGGCACACCAACGTCAGTGTTCTTGCTCAGGCCAACATCCCCAGCATCGAAGCTTTGACCACGCTCGATCAGCTCCGATGGACGGGTCACATCGTCCACATGCCCGATACGAGACTCCCAAAACATGCACTCTACTCAGAGCTCTGGCATGGCAAGAGAGCCCCAGGTGGGCAGAGGAAAGGCTTCAAGGACACCCTCAAAGCCTCCTTGAAAAAGTGTAACATCCCCACCGACACCTGGCCCAAGACCGCACAAAGTGGAGGAGAAGCATCCGGGAAGGCGCCGAGTACCTCGTGTCTCTTCGCCGGGAGCAAGCGGAAGCCAAGCGCAGGCAGCGCAAGGAGCGCACGTCAACCCAAGCACCCCGCCCACCCGCCCCTTCAACCACCATCTGCCCCACCTGTGACAGAGACTGTAGGTCCCGCATTGGACTCATCAGTCACCTGAGAACTCATTTTTAATGTGGAAGCAAGTCATCCTCGGTTCCGAGGGACTGCCTAAGAAGAAGAATGACCAGATAATCTTTTTTTTTAGTGATGTTGGTTGAGGGATAAATATTGGCCAGAACGCCGGGGATAACTCCCTTGCTCTTCTTCGAATAATGCCATGGAATCTTTTACGTCCACCTGAGAGGGCAGACATGGCCTCGGTTTAATGTCTCATCCGAAAGACGGCACCTCCGACAGTGCAGCACTCCCTCAGCACTGCACTGGAGTGCCAACCTAGATTTTTGTTCTCAAGTCTCTGGAGCGGGACTTGAACCCACAACCTTCGGACTCAGAGGCGAGTGTGCTAATACAGCAAAGGAGGCCATTTGGCCCACCATGCCTGTGCCAACTCTTTGAAAGCTATCCAATTAATCCCACTCTCCCTGCTCTTTCCTTATAGCTCTGCAAATTCATCCTTTTCAAGTTTATATCTAAACGTGGTCCTTTGGGATAATTGTGAGAGATGTGATAAGGTGTTACGCTAATGCGAAGTCTGTTCGACTTCAGTCAAGGCCTGTCTAGCTGTTCCCAGGGGGGGCAAATGGGGGAAAGAAAAAGAAGTAAAACGCTTCCTTTCCCTTTCCAATCTGTAAGGAGTTAATATAACGCTGTTCTTGCCAGGTCAAGAAGGGATTGCTTCTGTCATCTGGGACTTGGCTAAGAATCAAGAAAAATATGTTAAATGCTGACAGTGTCAGCGATGTGCAGAATGTTCCGGATTGAAGTTTTCTTCTTAGTCCTTCATCTGCGAACAGCTGCAATGTATATCCCATGTGCTTCGTGTCCATCGTTTAATAATGACCCCCACGCGACTTGGCAAACTCCAACATGCAGCTTCAGGTTTTTTTTTGTCCCTGTGTGCTTGCCTCCTCTCCCAAAGGCGCCGGGGACCCGATTTCCATCTACAGGCCCTGGTCGCTTCTAACTGGTTTAGAACTAGCTGATGCTCGTCATTAACCGCGGCGACAGGTGTCAGGCTCAAGGTGGCTCCAGGGAGATTACGAGTAGCAGGAGGGGACAGTCAAATTTACAAAGGAAGGGGGGCAATTAAAGGGGAGTGTCGCAATAGGTGGTGGGGGGGGGGGGCGGGGGTGCGGAAATGCCAAAAGGCATCTCTCAGCCCAATGGTTAAGCAGTGGCTGGCAGGTAGGACGGGGAAAAGGAAACATAGGTGCAGGCACAAGTCCGCAGGCAAGTGGCGGAGCAGCCCAGCATTAATTGTGAAAGGCGCTATAGAAATGCAAGTTCTCTCTGCAAATGTGTGTCTGTGGGTACCGGTCAGAAGGCAACTAGACCTAGCCCACATCCCTCCATGGATCTCTCTTCTGAAACATCAGATCAGGGGATTTTCACTGGCAAACCCATTAGTGCCAGTGAAGGGAGGGAGCGAATAATCATTGTCAACCGGTACAGAGGCTCATGAAGCATCAGTGCCAGCAAAAAGAAAAAAAATACCAAGAACAGCCCATCAAATGGAGGTCAGCTCCATCTGACCACATCATCCCTATCATCCCTAGATCCCAGGGGATCAGAAACCCAATTGAGATTGGAGAGGGTAATGGGTGGCTGTAAAAGGTGGCAAATGAATAGCAATTGAAAGGGAAATGGGCAGCAGTGAATGGGGCGAATAGATGGCCACTGTCTCTGTGAAAGGGTGAGGAGTTGGATGGGGTGTAGTTTTGAAGGGGCTAAAGTGCTTTTGTGACCAAGGGTGATGCAGAGGATTGGGGGGGCGGGCGGCGTGTGAGGATGCAGTGAGGTTGACTGTAGGAGAATGACTATTGAGATAACTTGGGGTCAGTGGAATCTAGTTGACCTGTTGAAATCCGTTTTATCATTTTTTTTAAAGATTAAGGGCTAGAAATTCAGTAGGCTTTGCGCCCAGTTTTCGCCCAAAGAGGGCTTTTGCGCCACTTGCTGAGCTTTCGCCGATATTCAGCGCTGCGGTAATGGCGGTGTTAGCCAGTAGCGCTGCGCCGCCACCGATGACGTCATCGGTGTGCGCAGTGCCCCGCTACCGCCCCGCTACCGGCCCGACCGCCATATTTAGTTGCAGCCGCCACTTCTCCGTGGTGCCGGGCTCATTTGCCGGCACTAGCGAGCGGCGATCTCGCTGTTGCAGGCACCTCCCCCTTAAGAGAGGGAGGAAGGCCTGCAGTACCGCAGCCTGCCGCTCCGCAGCGGGTGGCGCTGCAGCACCTAGCGCGCCGATATTCAGTTTCAGCGCCCCAAGCGGGGGCGCCGAAACCCTTGAATAGCGGCCGCCTTCGAGTTGGGGCGCTGAAACTGAATTTCCGGCGGGCGCAAGTGGCTCCGCGCGCAGCGGTACTTTCTGGGCGCGAGCGAGCTGGCCGCCCCAAACTGAATTTCTAGGCCTAAAAATCTATCGGTTGTGAAATATAAAAATGAACCTGAGTTCACCGCAAATATCTTTGACATTTGGACTATCCCTTCAGGATTGGATGCACTTTTCCTTGCAGTACAAGTGAAGGAATGCTGATTAAATGTGTGGCTTAAATTACGGAACCTGTGTGATGAATTGTTTTCCACGTCAGGGACCTACTTGTGCTGTCAGCTCTTTGGCAGCTGTGTCAGTAGTTTTGAGGCCATTTGAGCTTTTGCTGGTTTTCCAGTTTGGCCTGTGACAGTCTCCCCGGTTCTGGTTGTTTTCGTATCTTCGCGCTCTTCCCCATGGAGAACGGTGTGAGGTGGCGGAAGGATTTGCAGGACGACAAACAGCCTGATCGGCTGTGGCATGAACACTCCTTCCATGGCAGTAAACATCTTTCGACCGGTCGATAGGGGCGTCAGTCTTATATGGCGGAAGGGTTTTATTGGCTCCCACAACACAAACGATGAGGCAGCACTACCCACACCCACAAGACATGAGGATTCCCGCTGGATGTCAACCCAGAATTTAGAGCCGGTGTCCACTCACCGGGATTGTCTGGAGCGGGAGTATCAAACCCTGCACCGTCTGGCTCAGAGACGGGACTGTCTAGAGCGGGGGGGGGGGGGTGCGGGTTTCATACCCTGCGCTGTCTGGCTCTAAGACGGGGATGCCACCCACTAAAGCCAAAGACTTGCTCCAATCTGACTGGTTTGACGCAAGGCCCACTGCCCTGAACCCACCGTGACACCAGCACAGTTGCCTGGGTCAGGGGTCATGGCGAGGGGAGCCCGCCAATAGCTGATAGGAAGATAGGAACATAAGAAATAGGAGCAGGAGTAGTCCATTTGGCCCCTCGAGCCTGCTCCGTCATTCAATAAGATCATGGCTGATCTTCGACCTCAACTCCAGTTTCCCGCCCTATCCCCATATCCCTTGATTCTCTTAATATCCAAAAATCTATCGATCTCTGTCTTGAATATACTCAACGACTGAGCATCCACAGCCCTCTGGGGTAGAGAATACCAAAGATTCACCACCCTCTGAATGAAGTAATTTCTCCTCATCTCAGTCCTAAATGGCTGAGCCCTTATGCTGAGACTGTGACCCCTGGTTATACCACACCAAGAGCACTGCTGCAGAACCCATAGATGTGGAAGGCCCATTAAAGGGACCACAAAGGCCTGAAGACTGGACCCAACTGAAGACCTAAGCCATGGCCATAGCTGAGAGAAAGTGAGCGATCGGAGAGAGATGAGGTCTCTCGGTGCATATGGGGCCATTCTTGTCGCTGCCCTGATTTAACTGGTGGTCCTGGGAAGCAGCAGGAACAAGGGGTGCACAGCAGGGAAACTGTCCAGTAACCCAGGGCCCACTCCTTCCGTCAGCATCTGAAAGCAATGCAAGGTGGGGAAGGAGCTCCCGGCAGTGGTCCTGGCAGGGGCGGACGGGCAGGGAAATTCAGGTCAGGGTGGCAGTAGACCTCAATCCCACATTTTTGCCCCCTTTTCCTGTGCTAGCCCAGCCAATTTAGGGTGGGATAGCAGAGGAAAATCCAGCCCTAGGTTTCTATGGTAAGTGGAGCTGGATGGACTCCCTCATATCTTTGTGATCTTTGGTTTTACTGAGTGATTGGGAGAGTTCTATTATAATTATTTTAACCATTCAAATTCTATATAATCTGTGCAATATTTCCCACTAATAACCCCCATGGTCACAATAACAACAACTTGCATTTATATAGCACCTTCAACATAGTAAAACGTCCCAAGGCGCTTCACAGGAGCGATTATCAAACAAAATTTGACACCGAGCCACATAAGGTGATATTAGGACAGGTGACCAAAAGCTTGGTCAAAGAGGTAGGTTTTAAGGAGCGTCTTAAAGGAGGAGAGAGAGGTAGGAGTGGAGAGGTTTAGGGAGGGAATTCCAGAGCTTAGGGCCTAGGCAGCTGAAGGTACGGCCACCAATGGTGGACCGATTTAAATCGGGAATGCGCAAGAGGCCAGAATTGGAGGAGCTCAGATATCTCAGAGGGTTGTAGGACTGGAGGAGATTACAGAGATAGGGAGAAGTGAGACCATGGAAGAATTTGAACAGAAGGATGGGAATTTTAAAATCGAGGCATTGCCAGACCGGCAGCCAATGTAGGTCAACGAGCACAGGAGCAATTAAAACGTCACAGCGAGCGGCCTTGTCCCATCAGTCAGGGCTTGACTGGAGCCTTGATTCCCGTTCCCGATAGATTAGAACAAGGCCCCGCCTTTCAGAGTAACCATGGAGACGGTTCCACTTGCTATACAAAAAGAAAATACTGCAGATGCTGGAAATCTGAAATAAAAACAGAAAATGCTGGAGACACTCAGCAGGTCAGGCAGCATCTGTTCCATTACCATCTCCTTTTGCCTTGAATATCTCTTAATGCCTCTCAATGTCTCTTAATCTCTCCTGCCTTCTATCCTATCACAGACCTTCCCTTTTGTTCTTTCATCCCCTCCCCCATTTCCCAGCCCCTACACTTTCTTAAAAATCTGTTCCATTTCCTGCCTTTTTCCAGTTCTGACGAAAGGTCATCGACCTGAAACGTTAACTCTGTTTCTCTCTACACAGATGCTGCCTGACCTGCTGAGTGTCTCCAGCATTTTCTGTTTTTATTCCACTTGCTATAACCTGGGTTGGGTGCAAACCATTGCGTGGCTGCAGTGCTTCCTGAAGAGGGCCAGATGTGGGTGCAGTATCAACTCCAGGCTCAAAGAGTGGCTTTGGTGGTCAAAGTGAGGGATAATTTCATCATGCATTTTCTTGGAAATGACTCCAAATTCCACTTGGTTTCATTCCTGAGCCTGAGATGACTGGCCTCCTTCATGTACTTTCCCAATTGTCTATTGCCAACAAATGAAAATGCCAGCAATTCATTTCTTTTACATTAGTCACTCACATTTTTGCCTTGCTTCATCGCACCTTGCTGCAAATTACAACCGTTTGTGTTTATTTTCTTGCGTGGCGATTGGTCAGTGCGAGGGACGGCAGTGCTAGGGATTGAAGCAATGACAGCTTTAAGCATTCACTGGTCACGCACTATGCACACCTCGCCTTCAGACTGCTGAAGATCATGCACTACTGCACCGGGGGTCGGGTGGGTGATGGTTCCTGTTTCTCACACTGGCCAAACACATTTGGCCCGTGTGAGTGTCAGCCGTGGCTCAGTCGGTAGCACTCTCGGCTTCTCAGTTAGGCTGGTCGTGGGTTCAAGTCCCACTCCAGAGACCTGAGCGCAAAATCCAGCCTGATACTTCAGTGCAGTACTGAGGCCATCTAGTCATTGTTACAATGCTGTTTGTGGGTCCTTGCTGTGTGCAAATTGGCTGGCCTGTTACCTAAATTACAACAGTGACTACACTGCAACAAAAGTACTTCATTGGCTGTAAAGTGAAAATCCTGAGATTATGCCCCCCCACCCCGTGTTAACAATTCACAACTAGTCAAAATAACCCTTTCATAACTGAAAATTTCTGTTATGGATCTCTCCTAACATTCTCCATTCCAGCAATAAAAGCTCCAATGATTTCACCTATCATTCTGGTGACTCTTTGCTGTACCCTGCCCATGGCCTATCGTGGGATGTCCAGAACTTCGTGCATTACTCCAACTGTGGCCTAACCAATAGCCTGTACAAATTTAACATCACTTCCTTGCTTTTATTATTCAATGCTCCCGTGTTTGAAACCCTTTTGCCTTTTTATGGCCTTCTCTATCTGTACTTTAACGATCGATGTATCTGCACCCCCAGATCTCTCTGTTCCTCCGCTCTGTGAAGAATATTACTGCTAAGGCTGTATTTCAAGTCACTGTTGCTGTCCCAAAGTATACAACTTCACATTTCTCTGCATCTACATAGAAACAAGCTGTTCGTCCCAAGCAGTCCATGTTGGTGTTTATCCTGCACACGAGCAGTAGTCCTAATCCCATGTTCCCATACTCCTTTATTCTCTTTTCCTTCAAGCACCTATCTAACCTATTCTTCAATGTTGACATGACCTGTGCTTCAATCACTAACTCGGGTAGTGCATTCCACAGCCTCACAATCCTCTGTGCTCTCTGTCCTAAGTCTCTTGCATTTAATCTTCTATCTCTGTGGAACCTTGCTGTGCGTAAATTGGCTGCCACGTTTCTCTAAAACAGTGCCAATCCTTCAAAAATACTTCATCGGCTGTGCAGTGTGTTGGGACACCCTGAGATGTGAAAGGTGTTATCGAGATGCCAGTTCTTTCTTTCTTATGTCTACGTGCCCTCATTTTCCATGTCCTTAATCACTGGAATCAGTCAGCTTATACACTGTCCCATCTCCTCATCATTTTAAACACCTCTGTCGAATCTCCTCTATTCTAACAAAATCAGCCCCAATTTGTCAAGTCACCCGTGCGCCGACTGCCGAAGGACAGGAACAAAGGGCCGCAACAGACTCCACAGCCCATCTGGCCAATGCCTAAATCTAATGGGGGTGAAATTCATCTTGGTCAGCAGCACAAAACTGGCGCTAGCGAATCGGCAGCCCGTTTTACACTAATTTATTTTCCAAGTCACTGATATATATGGTGTAAAACTGAGGCCCCAGCACAGGCCCCTGAGGAACACCACTTGTCACATGCCATCAATCAGAGTACATTCCCTTTAACCCTGCTCTCCGTCTCCTGTCTCCCAAACAATTACCGTCACAAGGTTATCTCCAATTGCATGTGCTTTTATTTTTTGCTAGTAATCAGGAAGTTCAGGAATGTTCCATTTCCCCGTCACTCACCCCGGTGAGCACAAATAAAAACAAACAGAATGATTTGAGCTCGACACAGTGAGGTGGAATCAGTCATAGTAAATTCCTGTGCAATAGCAGGGTACAGGTTGTTCCAGGGAAGGTGAACATATACAAACATGCCTAAATTAACTGGTAGAAATCAAACAGTGAGACGTTGATCACTGCACCCTGGCAAGACAAGTTGTTGCTGTTGAGTCTGTGTTTTCCAAATGTAGTTATGCTGAATAACTGGACACAGACTATAGAATACTTAAACAGGTCTTTAGTAACTGAGGGTCAGGGCTGAACTGAAATACACTTTGCTCCACAGGGTTTATATACCGGTGTGGTCACCACCGGTACTACAATGTACAGGAGCCAACAGAAAGTGGTCCATCACCTTAAGGTATCCTCTTAAGGTGGTACAGGTTACATACACTACAATTCCTCCCCTTTTAGCTTAACAGTGTACACACCAATTTAAACATAACATGGATAACATATATACAACTTTCACACAAAACTGTTCAAAGATTCAGTCTCTGAGGAGGCCTCCTGATCCGGGCCGGATAACGCCTTTCAGGAGTCTCTGGTTCTCGTTGCTGGGGTGACTCATCCATTGGATCTCCTATGGATTGAACATCATCATGTACGTTCGAGTCTGAGGTAGATGCTACAGGCTCAGTAACTTCTTCAACTGGTGTCTCTGCCGTAGACATGGGGTCGACCCTTGTTCTCGATTCCACAAGTTGGTCAGCATGACGTCGTATTACGTTCTCACCAACATCTACCGTGTACATCAAGGGTCCTTGTCGGGCATGAATTGTTCCGGATTGCCATTTATCATTCCTATAGTCCCTGGCCAACACTGGTTGTCCTATTTCGAAACTCCGAGTGGCCTTGTTATTTACGTGCTGGAATTGCTTGTTTTCGACTTCCCTACGCACATTGGGTTTTAACAAATCCAACCGGGACCGCAACCTCCTGTTATAGAACATTATGGCAGGGCTTTGATTTGTCACTGCATGCGTGGCGTTTTGATATGCCATCAGGAAATTGTACACCTTGTGTTGTAGTGGAATATGGTCTTCGCTCATGGCCTTTATCGCCTTTTTGAACGTTTGTACAAATCTCTCGGCCAACCCATTGGTAGCCGGATGATATGGGGCAGATGTATAGTGTTTCATCCCATTCTTTTTCATGAATTTCTGGAATTCTTCTGACACGAACTGTGGTCCGTTGTCTGAACATATTTGTTCCGGCAACCCATTCCTTGCAAATATGGTTCTTAGAACTGCGATCGTCTTTTCAGAGGTAGTGGTCGACATCTTAATCACTTCTGGCCATTTAGAATGTGCGTCTACCGCTATCAAAAACATGGAATCCATGAATGGACCTGCAAAGTCGATATGCACACGTTGCCATGGGGTTGAAGGCCATTCCCACGGATGCAGCGGTGCAATTGGAGGTGCGTTTTGAACTTTTTGGCACCCTGATCAGCTTTTAGTCAGATCCTCTATTTGTTTGTCGATACCTGGCCACCACACATAAGCCCTAGCAAGGCTTTTCATCTTGACTCCCCCCAGATGACCTTCATGCAGTTCCTTCAGAACTCTCTCCCTTAATTTAGGAGGAATAATCACCCTTGTTCCATACATCAATGTTCCTTGACAGACGGACAGCTGTTCTCGTCTGGCTGAGAATGCAGGTAACAGTGGTTCGCCATGTGCTGGCCATCCCTTCACTGTCAAATCGTAGACCCGAGACAGTGTCGGGTCGTTTCGGGTCTCTCTCTCAATACTCGCATTGGTGACTGGTAAGCATTCGATGATGGTTGAGTGAAATATCTCGACAGGGTCAACTGCCAGTGCCTCTTCCGCTGTAGGTAGTGGCAGGTGCGACAGCCCATCAGCATTACCATGTTGCTTTGTACCTTTGAATTCGATATCATATTGATGTGCCCGTAGGAAAAGGGACCATCTCTGAAGCCTCTGCGCCGTCATAACCGGAACACCCTTCTTAGGGTTAAAAATGGAAACCAACGGCTGGTGATCTGTCAGCAGCGTAAACTTTTGGCCTTGCAGGTAATGGTTCAATTTCTTAACTCCCCACACGAGGCTGAGAGCCTCCCTATCTATCTGAGCATAGTTGCGCTCTGCGGAGGTCAATGATCTGGATGCGAACGCGACTGGCTTTTCCAAGCCATTTGGCAACTTATGTGAGAGCACTGCCCCGATACCATATGGAGAAGCATCACAAGCTAAGCGAATAGGCAGCGTTGGGTTAAAGTGAGCCAACACTTCCTTAGAGGTGATCAGTGCCTTGCTTTTTTGAAAAGCCCGCTTACAGTCCTCGCTCCACTTCCATGGTACTCCCATTTGCAAAAGAGCGTTCAGCGGGTGTAACACCGTGGATAAATTTGGAAGAAACTTGTGGTAATAGTTAATCAACCCAAGGAACGACCTCAACTGGGATACATTTTCCGGAGCGGGAGCTTTCACAACAGCTTCGATCTTGTCAGGTGACTTATGAAGCCCCTCCTGGTCAATGACCTGGCCGCAGTACGAGATTTGCTTCTGAAAGAACTCACGTTTCTGGTGATTAACTCTGAGTCCATATTCTTTCAATCTGGTGAGCACCTGCTCCAAATTCGCAAGGTGTTCCTTATCATCATCTCCTGTAATCAGAATGTCGTCCAGGTAGCATTGTGTGCCTGGAATTCCCTGCAATACCTGCTCCATGGCCCTTTGCCAAATCGCTGGAGCCGATGCCACTCCAAAAACCAGTCTATTATACCGATATAAGCCCTTATGTGTGTTGATCGTGAGATACTGGCGTGACGCTTCATCAACTTCCATCTGCAGGTACGCCTGCACCAGGTCTATCTTGGTGAAGTGTTTCCCGCCAGACAGCGAAGCGAAGATATCCTCAATCCGCGGAAGCGGATATTGCACCGTGTGAAGAACCGGATTAACAGTGATCTTGAAATCGCCACAGATGCGAACCTTCCCAGGTTCCCCCGGCTTGTTGCTCAACGAACGCTTCATGACGGGAACAATGGGTGTGGCCCATTCGCTCCAGTCCACCTTTGACAGTACTCCTGAACGTTCTAGCCCTTCCAGCTCTGCTTCCACAGCAGGTCGTATCGCATAAGGTACCGGTCTGGCTTTGAAAAATTTTGGATTTGCATGTTCTTCAACCTTGATGTTTGCCGTAATTCCTTTCAGTGTTCCCAGTCCCTGTTGGAACACCTCCTTAGCATCGTCCAGTATTTTGGACAGTTGTTTAGGTTTGACGTCGTCCTCTTTACAGGAATCTACAGTTAGTGCTTGTAAGGAATGCCAGTCCACATTTATTCTCCGGATCCATTCCCATCCCAGTAGTGGCGGACCTCCCTCAGGTAACACATACAAGTCCATTTCCTGGCTTTCTTTACCCTTGTAGACCACCTTTACCTTTATCTTTACGATGGGGTATACCCTTTGCCCCGTGTATGTTTTCAATACAATCTCCGTATCCCTCAGGGGAATGTGTGAGAATAACCTTTTGTAATCTTGCTTATTCATGACCGTCAATGCCGATCCAGTGTCCAATTCCATCTTCACTTAAACTCCTGCTATCCGAAGCATGACCCAGATAGTTTGCTGGTCTGCTGTGTTACCCACATTATGTATTTTTAGACAACCCAGTTCCTTACTGCTGGAGTCTGAATCCGTCTTCTGTTCATCCGAACTGTTCTCTGTCACCTTGTGTACTTTTTTGTACTTCTCCTGCGGCGACTTTTTGCTGCTGGTCTTCTTTCCTGACTGGCATACTCTCGCTATGTGACCAAGTTTGCCACATTGCCTGCATTCTTTATCTTTGAACCAGCACTGGTTCTGGTCATGCGTTGTCCTTCCGCAACGATAGCACTTTACTGCGCCCAATGCCATTTCATTGGTGCTGAATTCCAATGGCCTTTGCTGTATCTCTGCAGCGCCTCGTGCTGCTGCCTCGTGCGATGCTGCAATGCTGAAAGCTTTTTCCAGCATAAGATCCTTTTCCTCTAGCAGTCGCTTCTGGGTTCCTTCCCTTAGTAGCCCACACACAAACTTATCTCTCAGAGCGTCTGCTAGTCCTGTACCGAACTGACAGTACTTTGATAACTTGCGCAGTTCGATTAAGAATTCAGCGTTGCTTTCCTCTTTAAGTTGAATTCTTTTGTAAAATTTAAATCGTTCCGCTATCAGCAGCGGCGTGGGGTTTAAATGCTCTTGCGGGATAGTAACAATATCCGCGAAACTCTTTCCTACCGGTTTATCTGGTGTTACAAGGTGCCTTAATAACCCGTACGTCTTCGCACCCATCGAGTTTAATAGGGTTAGTGCTTTCTTATCCACCGGTACCTCATTCGCTGTACAGTAAACTTCAACGCATTCCACATAAGTGGCCCAATCTTCCACATCGCTATCAAAAGCAGTGATGTTACCCGTTTTTGGCAGCCTTGTTGAGTTTCCTTTCCTTCGGATGATGATTATTATTATATTTTATTTTTCAAAATGGTGGCTTCCCGCGCTTGGCGGCTTTTCCCGCGCTTGTCTTCTTCCCCCGCCGACTAAAAATGGCGATTACCGCGCTGTTGCCGTTCTCGCCTCCCAGCGGTCCTTTATTTCCCCCGACGCTGCTGCTCTTGTTCCCCGCCGCTACCGCGGTCCTTGTGGACATCAACGCTTTTCTGGCTGCTGCGCGTCTCTGCCCCGATTGCAGTCCGGCCCCTGACACTGGCTGCGGTCGTGTTCTCCGCCCTTTTCTTCGTTTTCCCTCCCCTTCTCCCACTGACAACTCGGCCGACTTCCCCTCTGTGCCACTCGATCGGGCTTACCCGCCGCTGTGGTAGAAGGGATGATCACTGCCTGTTGCTGATGGTGGACTTCGTGGCCAGCAAACCAACCCGGGTTCCCGATGGCCTCCCGTGCGATGCAGTGCTCAGCAGGATGTTGAGGGCGGATGCCCCTTTTCGACGCCTGTTCTGAGGACGAAGCTTCCTTGGATACAAAACTGCCGCTAGGTACGATCAGACTCGTCGCCACTGTTGAGTCTGTGCTTTCAAATGTAGTTATGCTGAATAACTGGACACAGACTACAGAATACTTAAACAGGTCTTTAGTAACTCAGGGTCAGGGCTGAACTGAAATACACTTTGCTCCACAGGGTTTATATACTGGTGTGGTCACCACCGGTACTACAATGTACAGGAGCCAACAGAAAGTAGTCCATCACCTTAAGGTATCCTCTTAAGGTGGTACAGGTTACATACACTACAGTTGCACTACCGTAAAGGAAAGTGGGCAGGTCCCCCTATGGAAGTCCTATCACGGGGAATGGTTCTGGTTACCGTGCATTGGCAAAGAGGGTTTCATCCTCTGCGAATTTTGTGCTGCTTGGGTTGAGAGTGATTGGGAATGAAAAGCTTTTTCATGGCCTGCTCCCAGTGTCATCATCAAGCATCCCAACATCAAGCGGAGCATGCGCTAGGCACAGAATTTAGCCCTGAGGAATGGAACACTTTCCCTTTTCAAGTACCCGGTGTCAACTTTAAGCCATCCCAGGTCAGGTGTAGCGCAACAGCTTGTGTTTATATAGCACCTTTAGCGTAGACACTTCACGGCAGAGTAATCAGACAAAAATCAACACCGAGCTAAAGAAGGAGACGCTAGGACAGGTGGCCAAAAGCTTGGTTAAAGAGTTAGGTCTCAAGAGTCTCTGAAAGGAGGAGAGCGAGGTGGAAAGGCTTAGGATCTAGGCTGCTGAAGGCACGGCCGCCAATCATGGCGTGAAGGAAGTGAAGGATGCAGAAGAGCTGGAGGAACGCAGATTTCTTGGAGGGTTGTCGAACTGGAGGAGGTTACAGAAATAGGAAGGGGTTACATGCAGAGTAAAGCTGCCTCTACTCCGCCCAGTAACGTGCCTCACTCAGTCCCAACCTTAGAAGGACATTCGTGTTGAAAGAAAATAAAGTACGTGCATTTATACAATGCCTTTTGATGCTGTAGAAATATCTCAGCTGGCTTCACGCAGTGAATTAATGCTGCATTTTTCCATTTCCCATGACAGCCACCTTGCAGATCCACTGAGTGAGATTACTACCTTCTGGGTAAATTCACCAAGCACGCACTGACAGCTGGGAGACCAGTTCATGGGGAGCACTTGTGCTACAAGATTGTAGCCTTATCTCCAAGCCATTCTCCAAAGGATCAGTGACTTTACCCTCTATTTCCAATTAACGTTCGGATGACTCATTAAACTAAGGCCCTGTATTCCTTCTCAGGTGGTCATGAAAGATTCCCATGGCATTATTTCGAAGAAGAGTAAGGGCGTTCTCCCCAGCGTCCTGGCCAATATTTATCCCTCAACCAAAAGTTCCAATTCTGGGCACCACACTCTAGGAAGGATGTCAAGGCCTTGGAGAGGGTGCAGAGGAGATTTACCAGAATGGTACAAGGGATGCGGTACTTCAGTCATGAGGAGAGACTGGAGAAGCTGGGGTTGTTCTCCATAGGGCAGAGAAAGTTAAGGGGAGATTTGATAGCAGTGATCAAAATTATGAAGGGTTTTGATAGAGTAGATAGGGAAAAACTGTTTCCACTGGCAGGAGGGTCAGTAACCAGGGGACACGGATTTAAAATAACTGCCAAAACAGAGGGAAGATGAGAATTTTTTTACTCAGAGAATTGTTGTGATCTGGAATGCATTGCCTGAAAGGGTGGTGGAAGCAAAATCAATTGTAACTTTTAAAAGAGAATTGGATAAATACTTGAAAAGGACATTTTTTTTACAGGGCTATAGGGAACGAGCAGTTGAGTGGGACTAATTGGTTAGCTCTTTCAAAGAGTCAGCCCAGGCACGGTGGGCCAAATGGCCTCCTTCTGAGCTGTATCATTCCATAAATTGAGACAGATGAGTCATGGGCTGGCTCTCCCTCTCTCTCATGACTAACTCATTGACAAAACTGACTTCCTGGCTCACTATTGATGAAAATGAAGTAGAAAAGAATGAGGCCTGTGTGAGCTCAGAGCCTGGCAAAGAGTGATTAGCACGCAGCAAGCACCGAGGTTGACGTAGGCTGTGATATCAAGATCACTGGGGCTGCATTCATTTCCGCCACAAGAGAGGACAGAATCACTTCCTCTAGTCTGGCTACATCAATGTTATGCAAATCTGGGTCAATGGGATCGATGTCTAAACAAGACTGCAGGCTAAGGCAGCCTTCTATAAACCTGTTCCTCTACGTATTTCTCAGTGTAGCATTGTGAAAGCCTCCCTGTCCAAGCCAGGGTGTTTTTTGGGGGGTTTTTTTGGTTCAAGGTGGGACTGATTCTATGTCGTCACACCTGGCTCCAGCGCATCACCGAGTCACACACCAAAAACAGCAATGCAATGTGGGATAGGATCGCCAACCCTCCAGGATTGCCCTGGAGTCTCCAGGAAGTGAAGTCTCATCTCCTGGACACTGCTGACAGTAAACTCCTGGGGGGTGGGGTGGTAGGGGGAATAAATCATAGGGGGGTTCAATAAATGGTGTGTTGTTTTTTTCATTTTCTTTTCACAGGTTAGTTTATTAGTTATAAAAATATTGAAGATGGGGAAAAGGCTGTTAGACTGGAGCGGGTTGGTTGGAGGTGGGTGGTCATGTGATGAAACTGCCAAGAATATGATTAATCAGAGTTGGCAACCCGAACGTGAGATGGCAAACCAGGAATGCCATGTGTTTCCAGATCTGTGCTAGTTTAAAGGTTAGCGTTTTCTCCCTCTTATATTTTTGTGGAGATTTTTTTGGCAATATTGAACAAAGCTAAGCCCAGGAAAGCCCAGGAACGTATCCAAGTCAAACTCCACCCTATGGCTTGGGCTGGACGTAGGCCAGACTCTGCCTTTAAAGCCTCCCTACAGCTGGCAGGTTCATGCGCGTGGACACCAGACGCGGGCTAAGGGTCAGGCGCAGCTGCGACACCTGTCACAGTTGAGCAGCCCGCCGACGTTCACTGCCGTGCCTCAGACACACGAAGAACGGCCATTCAGCCCTGGCACCGGAGCGCCCCCTGTGCCTTTGGAACCGTACGCCAACACCTATCGGTGGTCTCAGGGGGCAATGGGTAACAGACTGAGGGGGGGAAATCAAGGCCGCGATTTACCCTACCTCGGTGGGTCCGTGGCGGGCGATGTCGGTGGCGGGTCTCGGCCCCACTGCTGGCTCCATCCCAGCCTCTGAAATGACTTTCCGATGATTGGGCTTTTAAGCCCGCCTAGCGAGTTTGCCGCATTGAGGAAGCGGGTCTGATGATGTCATTTATGATGCGTCATCAACCGGTTTCCTTAATGAGACCATGCCCAAATTTAGTTTGACATTTGTGCTGTCGGTGTCCTACAGCATTGAGGTGCTGCAAACACTGACAAGCACTGCACAGAGGTGACGGCTGCACCCAGGTTCTCCCATGACTCCCTCCATATGCCTATGGAGGGAGCCACAGCAGGCAGGGAGGTCCTCTTCCCTTCCCTTCCCATGGGCGGAAGAGACCTCCCCAGGACACCAACTCAGCCTGGTTGCCCATTGCACAGGAGGACACAAGCAGGGATGTTGCCAGGAGGACCAGGCTGCAGTGGCGCAAACCTTTCAATGATCTCAGTAGATCACGGAACGTTACTGCAAAGCCACACTCAACCTCATCTTGCTGTGCCTCTCATCACATCCTCATCACTCTGCCTTCCCTGCCCTACTCCTGCACATCCTTACTCACATCAACTTACCTTGCACCTCCACCCATCCCTCTCTCTCTATCTACATTATCACTTCCCCATCTCACTAGCCACCCCTCACATTCACCCGCATCCTAGTGTAATCATACCAACAAACAACACACAAGGGTAGGCACTTGTGTGTTTGAGCCAATGTTCATGTAAAGTTTCTGTTAATGTGCTGTAAAATATTACTAAAAAACAGATTATCTGGTCATGATCAGATTTCTGTTTGTGGGATCTTGTTGTGCACAAATTGGCTGCAGCGTTTCCTACACTTAACATGCGGGCAATATGAAAACCCCCTTGGGAGGTGGAGGGAAGCCTTCGACCTTTCTCATCATCATAATTACAGCTCGCCGATCAAGACCTGAACAATTGAGGGTGGCACAGATGCCGGCTGAGGCCCACAGATGAGTCTGGATAGGGAGCGAGGCGCGTGTAGGCCGGCGGAGGCTTCAGTTTTAACTCAGAAGCCCTTTTGCAGCTGCCGGCTCCAAATTAAGATAAGTTAAAAAAAGAAATACTTAAGCAAAATACAGGAAACTTTCTGGTATCCGGCATGGACGGGACCGACTTGGTGCTGGTTCAGCAACAATTCCGGATAACCGAACGCTATAGTGAAAGATACGGACCTTAGAGCTCCGTATGAAGCAACAAACCCTGTTGCAGCTTCAGAAGAACGTCCACAAGTTGCAAGCGTCCCCGTAGCTTAGCAACAGCTGCAGCCAAACCCTTGCCTTCCTCAATTTGTTGCTGTGCAAGTAATAAAAGTTATAAAAGTTAGCTGAAACCGACTCCTGAATTTTGCCGGTTAACCGACATTTCCAGTTATTTAGGGGCCGGTTAATCGAAAGTTTCCTGTAATGAGGAGGCTGGAAAGCTGAAATAAAAACAGAAAATGTTGGAAACACTCAGCAGGTCAGGCAGCATCCTGACTAATTACCTGCAGGCTTCTTCAGCGGTTAGGCTGCTGTAGAGCCTGAAAAAGTAGTCGGAGGTTGTGTATTTATATACAGAGAGAGAGTGAGACAAAGTCGTGAGGCATTCCATGACAGTTAAAAGGAAATTAGATAAATAGTTGACGAGGAAAACTGTTAAAGGACATGGGGAAAGTGCAGGAAATAGGAAGGAAGGGTGTATTTGGAGCTTCGGAGGAACAAGAGAGGAGAGTTCATAAGAAGAATCACCATTGTAGTTCTGACAAAACAGAGGCACAGGAAAGTTTGAGATGATAGAGCAAAAAATTCCAGAGAGCTTGTCTTGGTTTACTGATCTAGCTCGGGCAGCGGTCTTATCTTTCAAAGAAACACCTCGTCAGTAAGAAACCACCTGCCCTTTGCTCTCTTGTAAAATCAGCCAGGTCACCGCCACAGAGGGACAAGAAAGGTTTCCCTCCATGTGGGTGGCACTTAACATGCGGGCAACACGATAGCCCCCTTGGGAGGTGGAGGGAAGCCTTCAACCTTAACAGTTTGACCCTAATATGTTCATAATGGATGGCAAATTGTTCAGGGCAGGCTGGCCACCGTGGAGGGAATTCTCCGCATGCACTCCTGGCATGTGAAACTCCGAGCCGGGAACACAAATCCATCAAAACTGTTCCTATACATCAACCAGTGTGGGATGTTTCTGAGGGACACGATAAAGTGCCATATAAATCCAAGTTTGTCTTTCTTTCTTGTTTTTCTTTTTTTCTTTCTTGTTTTTCTTTCTTTCTTTCTTTCTTTCTTAAACAATTCCCATCTTATCCATGCCATCCATGGCCTTGCGTAAAGCTTAAAGTTATACGTGAAAAGATTCCTTGTAAAAAAAATATTACTGACAATTTTTTTCGAACCCATCCTTCAGTCCTGAAGCCGTTGACCCGTCACTGAGGTCTGAGGTTTTACGGGCACCAGCCACTCATCCAAATGGCTATGATTCAAATGCCAGCTTTGAGAGTGAATCTCAATGGGATATTCAACCATGTGGGCATAGCAGCTGAGCTGTTGTTACCCAACAGACTCGTTTTCCAGCAAGGATCACAATGGAAATCCTAGCTGATTTTCCGTTGTTGAACACAGAGGTAGTGAGGTGGCCAACTGTAATATCCCAAAGGCCACCCTGCTGAGGTCAGCTGACTCAGCGCCGGCCTTGAGTAACCTTTGTGCCTCTTGGGAAGTCTGGGAAAACACCAACTGACGTATGAAGATCTGATGATTCATTATCTTTCTCAGTCATTATCATACATGAAATATGCAGTTCTGGGAGCAGATGAGTGCAGAGAGAGAGGAGGAGGAGGAGGAGGAAGAAGAGGCCTGCAGAAAGGCCCAACCTTACGCTGTAACATGGATGTCAGAACACCTTGTACCGCATCATTCTGACATTTCAATTGCCCCACACCAGCCATCCTTGGAAACCTTTCTGAGTGAGGTTGGCACTGGAATCACAGAATCATAGAATTTTACAGCACAGAATTTTGGCCCATCGTGCCTGTGTCGGCCCTTTGACAGAGCTCTCCAATTAGTCCCGCTCCCCTGCTCTTTCCTCATAGCCCTGCAAAATTTTCCTTTTCAAGTATTTATCCAATTCCCTTTTGAAAGTTACTGTTGAATCTGTTTCCATTGCCCTTTTGGGCAGTGCATTCCAGACCGTAACAACTCGCTGCGTAAAAAATGTCTCCTCATTTCCCCCTCGTTCTTTGATCAATTATCTTAAATCTGTGTCCTCTGGGTATCAAAGCTCTTGCCACTGGAAACAGTTTCTCCCTATCTACTTTATCAAAACCCCTCAGAATTTTGAACACCTCAAATAAATCTCACCTTAACCTTCTCTGCGCTAAAGAGAACAATCTCAGCTTCTCCAGTCACTCCACATAACTGGAGTGCCTTATCTCTAGTATCACAGAAATCACAGAAACCCCACAATGCAGATAGAGGCCATTTCGGCCCATCGAGCCTGCACCAACACATATCCCACCCTATCCCCGTAACCCCATGTATTTAATCCCCCTAACACTAAGGGTCAATTTATCATAGCCAATCAACCTAACCCGCACATCTTTGGACTGTGGGAGGAAACCGGAGCACCCGGAGGAAACCCACGCAAACACGGGGAGAATGTGCAAACTCCACACAGACAGTCACCCGAGGCCGGATTTGAACCCGGGTCCCTGGCGCTGTGAGGCAACAGTGCTAACCACTATCCTTCTATTAAATCTCCTCTGCACCCTAAAACCCTCTGAAATCACTGTGCTCCTCCAATTCTGGCCTCTTGCACATTCTCCACTTCCTTCACACCATGATTGGCGGCCGTGCCTTCAGCTGCTGAAGAGATCGCAAAGTCTCTGTTTGAAGAATGGACTCAGTCGAGAATATTTTTGTGGACTTTATGGAATTTTTCTGAGGATGTTTTCCCTGTGGTGGGATCGCCCTGTGCAGATGCGTGGGGGACTGGTTTGTTAAAACTCCAGAGAACGCATGGCAGTTGGCTGTAACAAAAGAACTGTCAGTCATCCAGAATGTATGGGTTCACCCGACAGTCCTGGGAAAAGGAAGGGGGCCATTGATGAAGGGGCTGAGGACCCTGAGGCACCTGTTGAACTTGAACCTATTAGAAAGCCACTCTAATATGTAAAAGCACTTCTCACCTCCATCTCAGGAGAGAAGCAGAACAATGAACCCACTAGCCTAGCCAGCCAAAGGGGAGCCAGTTTTTCCCAACACAAAGACCGAAGATAGGTCCCAGACTTAGGGCCATTAGTCCAATCACGGAATACTCCTGGGTCCGATGATGACCCATCACTGATTAAGCACCAGAGTGCTTAGAAACAAAAGGATTTTAAAGATTGGCGGGTGATGTGCCAAATAACTGCCTGAATCCATGAGGTTACAACTTAAAACTAAAGGCTTTTATTAAGTAAGAATCTTGGCATCAAGTTAACACAGGGCAACCATCATTCATCACCGACCCAGCCCTTATTAGTAAAACCCAGCTCTTATAAATAAGACTCACACCAATCAGGAGGATCCATAAAGGCGGAGCTAGGGAGGAACATTAGTGGTTACACCTGTAAAACATTTACAGACATTAACAAGTACAACAACAGACAATCCAGAACACAGAGTTATTTCATCACATTGGGAAAGCTAGGGGTAGCCAGACTCCTATAAAGATAGATCCTTTTCCACCATTCTTTCTCTCGCTCTTTCGCTCCACCAAGATCGACCTAACAAGAAGTACCAGAGGAAGAAGCCACTGAGCGGAGCGATCGAGACTGACTGTGTGTGGTGGTAAGCATGGCCTCGAGTGTCCCAAGCCAGTAACCCGATATCCCAGGCGAGCTGGGTGAGCTGTAAGGGCTCAGAGTTTTTCTCAGAAGTGAAGTTTTTGGGCTATTCCGGGGTAGAAGCTTCATTGGGTTCAGCCAGGCGAAGGGGCTTATGCGCCTGGGTAATTCGTTGGTAGAGGTGGAGCTAGAGTTCACCATAGCAACAAGGGAATTACTGCTTGTTATAGTCCCCAGTTGTGTACTGTATGTATGTTTTTTGTAACCTGGATCTTATTCTCCACAGAGACAGTGATTTTGTTTAGTAGTGCATGTTTTAGCCAGTGTATGTTAGACCAAATAAATATAAGTTTGATTTTTCACCGAAACATTCTTGTCCGTGACTTATTCCATTTACACTCTGAATAATAATTCCTGGGTATAGAACTTTCGTAAGGCGGGGGCGATTCGAACCGTCCGTCTAGCAATTGGGCTAGGATCAAAAACCGCTTACACTGCCTGGGCACCAAGCTCTGGAATTCCCTCCTTAAACTTCTCCACCTCTCTCGCCTTTATGATGCAATTTAAAACCTAACTCTTCAACTCAGCTTTTGGTCACCTGTCGTAACGTTTCCTTCTTTGGCTCGGTGTCGATTTTTGTCTGATTACGCTCCTGTGAAGCGCCTACTTTAAAGGCGCTATATAAACGAAAGTCGCTATTGCACTTCACCTGACCTGAGAGTGCTTGAAGTTAACACCGGGTGCTTGAAAAGGGAACATTTTGTATATGTCCACCATCCCTGGAACAAGTTGTACCCTGTCACACAGGAACTTACTGTGACCGATTCCACCTCACTGTTTCGAGCTCGATTATTTCTGTTTGTTCTTATTTGTGCTCATCAGGGAGAGTAACGGAGAAATGGTAAACTTTGAACTTCCTGATTACTAGCAAAAAGTAAAAGCACGCGCAGTTGGAGGTAGCCTTGTGACGGGGGTCGGTAATTGGTTGGGAGGCAGGAGACGGAGAGCAGGGTTAAAGGGAATGTACTCTGACTGACAGCATGTGACAAGTGGTGTTCCTCAGGGGTCTGTGCTGGGCCTGAGCTTTACACCATATATATCAATGATTGGAAAAGAAATTAGGGCAGAGTGTAAAACGGGCTGCCAATTCGCTAGCGCCAGTTTTGTGCTGCTGACCAAGATGAATTTCATCCCCATTAGATTTAGGCATTGGCCAGATGGGCTGTGGATTCTGTTGCGGCCCTTTGTTCCTTCATGGGGTCCGGAGTCAATGTTGACAACTCCCAGGGCCACTCCTTCCCGACTGTATACCACTGTGCCGCCACCTCCGGTGATGGAGGAGTTTGGGACATTGGCTGAAAGGTAAGATTCTGTGAGTATGACTATGTCAGGCTGCTGCTTGACTAGTCTGTGTGGACAGCTCTCCCAATGTTGGCACAATCCCCAGATGTTGGCGAGGAGGACTTTGCAGGGCTGACTGGGCTGGCTGTGCTGTTGCCGTGCCCGTAGCCGGTGCCGAGGTCGATGCCGGGTGGTCCGTCCATTTTTAAAATTCTTATTGTTTTTCATAGCGGTTTGTTACAACTGAGTGACTTGCTGGACCATTTCAGAGGGCAGTTAAGGGTCAACCACATTGCTGTGGGTCTGGCGTCACATATAGGCCAGACCAGGTAAGGACGGCAGATTTCCTTCCCTAAAGGACATTAGTGAACCAGATGGGATTTTACGACAATCCGGTAGATTCATGGTCACCATTACTGATACTAGCTTTTCATTCCAGATTTATTTAATTAACTGAATTTAAATTCCCTAGCTGGCATGGTGGGATTATGAACTCACATCTCCAGATCATTAGTCCAGGCCTCGGGATCATAGTCACTATGCTACTGTTACTGACGTATATGGAGTTTGGTCGCAGATCAGCCATGATCTCATTGAATGGCGGAACAGGCTCGAGGGGCTGAATGGCCTCCTCCTGGTCCTATGTTCCTGTGTTCTAAGCTGGGCAGCCACGTGGCTGCACAGCTCTCTGCCAGTCCCGTGCAGCCCGGGACTGGCTTTTCCCATGTTAAATTTCGCACATGTATGAAACTGTGAATTGGCCATGAAGCCCTTAAAGGGGCCGCACAACCAAACAAAAATTGGGGGAACATTGCTTGGGACATTTTACTATGTTGAAGGTTCAATATAAATGCAACTTGTTGGCGTTGTTGTACCATTCTAGTAAATCTCCTCTGCACCCTCTCCAAGGCCTTGCCATGCCCTGAAGTGTGGTGCCCTGAACTGGAAACAGTGCTCCAGCTGGGGCCTAACCAGTGATTTATAAATGTTTAGCATAACTAACGCTGACAGTTTTGCACAGAAGATCTTTGCCCACTGAGTTCAGGCTTGGGACTGTCCCTAAACCCATTTTACCAAGCACCCCCACAGCCAGCAACGACAGGAGACTTTCACCTGTAAGTTAGCTTCGAATTCAATCCCAGTCCCAGAGGTCAAAGGATAAGCAGTGAACCCTGCTGAGGTTGGAGTAAGTAAGGTGTCCCGCCCAATATTTATCCCTCAACCAACATCACTAAAACAGATTATCTGGTCATTATCAATTGCTGTTTGTGGGAGCTTGCTGTGCGCAAATTATCGCATTTCCCTATATTACAACAGTGACTACACCTCAAAAGTACTTAATCGGCTATAAAGCGCTTTGGGACGTCCTGAGGATGTGAAAGGCACTTTAGAAATACAAGTTTGTGCTTTTTCCTTTACCTCACTGAGAAGCAGTGAATCTGGCCCCATGGTTCCATGTAAGGATAAATAGGAACATAGGAACAGGAGGAGGCCATTCAGCCCCTTGAGCCTGTTCCGCCATTCAATGAGATCATAGCTGATCTAGATCCTAACTCTATCAACCCGCCTTCTTTCCCCAACCCTTAATACCCTTGCCTAACAAAAATCTATCAATCTCAGTTTTTACATTTTCAGTTAACCCCCAACCTCAATTGCTCTTTGTGGGAGAGAGTTCTGGATTTTCACTGCCCTTTGTGTGATCGGTGAGTGAGTCTTAGAATGGAATAAGTTAGATCATGCAGCTACGAGTATTCCAGCACCACACACACACAAAACAGATCTGCTCTTTAGTTCAGAGAGAACTTGAAACCAATAGAAAGACATGCTCTTGTGTGTGTACGTTAGCATGCTCACTGATGTTCTGGGGAGTGTGAGAACTTTTAAATACAAAACCTATTCACTTGTGGTGATGTGGCATCTGTGCAACACTCCTCAGTATTATAAAGGAACATGCAGAAATAATATTATTTGCCCTTCAGGCGAGGGTGTGTGGCACATGTTATAATTACCTTCAGCTCCTCTTTAGTGGCACGAAGCATATCCCTTGAACGAGGGAAAGGTGGGAACAAGGGAGCGGCAATTGCAGTGGCGCACGAAGGGAAGGTGTGTGACTCGAAGGGGGTGATTTTCATTCAGAAGTCGGGAAGGAGGCGGGACTACAACTTTCGGGGTTGTAGTCCCGCCTCCATCGAGATGCGGCCAAGCGGGCTCAGCAGGCCAATTAAGGGCCACCCGGCAACAGGTGACATCACAGACTGAAATTTCATCCACACAGACTCAGTTAGAAATCTCACCAGCACAGAAAGCTGCAGGCTGTCACTTTTGACAGTTCGCAGCCATTCTGCTTTCTGTGCCAGTGAGATGAGGGATTCCCGGTACCTAAAGGAAGGAAGGTTGAAAAGGTAAGAAAAGGTAATTTACACTTCTTTAATCACTTTAGACACACCAAACACACTTACCTTTGCACTCATGCACCCATCACTCACGTGAACACCGACATCTCGACCCCTCCAAGTCCTTCAACCCGACGGCCCGACTCCTCTAACTTGGCGTGGTTTGGAGCCATCGGGAATCCCACACTTCCAGCTTTAAAATAGGGATTAGGCTAAAAACTGCCTGTTAACAGGCAGTTAATTGGCACTAATCCCTTCCCGCCTCGGGTAGGCGGGTCCCAGTGCGGGGCGGGTACCCGCCTCCTTTGAAACTTACATGGAGGCGGGTTGGGGGTGGGATGGTGTCGGGACCCCCGAATTCGGGACTTTAACCCCCCGCATGCCTCCAATCCCGACTCCACGGGTCAATGAAAATCGACCCCGAAATCTTTGATTTGCTATTTATAGGCACATAACAAGAATACTGCTCCAAGCTATCAGCAGATTAAAGGAAGAAAGTTATACTGCCTGTATTGTGTGAAAGTAATAAAATTATAATGGCCGGTGCTGAGAACCAGAGTGAAAAATTGTTGCGTGTGTGGTACTGGAATACTCGTGGCTGTTCTAACTTATTCCATGTAAGTCCCACTCACCTATAACCCTGTCCTCACTAACTTCCATTTCTTCCCTGTGGTGTATGTACCTTTAGGAGCCCCTGTGTACTGTAATGCCGGTAGTGGCCACTCGGGCTATATAAGCCTGTATAGTGTCTTGTATCTTTTAGTTCACCTCCAGACTTTGTTCAGTAAACACCTGTAAACCAACTCCTGCATTCCGTGTCTCCATTAACACATGGATACAACAGTGGCGACGAATTGGAAACGGACTTACCTGCAATTCGGCAGCACCTCAAGGAGATCGATTCCTCAGACGAAGGTCGAAGAAAAAAAAAGAAAAAAACCCAAAAACTGTGGTTTCACCAGCTAGCCGTGCTGGTGGCAGGTACTGCACTAATCCTTCCTGGGTGGCGGGCTGGGGCTCGATCGGGTGGCTCCGCAGCGGGGCCAAGCAGCGAGTCGGAAGGCGGAGGCAAACAGAGACGGAGGGTGGAGCGCTAGGGAGACGGCCGGCGCTGCAAAGCAGGTCGGCGTTCGGACCAAGCAGAGGGAGGGAAAAGTCCCAGAGAGTCCGGCGGGAACGAGTCTCCAACTATTAAAAATATCTGTGCAAATAAAAACCGTGGAGAACAGCGTTGTCAGCAGCAGCAGCGGCGGGAAAGCGCGGGAGGCGCCATTTTTTTCTCATCAGGGAAGAAAGGGAAGCGCGGGAGGCGCCAATTTTTTTTTCAGGATGCCTAAGACTGGCAATATTACTGCTTTCGATAGTGATAGAGAGGATTGGACCACATATGTGGAAAGAGTGGAGGTATATTGCACAGCGAATGAAGTAGAGGATGATAAAAAGGCATCGGTACTTCTAAATCTGATGGGCGCAAGGGCATACAGGCTGTTACGAAACTTAATCACTCCAGCCAAACCGATGGACAAGAATTTTAAGGAGATTGTTGATACCCTACAGGAGCACTTAAACCCAACACCACTGCTGATAGCGGAACGATTCAAATTCTTCAGGAGGAATCAGCACAAGAATGAAAGTAACGCTGATTACCTCACCGAATTAAGAAAGCTGTCAAAGCACTGCCAATTTGGGGGAGGACTGACAGATTCTCTACGAGACAAATTCATCTGCGGTCTCCTAAGTGAAGGAACACAAAAAAGGCTACTTTCTGAGAAAGATTTGACACTGGACAAGGCTTTCAGTGTGGTTGTATCATATGAAGCAGCAGCAAGAGGAGCTGCAGAGATACAGCAAAAGCCACAGGACTTCGGCACCCAAGAAATGACACGGGGTTTCGAGAGATGTTATCGCTGCGGCAGATTCACCCATGACCAAAGGGACTACTGGTTCAAGGACAAAGCATGCAGGCAATGCGGAAAGATGGGACACATTGCACGTGTATGCCGATCTGGAAACAAAAAATCCACTGACAGAAAAAAAATCAATAAGGAAAAGTACAGAAAGGTACAAATGATGACGGACAGTAGCTCCGAAGACCAGAAGAGCGATAGCAACTCCGGAAACAAGAGACTAAGCTGTCTCAAATGACACAATGTAATTGCCAAAGAAGATTACCAGACCATTTGGGTTACCCTCAAGATAGCGGGGTCCCCAGTTAAAATGGAGCTAGATACAGGATCAGCTCTGACAGTCATAAGTCGACGGGATTACGAGCGGCTATTTCCGCATATACCTTTGAAAGACACATCCATTATCTTGAAGACATATACGGGGCAGAAAGTATACCCCAGAGGGAAAAGAATGGTGCCTGTTGTATACAACGGCAAGGAAATACAGAAGTTGTATTTATACGTTCTGCAAGAAGGTGGTCCACCGCTGTTGGGACGTGAATGGATCAGGAAGATACGTTTAGACTGGCACTCCATTCAGGCACTGACGGTGACCAGTAAGAAAAAAAATGATGATGACCTCATATCTGAACGACTAAAAGACATCTTGGCCAACGCCAAAGAAGTGTTTCAACAGGAACTAGGAACCTTGAAAGGCATCACCGCCTCAATAAAAGAGGATGATGCGGCAATTCCCAAGTTTTTTAAGGCAAGGCCGGTGCCATACGCAATTCGTCCAGCAGTCGAGGCAGAGCTGGAGAATTTGGAAAAGGCAGGCATGTTATCCAAGATAGATTGGAGCGAGTGGGCAACACCCATCGTCTCGGTCATAAAGAAAACGTTGAATAATGATAAATCTGAAGAACAGAGAAAAATTCGCATCTGTGGGGACTTCAAGGTGACTGTAAACCCGGTCCTTCACACGGTACAGTATCCTCTTCCGAGGATAGAAGATATTTTCGCCTCACTATCCGGAGGGAAACGTTTCACCAAAATTGACTTGGCACAGGCATATCTACAGATGGATGTTGAGGAGGCCTCTAAAAAGTATTTCACAATAAACACACACAAAGGCCTGTACCAGTACAATCGACTGGTTTTCGGAGTAGCATCAGCTCCAGCTATCTGGCAAAGAGCTATGGAGCAAGTCCTGCAAGGGATTCCGGGGACTCAATGCTACCTAGACGATATCCTTGTAACAGGAGAAAACGACAACGAGCACCTTGCCAATTTGGAGCAGGTGCTCACTAGGCTGAGAGAACGGGGCCTATGAGCAAATCGCCCCAAGTGCGAATTTTTCCAGAAACAAATACCATATTGTGGCCATATAATTAACGACGAAGGGTTGCATAAGTCACCTGAAAAAATTGAAGCAGTCATAAAAGCCCCAGCACCTGAAAATATCTCACAATTAAGGTCGTTCCTGGGATTGATAAATTACTATCATAAATTTTTACCGAACTTGTCAACTGTTCTCCACCCTCTTAACGCACTGCTACAAACGGGAGTAATTTGGAAATGGAGCGAAGACTGTAAACGTGCCTTCCATAAATGCAAAGGCTTGATCACGTCCAAGGAAGTGTTGGCTCATTACAACCCATCACTTCCAATCAGGCTGGTGTGCGATGCATCCCCTTACGGCATAGGAGCAGTATTATCGCATAGATTCCCTGATGGCTCGGAGCAGCCGATAGCTTTTGCATCACGCTCATTGAACTCAGCTGAGCGTAACTATGCCCAGATCGACAGGGAAGCACTCAGCCTGGTATGGGGAGTGAAGAAATTCAACCATTACCTACACAGACAAAAATTTACCTTGTTGACTGACCATCAACCCCTCGTCTCCATATTCAACCCTAAAAAGGGCGTTCCCATTATGACAGCGCAAAGGCTACAGAGGTGGTCCCTTTTCCTAGGGGCAAACCAATATGACATAGAATACAAAGGATCAAAACAGCATGGGAATGCTGACGGTTTATCGCGCCCACCGTTGCCAACGGTAAAAGAGGCACCTACAGTGGACCCAGTGGAGATGTTCCACTCAACCATAGTGGAATATCTACCAGTAACAAATTCTACCATCGAAAAGGAAACGAGAAATGACCCGACTCTCTCACAAGTCTACAATTTAACGGTGAAGGGATGGCCAGCACATGGCGAACCACTGTTGCCAGCATTCTCGCAAAGAAGAGAACAGCTGTCAGTGTGCCGAGGATGTGCGGGTTAGGTTGATTGGCTATGATAAATTGACCCTTAGTGTTAGGGGGATTAAATACGTGGGGTTACAGGGATAGGGTGGGATATGTGTTGGTGTAGGGGTTACGGGAATCGGGTGGGATATGTGTCAGTGCAGACTCGATGGGCCGAAATGGCCTCTATCTGCACTGTGGGGTTTCTGTGATTCTGTGAACCTTGATGTGTGGATCCAGAGTGGTGATTCCACCCAAACTCCAGGATAAAGTGCTAAAGGAGCTTCACGAGGGGCATCTGGGTGGAGTGAAAATGAAGAACCTAGCCAGAGCGTTTGTGTGGTGGCCAGGTATCGATGGAGACATCGAAGAAATGACCAAGAGCTGTCTAGGATGCCAGAAGGTCCAAAACGCCCCACCACAAGCCCCTCTACATCCATGGGAGTGGCCCTCATCTCCATGGCAAAGGGTACACATCGACTTTGCTGGTCCATTTATAGACTCAATGTTCTTAATCGCGGTTGATGCACACTCCAAGTGGCCGGAGGTAATAAAGATGTCCTCCACCACCACGGAAAAAACCATCACAGTATTAAGGACCATATTTGCCAGGAATGGGCTGCCTGAACAGATCTGTTCTGATAATGGACCACAATTTGTGTCCGAAGAATTCAGGAAGTTCTTAAAAAACAATGGGGTTAAGCACTACACGTCCGCCCCATACCATCCCGCCACCAATGGATTAGCTGAAAGGTTTGTCCAGACCTTCAAGAAGGCCATAAAGGCCATGGGTAATGAAGACATAAATCTACAATATAAGGTAGATAACTTCTTGTTTGCATACAGGAATGCAAAACATGTGGTTACAAACCAAACTCCCGCCATGATGTTTTTCAATAAAAGACTAAGATGCCGGCTGGATTTGATCAAGCCAAACATCAGAAGGGACGTAGAGAACCGGCAATTTCAAGGCATGAATGAAAGGCCAACTAGAACCTTCCAGATAGGTCAACAAGTTTTGGCCTGGGACTACCGTACCGAGAAATGGCAGCCTGGAACTATTTGCACACGACTAGGACCGCTGATGTATACCGTGGACATTGGAGAAAGCATAATAAGGCGCCATGCTGACCAGATCATAGAGTCATCCGAAAAGGGACAACCTACACCACAACCCTATACGCCTAATGATGAAGCAGAGATACCCATAGTATCTACCTCCGATCCGGTGATACTGGAACCAGATGAACCCAACACTGGCATTCAAGCCGAATCGACCTTGCCAAAAGAACCTACTACACCACCGAAAACTACTACACCACCGAGGCGTTATCCGGACCGAGTCAGGAAGCCTCCAGAGAGACTGACTTATAATTGATTAACTGCAGCAAATGTGTAGATTATTGTTCTTGTAAACATGTTAATTAATGATTACTTAAAATGTTATGTACTAGTTGTCTAAAAGGGGAGGAATTGTGGTGTATGTACCTTTAAGAGCCCCTGTGTACTGTAATGCCAGTAGTGGCCACTCGGGCTATATAAGCCTGTATAGTGTCTTGTATCTTTTAGTTCACCTCCAGACTTTGTTCAGTAAACACCTGTAAACCAACTCCTGCATTCCGTGTCTCCATTAACACATGGATACAACATTCCCGATCTCTAGAAATGTTGAAATCGGAGTGTGGGTGCAAGGCTGCATTATTACCCATCCCTTGCCCCGAGTTCAAATCCGTCCCCTGTGGCAATTCAAGGATTTGCATCGGCCCTCAGGTAAGTGCCAGGTGGGTGGGGTGGAAAGCGGGAGTGGGACCAATTAAAAAATATATATATTAAAAGTTACCCTTTTAGTTTCGTCCGGTTTCTAGGCCGCATCCACGCCCGGTGCCCATGGCAACCCAATTTCTCAGAGGGGACCTAAACCAGGTGTTAGGCCCATCATTAGCATATGTAAGGGGCCTAACGCCTGTTTTAATGGCCGCATCGGACGCCGAAAATCGACCAAGGCCAATATGACGTTGATGTTTTTCAGGCATCCTTGGGGCCCTCTCAGCTGGACATAAAGGATCCCACAGCACTATTCGAAGAAGGTCAGGGAGGTCTCTCCAGTGTCCTGGCCAGTATTTATCCCTCAACCAACATCACTAAAAAAGGATTGTCTGGTCATTTAGCTCATTGCTGTTTGTTGGACCTTGCTGTGTGCAAATTGACTGCGGTGCTTCCCGATATTTCACCCGTGACTACATTTCAAAAGTACTTCATTGGCACTCTGGGACATCCTTGGGTGGTGAAAGGTGCGATATAAATGCAAGTAAAAGTGGGAATTCAGTGCTAAAAAAGTGACAACATAATTTGAATTGAGCAATTTGGAACAGACTGTAATGTTAAAAAGTGTGACTGTGCTAAGTAACCTCATTTCCATCTCCCTGTGTTTGAATACAGTGATCTAATACACATTGAAACAGCAGCTTTAAAGTCCAGATATCTCTGAGGCATTAGATACCAAGCAGTGTTTGAGACAGTGGTGTCATTAGTGGCTTCCTGCTTCCTCTCATCATGCCAACGCACTCACTTGTCTGCCGCTGTGGTCTTGGAAAGTGTGAACAAAATTATCCTCGTCCTTGCTGCACTTTCAGTGGCCTGTGATGAGTGAGACACAACCAACTGTACATAACATTAGCTCAGGCATCTGCTTTGGTTTATTGTTTTCAGCTGAGTAATAAACTCTTGGATCATTGCCCGCGCTGTATGTTTCAGGCTGTTGTTTAGCACTTGAGTGTCAGCAATGGCTCAGTGTTCAGCACTATCACCTCTGAGTCAGAAGGTTGTTGGTTCAAGTCCCACTCCAGCGACTTTAGCACATCATTTGGGCTGACACTTCAGTGCAGTACTGAGTGAGTGCTGCACTGTTGGAGGTACCATCTTTCAGATGAGTTGTTAAACAAAGGCTCCATCTGCTCTCTCAAGTAGCTGTAAAAGATCCTGCAGCAAGACCTCACTTTAACAGAGCCGGGACCAATATTCTCGTGGGGAGGTTTGCTAGTGCTGTTGGGGAGGGTTTAAACTAGCTTGGCAGGGGGATGGGCACCAGCATATAGGAGTAGAAAAGAGGAATAAGGTGCATAAAAGAGTGAGTGTGTTGGATAGTACTAGAGAAGAAAGTAATACTAGAGACAGAAGTAGTACCATATTAGATAGGAGCAGACTAAGAAAGACTACGAAAAATTCAAAAATGAGTTTAGAATGCATGTACTTAACGGAAAAAGTGTGGTGAGTAAGGTTGGTGAGCTACAAGCACAATTAGCTGTGTGCCAATATGATGGTTTGGCAATAACGGAAACGTGGCTTAAAAGCGGTGAGGACTGGGCACTTAATGTACAAGGTGTTCAGAAAAGATAGGGAAGGAAAAAAAGGGAGGTGGGGTGGCAGTGCTGATTAAGGAAGACATTGTAGTGTTGGAAAGGAAGGATGTTCTTGAGGGGATAAGGACATAATCTATTTGGTTATAGTTGAGGAACATAAAGGGTATGATCATGTTACTGGGGATATTCTATAGGCCTCCAAATAGTGAGAGGGAGGTAGAGAAGGAAATTGCAGAGATATGCAAGAGCTATAGAGTGGTGAGTGGGGACTTTAATATCGATTGGGGTAATGCTAGGTTGGAGGGGGAGGAATTTTTGAAATGTGTTCAGGAGCATTTCCTTGACCAGTATGTTTTTGGTCCAACTAGGAAGGAGGCATTGCTGGATCTGGTGCTGGGGAATGAGGTGGGCCAGGTCGACCAATTGTCTGTGGGAGAAAAATTGGGTACGAGTGATCATCGTATCATAAGATTTAGATAAGCAATGGAGAGGAGCAAGGAATAATCTAGAGTGGAACTTCTGAACTGGAAAATAGCTAACTTCAATGGGATGAGAAAGGATCTAGCCAGGGTAAAATGGTACCAAAGACTGACAGGAAAAACTGTAACGGAACAATGGGCGATCTTTAAGGAGGAGATGTTCCAAGTACAGGCTAGGTACATTCCAACAAGAGGGAAGGGTAAGGGAACCAAAGCAAGGGCTCCTTGGATGACGAGGGAGATAGAGAAGATGATGAAACAAAAAAGAGGGTGTATGATGAATGTCAGGTGAATTGTTCAAGGGAGAACCAGACCAAATACAGTAAGTTGAGAGGGGAAGTGAAGATGAAAATAAGACTGGCAAAGAGAGAATATGAGACTAGAATGGCAGTTAACATAAAAGGGAACCCAAAAATCTTCTACCAGCATGTGAACAGTAAGCAGGTAGTAAGAGGCGGGGTGGGATCTATTAGGGACAAAGAAGGTGATATATGCTTAGAGGCGCAGGGCAAGGCTCGAATACTCAATGAGTACTTTGTATCAGTGTTTACTAAGGAGGTGGATGCTGACAAAATATCGGTAGAAGTGGAAAAGGTAGAAGCAATGGAAGGGGTGAAAATTGATTGACGGGCTGTACTAGAAAGGCTGGGTGTGCTTAGAGTGGACAAGCTGCCTGGTCCAGATGGCTTGCATCCCAGGTTGCTAAGGGAATTGGGGGAGGGGATAGCGGTAGCGCTTGCCGTAATTTTCCAATCTTCCCTAGATGCGGGGGAGGTGGCGGATGATTGGAAAGTGGCAAATGTGACACCGTTGTTCAAGAAAGGGTGTACGGACAATCCTAGTAACTACAGGCCGATCAGTTTAACATCAGTCGTGGGTAAAGTTTAAGAAACAATAATCAAAGAAAAAATTAACGGGCACTTGGAGAGGTTTAAGCTAATTAAGGAGAGCCAACACGGATTTGTAAAAGGCAGATTGTGTTTGACTAATCTAATTGAATTTTTTGATGAAGTAACAGGGAGGTTTGATGAAGGGAATGCAATGGATGCTGTCTACATAGATTTTAGGAAGGCGTTTGACAAAGTACCACATAGAAGGCTGGTTAACAAAATTGAGGCTCATGGAATAGGTGGGTCAGTGGCTGCTTGGATAAGGAATTGGCTTAAGGATAGAAAACAGCGAGTTGTGGTAAATGGCTGTTTTTCAGACTGGAGGATTTGCCGATGACACCAAACTTGGGGTTGTGGCAAAGAGTGAGGATGATACCAATCGACTGCAACAGGACATAGAAAGGCCAGCAGAATGGGCAGACAAGTGGCAGATGGAATTTAATACAGAGAAGTGTGAGGTGATGCATTATTGCAGAAGGAACAGGGAGAGGCAATATACACTTAATGGCACAGTTTTAAAGAGTGTGCAGGGACAGAGGAACCTGTGAGTTAATGTGCATTGGTCCCTGAAGGTGGCAGGACATACTGAAAGCGTGGTTAACAAAGCATATGGGATCTTGGAACATAAGGACATAAGAAATAGGAGCAGGAGCAGGCCATTTGGCCCCTCAAGTCTGCTCCGCCATTTAATGAGATCATGGCTGATCTGATTTTGGCTTCAACTCCACTTTCCTGCCCGCTGTCCATAACCCTTGACTCCCCTGTTGCTCAAAAATCTGTCTATCTCAGCCTTGAATATATTCAATGACTCAGCTTCCACAGCTCCCTGGGGTAAAGAATTCCAAAGATTCATGACCCTCTGAGAGAAAAAATTCCTCCTCATCTCCGTCTTAAATGGGTGACCCCTTATTCTGAGACTATGCCCCCTCGTTCTAGATTCCCTGGCGAGGGGAAACATCCTCTCAGCATCTACCCTGTCCAACCCCCTCAGAATCTTATATGTTTCAATAAGATCACCTCTCATTTTTCCAAACTCCAATGAGTATAGGCCCAACCTGCTCAACCTTTCCTCATAAGACAACCCCTTCATCCCGGAAATCAACCTAGTGAACCTTCTCTGAACTGCCTCCAATGTAAGTATATCCTTCCTTAAATAAGGGGACCAAAACTGTACACAGTACTCCAGGTGTGGTTTCACCAGCGCCCTGTACAGTTGTAGCAAGACTTCCCTACTTTTATACTCCAGCCCCCTTACAATAAAGGCTAACATTCCATTTGCCTTCCTAATTAATTGTTGCACCTGCATGTTAATTTTTTGTGTTTCATGTACGAGGACACCCAAATCTCTCTGTACTGCCGCATTCTGTAGTTTTTCACTATTTAAATAATATTTTTCTTTTCTATTCTTCCTACCAAAGTGGATAACTTCACATTTCCCCACATTATGCTCCATCTGCCAAATTCTTGCCCACTCAATTAACCTATCTATATCCCTTTGCAGACTCTCTATGTCCTCCTCACAACTTGCTTTCCCACCTACCTTTGTATCGTCCGCAAATTTGGCTACAGTACACTCGGTCCATTCATCCAAGTCTTTAATATAGATTGAAAATAATTGAGGCCCCAGCACTGATCCTTGTGTTACAGAATACCATCCTTAAAATGACCCATTTATCCCAACTCTCTGTTTTCTGTTAGTTAGCCAACCCAATCTTGGGCTTCATAAATAGAGGTATTGAGTACAAAAGTAGAGAAGTTATACTGAACCTTTATAAAGCACTGGTTAGGCCACAACTGGACTATTGCATCCAGTTCTGGTCACCACACTTTAGGAAGGATGTGAAGGCCCTTGAGAGGGTGCAGAGGAGATTTACCAGGATAGTTCCGGGGATGGGGGATCTTAGCTACAAAGACAGGTTGGAGAAGCTGGATTTGTTTTCATTAGAGCAAAGGAGGTTGAGGGGTGATTTGATAGAGGTGTACAAGATTATGATGGGTTTGGATAGGCTAGACGGGGAAAGGCTGTTCCCACTAGTTGATGGTACAAGGACTAGGGGACACAGATTTAAGGTTTTGGGCAAGAGATACGGCGGGATGTGAGGAAAAACTTTCTTACGCAGTGAGTGGTGAGGACCTGGAACTCGATGCCGACGGATGTGGTGGAAGCGGAGACACTCAGGCCTAGAAATTGGGTTCTGGTCTTGCCAGGGCTGTAGCGCCAGAAAGTTTGCGCCAGCGGTAATGCGGCAGCGCGCGACGAAAATTCGGGTGCGCCGGGCCCAGACGGCGGCGGGCGCTAAAACCCTCCTTTAGCGCCTCAAAACGGGCGTGAACTTGGGTTTCCCGGCGCTAATCCCCCGCTGCGGCACCCGATGCGGTGCGGCAGGCGGGGGAACTGCAGGCCTCCTCCTCCTGTTAAGGAGGAGCTGCCTGCAGCCGACAACTGTCCGGCGGATTGACCCGACATCTGAGCCCGGCACCTCGGGGAAGTGCCGGGCTCGCATCAGACACTGATCAGGGCCGCGGGGGGGGAATGCAGGAGTCCGGGAAGGGAGGTGCGGGCAGGCGGCCGCCGGGAACGCGGCCGGCCGCCGCTCCACCTTTATGCGCCGGCGCACACTGGGGGAAGACTCTGTTGCCAGAGTCTTAGTTGCGCCTGCCACGGGTGAGGCGGGCGCAACTGAATTTCGGCTTGGGGCCGGGTTACCACGGCAACCGGGACGCTGCGCACACCGATGACGTCATCGGTGCCGGCGCAGCGCTACCGGTGCAACGCCGATTTAGGGCCCCAGGGAATTTCTCAACTGGCCATAACTCCGGCGCTAGGCCCTCTAGCGCCTCAAATGCAGCGCTAAGCCTACCGAATTTCTAGGCCTCAATGTTTTCAAGGGGAGACTGGATAGGCACTTGAAGGAAATAAACTTGCAGGGCAACGGGGATAGAGCGGGGGAATGGGACTGACTGGATTGCTCTACGGAGAGCCGGCATGGACTTGATGGGCCAAATGGCCTCCTTCTGTGCCGTTATGACTCTATGACTATTTTGAAAAGAGCAGGGGAGTTCTTCCTGGTGTCCTGGGCCCATATTTATCTCTCAACCAACATCACTAAAAAAGCAGATGATCTGGTTATTTCTCGCATTGAAGGAGTGGTGCTTGGAGCCTTGGTCAGAGCCCATCTGGAGTACTGTGCTCAGTTTTGGACACTGAATCTCAGGAACAATATATTGGTTTTGGAAGGGGTAGAGTGCAGATTCACCAGAATGACACCAGGGCTTAAAGGGTTAAATTATGAGGATAGGTTATATAAACGTGGCTTATATTCCCTTGAGTTTAGAAGTTTGATCTAATTGACGTGCTTAAAATGATTAAGGGATTCGATAGGGCAGATACACATACAGATTACATCTGGTGGGGGAATCCAGAACAAGGGGGCATAATCTTAAAATTAGAGCTAGGCCACTCAGGAGTGAAATTAGGAAGCGCTTTTTCACACAAAGGGTGGTGGACCTCTGGAACTCTCTCCCTCAAAGGCTGTGGATGCTGGGTCAAGACTGAGATTGACAGATTTTTATTAGGTAACTGTGTTAAGAGATGTGGATCAAAGGTGGTTAAATGGAGTTCAGGTCCAGATCAGCCATGATCTAATTCTATAAAGGGGCAGGCTCGGGGGGCTGAGTGGCCCTAGGCTCGGGGGGCTGAGTGGCCCTAGGCTCGGGGGGCTGAGTGGCCCGACTCCTGTTCCTATGCTTCTATAAAATAAAATTTGATGGAAAGAAAATTGCTAGAACAGTGTTGTCCAATGTTAGCCACTAGCCAAATAGGCATCCAGATGTGACTAATTGCATAATCAATGGCTTCGATAAAGGAATCGAAAGCTATTATATATCAAATTTGTTGACAACACCAAGTTAGGTGGCTCAGTAAGTAGTGTAGATGGGAGCAGAAAGTTGCAAAGGGACATTGATAGATTAAGTGAGTGGACACAACTATGGCAGGTTGAGTTCGGTGTGGGGAAGTGCGAGGTCACCACTCTGTACCTAAGAAAGATAGATTAGCCATGATCTAATTCAATGGCAGGCCTGGCTCGAGGGGCTGAATGGCCTACTCCTGTTCCTAAGTTCCTATTTAGTTTTGATTAGTAAATATAAACTGAGCAATAGTGTCGTTGGGCATGTGATCTCAATACTCGTATTCGCACGACATATGCATGTGCACTTTAGCCTTTTCGGGCGTTTCTTGGTAAAACTGTAAGACGGAAGCAGAGTGTGCGACTGCTTTTATATTGTTGTTTGTGATTTACTTCCTTGGTTTTTGATTGGTGGTAGATGTTTGTTGAGTAAATACATACAGGTGAGGTGCATAGAAGCCTTTAAGTGGAAGTTCTAAAAATACATGAGGGAGAAAGGAATAGAAGGATATGTGGAAAGAGTGAGTTGATGAGGGGTGGGAGGAGGCTCGAGTGCAGCATAAACACTGGCACGGACCAGTTGGGCCGAATGGCCTGTTTCTGTGCTGTAAACTCCTGTGTAATTCTATATAATTTACCTGTATTGTCTGCAAGGCCGTTTTTGTACTAAAATTAGTGCATGTGGCTAAAACAGCGTTGCCATAGCCATGCCTGTGGCTACTCAGCGAGCACCATCGGACAACTCCACTCTGGTTCTTCCATTGAACGAAGGAAAAGGCATTGGATTTTTTGAGCCTGACTTGCAGCTCTCAAAGCTCCTCTGAGGGAGCCATGACCTCAGGTTACATTGGCAACCTGCAGACAGACATGCCCGCCATTGCTACCAAGGATCGCCGCGGCTGCCAGCTCTCCTGAGTCAGCCCAGTGCTGCTCATCACTCGCCGGCAAGGCCCAGTCCTGCACAAGTCGCGTGGTCAATCCTTGGATCTAGTTGTGGCGTTGCTCACTGATCATCTGGGGCCCAGAGCAAGGCCGTGACATTTGCCTGCTAACCTGGCCTGTCCCTTTAAGCCCAGTGCCCCGAGTGGTGAGAATGTGGAACTCGCTACCACAGGGAGTGATTGAGGTGAATAGCATAGATGCATTTTAGGGGAAGCTAGAGGGAGAAAGGAATAGAGGGGTATGCTGATAGAGTTAGGTGAGGAAGAATGGGAGGAGGCTCGAGTGCAGCATAAACAACAGCACAGAAAAGTTGGGCCGAATGGGAATGGCCTGTTTCTGTGCTGTATATTCTACGTAATTCTATGTAATCCAGGTAATCGCAGCTGCTTATTCGCTGCTGAGATCAATTAAAGACCCCTGTAAATTTCAGACTCCAGATCAACAGTGACTGCCTTTCCCTTTCTTTAAACCCCCCCCCTGCCCCCACCGGTCGGAACACCTTGCTGGTGGGGGTGGTCCACTCTCTAGGTGCCAACTTGCTGTTTTCTTCCACCAGACTCCTGGTCCACTGGAACCTGCTCTGCTTTACCAGATTTTCATGCTCCCCATTCTGCTTACCTATCTACTTACCATTCTATTTAGCTCTTCACACACTCTGTGGGGGTCATTTTAACTTTGGCCGATCAAACAGGCAATATTGATTTCACCGCCCATTCTACAGCACACCCGATCTTCATTTCCATTGAAAGGCAAAATGGGACAGGGAGTGTAACGGCCGGCTAATTATAATATTGCCTGTGATGGATGTTCACTGGACCTAAGATTTGAGGGATGGAGTTGGAGGAAGGTTCGCACAGTCCCAACATTGTCCTGGAGTTTCTGTGGAGCCTCTCCCTGCCCCAGTGTGGGCGGAGTCTACCCACCCCAGTGTGGGCAGGGCCTCTACCTTCCCCAAACTAAGCCATTAATACAGGAGAGGGTGAGGCCAGGGACAGGGATTTCTGCAGCCTCAACCTCTTATAAACCTGACAGAGCGTCACTGGCCTGAAGGCCTGGTGAAACCAGATGTTCCAGACCACTTGTTGCGCCCATTTTGATGTGGCCTGGATCCCTGAAAGTGAAGGCCCCTTTTAAAAAACAATAATAATAATTTTAAGGTGGAGTCAGGTCTGATGTTTCTGGAGAGAGGAGGAACCCTAAATGTGTCACTGGTGGCTCGTGCAAAGATCATTCCAAAGGAAAGTTTTACATTTCTATAGCGCCTATCACGACCTCAGGATGTCCCAAAGCACTTTACAGCCAAGGAAGTAATGTAGGAAACGTGGTTGTGGGTACAAGCCCCACTCCAGAGACTTGAGCTCATAATCCAGGCTGACACTCCAGTGCAGTACTGAGGGAGTGAACTGCCATACAGACCAGATTCAGTGACCCCTGTTCTGCACCAAGGTCGTTGATCTGGGAGGTGGAGAAGAAAGGCAGGGACCTCTGGTTCAAAATGGCTGTTTGTAGCTTTTAGGATGAAGATAAGATTTGTTCTTATTCATTCACAGGATGTGGGCATCGCTGGCAAGGCCAGCATTTATTGCCCATCCCTAATTGCCCTTGAGAAGTCAGTCAGTGCTGTTAGGGAGGGTGTTCCAGGATTTTGACCCAGCGACAATGAAGGATCGGCGATGTACTTCTAAGTCAGGATGGTGTGTGACTTGGAGGGGAACTTGGAGGTGGTGGTGTTCCCATGCGCCTGCTGCCCTTGTCCTTCTAGGTGGTAGAGGTCACGGGCTTAGGAGGTGCTGTTGAAGATGCTGTTTGTTTTTAGAATGATGTTGGTTGAGGGATAAATATTGAACTCAACTATGGGCCCCTTCATCCTGCCTCCTCCTTCCTCACTTCCTCCATGCCTTGTCCAACTGTGTCCTAGTATGAATGGGGAAATGAATGAATGAGATTCTGGACAAACCTTCAGGTGATAAGGTGAGATGGGGGTGGGGGTGGTGGTGTGGGGCAGAGAATTAATGGGCATGTTATGGGTGAATTGACATTGAAGTCAATGGGAAAGAAAATCGAGCAAAAGGGCCTGCCGATTCGCTATCGTTTCTCTCGCTCTTTCACCAGTGACCAATTTCACTCCCTAGCTTTTACAACAGCCCATTATATTTTGCGGCAGAGTCCAGCCTCTCGTTTAAAGAATGTCTTGCATTTCTGTAGCGCCTTTCACGACCTCAGGACGTCCCAAAGCGCTTTACAGCCAATGAAGTACTTTTGAAGTGCAGTCACTGTTGTAATGTAGCCACGGCAGCCAAATATGCGCACAACAAGCTCCCACAAACAGCAATGTGATAATGACCAGATCTGTTTTAGTGATGTTGGTTTGTTGAGGGATAAGTATCAGCCCAGGTGTCTTGTTTTGCACACTTTGTACAAAAATAATAAATTGCAGGACAACGGAGTATTACAGTTTAACTCTTTTATGAAGTTTCAGGTCTGATCTTACTCATAACAGTACAGTGGGACAAGATGGAGTTAGGACCCCCTGGGTCTTCCAAAACAATAGTAGTCCTTACAGATGCCTGCAGGCCAATGACAACTCAGCATGTGATCACGTGAATATAATAGGTATTCCTTACAGATGCCTGCGGGCCAATGATAATTCAATATGCAAATGTTACACAGGACACCGGGAATAACTTCCCTGCTCTTCTTCAAAATAGTGCCGTGGGATCTTTTGCATCCACTTGAGAGGGCAGACAGGGTCTCCGTTCAACACCTCATCTGAAAGGGAGCATCTCCAACAGTGCAGCACTCCCTCAGCGTCACCCTGGATTACGTGCTAAAGTCACTGGTACAGGGCTTAAACTCACAACCGCCTGAACTCAGAGGCAAGCATGCTATTGGCTGAGCTACACATGAGCACACAGCTGGGTTTCCAAGAAAACCTAGCTCCCAGACACGATTTGTTGAGTGGGTGATTCTGTGGAAAAATCTGGCGGGCTGTTGACAGCTGTAAAAATTCAACCACAGATTGCATCAGATTGCAGAGCAGACACCTGCTTTGCATATCAAAGGGATGGAGAGTGAGTATCTATTGTGTTCCACCTATCAGTTTGTCACCGTGAATAACTCACATGCCGTTTGGAATAAAATGCTTGTGAATATGTTGCGTAGCTCCGTTAGAGAAATGCTATACTGTCTGATTCTCTCCGTATTCACGTTCTGTTATATGTGCTGTGCCTACGGCCTTTTACTCAACCAGCCTTCCTTCATCCTCCACCCCCTCCACTACTCTTAAAAAGTACTGACCCACACTGGCGTATGGTAGTGTTGTGGTTAATTTACCCATCTAGTAATCCAGAGCTGTGTGAGTTCGAATCCTACTGTGGCAGTTTGAGAATTTAAATTCATTTTGAAAATAAAATAAAAAGCTGGTGCCAGTGACTGTGAAGCCGTCGGATTGTTGTAAAAACCCAACTGGTTCACTCGTGTCCTTTAGGTGAAAGAAACCTGCCGTCCTTACCCGCTTTGGCTTATATGAGATTCCAGTCCCACACCAATGGGGTTGACTCTTAACTGCCCTCTGAAGTGACCTAGCAAGCCACTCAGTTGTATCAAACTGCTACAGACTGCTTAGTTCAAGGAGAAGGCACCTTCTCAGGGCAACCAGGGAAGGGCAATAAATGCTGATGATGCCCACATCCTGAGAATGAAAAAAAACATGGGCACTGGTTGCCTTGGAACCCCTGGTTCTTCACTGGGGATCCCTGACTGTGTGAATTGATGAGTTATTCCCTGCCTACACGCAACAGCCAGCAGGAATTAGCACTCTCTGGAGCAGAAATACTGGTACATTTAAGCAAGTTATAGCCAACTGCCCTTGTGAGCGAACTGGCTCACTGGTCCATGGACAGGTTGCATAGACTAGGCTGTACTCCCTTGAGTATGGAAGGTTAAGGGGTGATCTAATTGAGGCATTAAAGGATTTGATAGAGAGAAAGTATTTCCCCTGGTGGGGGAGTCCAGAACAAATGGGCACAACCTTAAAATTAGAGCTAGGTCATTCAGGGGTGATGTCAGGAAGCATTTCTTCACAAAAAGGGCAGTGGAAATCTGGAACTCTCTCCTCCAGAAAAAGCTGTCGAGGCTGGGGGGTCAATTGAAAATTTCAAAACTGAGATTGATAAAATGTTGTTAGCCATTAAGGATTACGAAACCAAGGCTGGTAGATGGAGTTAAGACACAGATCAGCCTTGATCTACTTGAATGTCAAAACAGACTCAAGGGGCTGAATGGCCTCCTCCTGTTCCTATGTTCCATGCTAGTGCGAGCACTTGGCTCCTGCATATGCAGGTCAGCCCAAAGCTCCCCTGTCTCGCTTTGGATTGGACCAAAAGTGCAAGCTCCAAACGGGCTCTCAGGGGGGTGAAATTCCTCTTGTCATGAAAAATGGGTGACTCCATATGTGTCCGTCGATCATCAAAGTCCCACTGTCGGAATGACATTCTCAGAAGCCACACGATGCAATGCTGCGCTGTCCCACAATCTCATTGGAGAGTTAACGACATCTTCACTAAAACAACAGTTTCACCTTCAACATAGTGACATGCATGTGTCTTAAGACACTTACACACACACACACGTGCAGAGTCCTTTCTCTCACTCGCACAGTCACACACACAATCCTCCATACACACACACACAAATCTTCCACACACACACACACACAATCTTCCACACACACACACACACAATCCTCCATACACACACAATCTTCCACACACACACACAATCCTCCATACACACACACACAAATCTTCCACACACACACACACACACACACAATCTTCCACACACACACACACAAATCTTCCACACACACAATCTTCCACACACACACACAAATCTTCCCCACACACACACAAATCTTTCCCACACACACACACACAAATCTTCCACACACACAATCTTCCACACACACACACACACACACAATCCTCCATACACACACACACAAATCTTCCACACACACACACAATCTTCCATACACACACACACACACACACACACACACACACACACACTCTTCCACACACACACACACACACACAATCTTCCACACACACACACACACACAATCTTCCATACACACACACACACACACACACACACAATCTTCCATACACACACACACACACACACAATCTTCCATACACACGCACACAACCTTCCATACACACAAACACAATCTTCCATACACACAAACACAATCTTCCATACACACACACACACACACACACACACACAATCTTCCATACACACACAATCTTCCATACACACAAACACACAATCTTCCACACACACACACACACACACACAATCTTCCACACACACACACACACAATCTTCCAAACACACAAACACAATCTTCCATACACACACACACACACACACACATACAATCTTCCACACACACAAACACAATCTTCCATACACACACACACACACAATCTTCCACACACACACACACACACACACAATCTTCCATACACACACACACACACACACACACTCTTCCACACACACACACACACACACAATCTTCCATACACACACACACACACACACACAATCTTCCACACACACACACACACACACACAATCTTCCACACACACACACACACAATCTTCCATACACACACACACGCAATCTTCCATACACACACACACAATCTTCCATACACACACACAATCTTCCATACACACACACACACACACACACACACAATCTTCCACACACACACACACACACACAATCTTCCACACACACACACACACAATCTTCCATACACACACACACACACACAATCTTCCATACACACACACACAATCTTCCATACACACACACACACACACACAATCTTCCATACACACACACACACACACACACACACACACACACACACACAATCTTCCATACACACACACACACAATCTTCCATACACACACACACACAATCTTCCATACACACACACACACACACACACACAATCTTCCATACACACGCACACACACACACACAATCTTCCATACACACACACAATCTTCCATACACACACACACACAATCTTCCATACACACAAACACACACAATCATACGCACTCACTCACACACACCCTCTCACAAACAGACGGTGTCTCAGAATCTCTCTCACTGAACCTCCCACTGGAACCCTCCTGCAGTATTTTTGAAGGAGGGAGGAGACCAAAAGGCAGAGCTGGAAATACACTCTTTCTCCCCATGAACCCGCCTGTTCCTATGTAAACTACGGCACTGCTGACTAACATCTTCGCTCATAGGATTAATCCATTATCGAGAATCTGCTCCGAGTCAAATTTGATGTTTTTTTAAACAGTGAGGAATGATGCTTGGCTGCAAATGTGGTTAAAAGAGGTAAAAAATCTCCACATACGCTTCCTAAAATCACTCAGTGTTCCGGAGTTAGGGAGGGGGAAAACTCACACAGGGTTTCAGGCCTTGAGCACTGCTTACCGTGATGTGCTATTATGTGTGCATGTGTGTGCATGTGTGTGGCTATTGCGCATGAGAATTGGGCTCAGCTGTGATGCCCTCCATGGCAAATTGCTGCCAACTCTCCCTTTATTGATAAACCCAAGTGAACGGCCGAGGCTCAGGGTACAGGATGCCGTCAAGGTAGGAGAGAGGATTGTTAAGAACATAAGAAAATAAGGAATAGAGCAGGAGTAGGCCATACGGCCCCTCGAGCCTGCTCCGCCATTCAATAAGGTCATGGCTGATCTTCTACCTCAACTCCACTTTCCCGCCCTTTCCCCATAACTATTGATTCCCTAAGTGTCCTAAAATCTATCGATCTCAGTCTTGAATATTCTCAACGACTGAGCATCTACAGCCCTTTGGAGCAGAGAATTCCAAAGATTGACAACCCTCTGAATGGAAATGTCTCCTCATCCTAGTCGTAAATGGCCGAGCCCAGAGAAATTCATTCTCGGGATGTGGGTGTCACTGGCAAGGCCGGCATTTATTGGCCATCTATAGTTGCCCTTGAGAAGGTGGTGGTGAGCCGCCTACTTGAACCGCTGCAGTCCGTGTGGTGAAGGTACTGTTGGGTAGGGAGTTCCAGGATTTTGACCCAGCGCCAATGAAGAAACAGCGATATATTTCCAAGTCAGGATGGTGTGTCTGACTTGGAAGGGATCTAGGAGGTGAGGGTGTTCCCATGCACCTGCTGCCCCTGTGCCGCGGTAAATCAAACAGCAGGGGTAAGTTCACGCCAGACTCGGACTTTCAAAGACTGCAAGATTGAGAGTTTTGGATGTGGAAATCACACTGTGCTATTGCAGGGACAAATCCTGGGGCCAGGATCATTTAAATCAATGGGGTGCAGGGTTCACCCCTACAGTGGGGCAACAGGGCCCTGCCAACAGGGAGGGAACTCAATATGGTACCCTGCTGCTTCAAGGTAGCGGGGGGGGGGAAGGGGGGGCAGGTGGGCGGAGTGGGGGGGTGGAGCTGATCAGGCTGACGAAACTGGTGCGGAGTTTTATAACAAGTGTCAACCATGGCTCAGTGAGTAGCACACGCGCCTCTGAGATAGAAGGTCATGGGTTCAAGCCACACTCCACGAGACTTGAGCACGTAATCCAGGCTGACACTCCAGTGCAGTACTGAGGGAGTGCTGCACTGTCATGGAGGTGCCGTCTTTCAGATGTCTGCCCTCTCGGGTGGATGTTAACGATCCCATGGAAAAGCAGGGGAATTCTCCCAGTGTCCTGGTCAAAATGTCATCTCTCAACCAACAGCAACACTTAAAAGAGGAGCGCACCTCATACCCCCAAGGATATTGCAGCTACTGAACGAATACAGTAGAGAGCAACCAGACTGACTGCGGGGATGGAGGGATTGGATTATGAGGAGTGATTACGTAAGTTGTACATGTTCTCACTGGAAAAGAGAAGGTTGAGAGGTGATGATTGCTGTTTTTAGAATTATAAAAGGACTAGATAATGTCGACCATGACAAGCTTTGTCGCCTTGTCCAGGACAGTAGAACCTGTGGCAACATTATTTCAGTGAGCGAGTGGCCAATCTATTGAAGAGACTCCCTCGGGAGGCAGTGGAAACAGACAGTGTTGATTCATTCTAATGCAAATTCGATAGTTTTCTTTCAGAAAATAATATTTTGGGACACAGTATTTGAGTAATTTGAGAAATGACATGTGGTAAGTGCAACAAGCTCGGGAGGAACAGGTGGCTTTGGACCTCTGGTTCCCAAAGCTCTCCACCACTGGGGTTTTCCCTCCTCATGTCTGGGTCTGTTGTAAACTAATTGATAGAGATTGATTGCTATGGTTAGTCAACAACTCCATTATCATCGTATGATCATACCAGGATGGTAGAAGGTGACCTCGATGGACCGTGGTCTTTCTTCGTCTAGTAATTCCTATGTTGCCCATGGAAAAAATAGGATAGGAGAAAGTGAGGTAAGTCTGGATTTCAATGAAATGAGAATTCAGGGAGGGGGAAGGGTTTGTCGGAGGGCTCATTTTGAGCTTAGGTAGGAACATAGCAACATTAGGAACAGGAGGAGGCCCTTCATCCCCTCGGGCCTGCTCCACCATTCAATTAGATCATGAATGACCTGCACATCAGTTCCATGTACCCGCCTTTGTTCCATGTCTGCTGATACTCTTACCTCACAAAAATCTATCGATCCTCAGTCCCGAAAGCTCCAACTGTCCCCCGGCATCCGCAGCCTTTTGGGGAGAGAGTTCCAAATTTCTACTACATTTTGTGAGAAAAAGTACTTCCTGATTTTGCCCTTGAAGGCCTGGCTCTAACAGGCTGAGCATTTCCAGCATACTTCTGTTTTTATTACAATAATCTAGGTTGAGACTTCAGTACGATACTGAGGTGCCGTCTTTCAGATGTGACACTAAGCCGAGGTCCAATCCGCCCTCTCAGGTGGGCGTAAAAGGTCACCTGACACTATTTCAAAGAAGAGCAGGGGAGTTCTCACCGGTGTCCTAGGCCAATATTTATCCTTCAACCAACATCACTAAAACATAACCTGGTCATTAACACATTGCTGTTTGTGGGAGCTTGCTGTGCGCAAATTGGCTGCTGCGTTTCCTACATTACGACAGTGACTACACTTCAGTAGTAATGCATTGGCTGTAAAGCGCTTTGGGACATCTTGAGGCCATGAAAGGCGCTATAGCAAGGTAAGCTTGTTCTTCCCTCGGGTAGGGGAAAGCTGGGCATTGTGCAAGTGTGGTCCAGTCATCGCGTTCATCTAAGGCTGACGTGCTCCATTCTTCACGCGTCAACAGTGAATGTCGTCTGGCTATTCAACCATGGCGGGGGGGGGATGTCATCACAGCAGAGCCCAATACCACTCTCAGCCGACATGCTCACCTCCCAGCTGGGAGATCACTGGACAGCGAAGGTGCCCTTGGTTACGAGAGATATGGAACCAAGGCAGCTAAATGGAGTTGAGGTGCAGATCAGCCATATTCTAATTGAATGGCACGGAACAGGCTCGAGGGGTTGAATGGCCTCTTCCTGTGCTGTTTTTCATTCTCCCCTCCACTGTCCCCAGCTTAGAGATACTGAGGTCAACTGCAACACCCCCTACCATCAGCTGTCTGTGCACCCCGGGAGTCCTTTCCTGGTCAATGAGGCTGAATCCTGTACTGGACAGTACATGTACTGATGGGACCTCCTCAAGTGTTTGACTGCTGGAAGAGTTTAAAAATAGATTGAAAAACCATGGTCCAAAGATTTTTTTTGTTTGTTTCACAAGAAAATACCAGGCTGCTGCCTATCTATGGCCAAGTATGTACTGAGCATAGTTTGCTGCTCCTTATAATGAAGACTATTTTGTTTTCTGGGGGGGGATCTTATCCCAATCTCTGGACCATCTCACTGTAATCACAGTGCTCACAGGAGATGAAGACAAGACCCTTTTCACCCTGATAAGGAGCGACTTGTTACTGCAAATCAGTTCGAGCCTGGCATTACTAGAATTCCTTCTACAAGTAGAACACCCACCGACAAACAGACAGAGCCCGGGGATTGTCTGAACTTTTAGAGAACTTCTACACAGCCCGGCGGCTGGAGGGTTGCCTTTGCGCCCCAATACTTTTTTCCCCTTTTTCCTCCCCTGAAAGCATCGAGCTAGGTGGGCGTCGGCCGAAGGGCCCTTCCTCACGTGCGAGCCTCGGCAGCAAGCGTCGACGGGCCACTCAACCAAGGGGGGAGGGCGGTGGGGGGCCAGTGCAGCCCCAGCCTGATCCTGGCCAATCTTCTCCTTTCCCAACCACGAGGACAGTGGGCTCATTGAAAAGCCCACCTGCCACTCTCCATACTGAGATCAGGTGCTGCACCAGCTAAAAGCGAACGTACACCAGCCCCGGTGTGAGGCCACGATTTACACCACGACGAGCGCTTCCCCCGACTCCACAGTCCCTGCGATTCTGCCCCCCCCCCACCAACATTGCCCACTCGAACCCCCTCCGCCCCCCTTCACAACTTACCTTTGGGCGACCAATGCAGAGGCAAACGGCCAGACATTCATTTCAGTAAATTGTGCGAGCTGCTTGTGGAGGAGTGACGGGCTCCAGCATCTCACCTGTAAAATTTGGATGAGGCCCCAGGTCCAATTTTGGGCCAGGTTCGAGCCCAGATTCTGGGCCCATTTTCCCTTGGATGTCAGACGAGCAATGAAGAGGCTAAGAAAGAGAAGCAGAGGGCTAAGCGTCATCGATATGTCATCGACCCTGTGTTTGCGGATGATGTTGCTGTAGGCCAGAACGTCAATGAGGAAGAGCAGGGGGCGCCAAGGATAGATCCAAGGAGGACTATGGAGATGACGGTTCGATAGGGCTGCCAACCCTCCAGGATTGACCTGGAGTCTCCAGGAATTGGAGACTATTCTCCTGGACATGACTGCAAGCAACCCGGGAGAAAAGCCATAAGGGTTTTAAATCATAGGTAGCATAGTGGTTATGCTATTGGACTAGTAATCCACAGGCCTGGACTAATAATCCAGAGACATGAGTCCCACCACGGCAGCTGGGGAATTTAAATTCAGTTAATTAAATAAATCTGGAATGAAAAGCTGGTATCAGTAATGGTGACCATGAAACGACCGGATTGTAGTAAAAACCCATCTGGTTCACTAATGTCCTGTAGGGAAGGAAATCTGCCGTCCTTACCTGTTTTGGCCTATATGTGGGCAGCACGGTGGCATAATGGTTAGCACTGTTGCCTCACAGCGCCAGGGACCCGGGTTCGAATCTGGCCTCGGGTGACTGTCTGTGTGGAGTTTGCACATTCTCCCCGTGTTTGCGTGGGTTTCCTCCGGGTGCTCCGGTTTCCTCCCACAGTCCAAAGATGTGCGGGTTAGGTTGATTGGCTATGATAAATTGACCCTTAGTGTTAGGGGGATTAAATACGTGGGGTTACGGGGATAGGGTGGGATATGTGTTGGTATAGGGGTTATGGGGATTGGGTGGGATATGTGTCGGTGCAGGCTCGATGGGCCGAAATGGCCTCTATCTGCACTGTGGGGTTTCTGTGATTCTGTGATGTGACTCCAGACCCACAGCAATGTGGTTGACTCTTAACTGCCCTCTGCAGTTCAAGAAGACGTCTCACCTCCACCTTCTCAAGGGCAATTAGAGATGGGCAATAAATGCCGGCCTTGCCAACGACACCCACATTCCATGAATGAATAAAAAAAGTGTTTTTTTTTTAATTCTCTTCGAACACTCTTGTCCATCCAATCGCTTTCCAATTGGCCGTGGGAAGGTGAGATGCCGGGAGACCAGTGGTGGGAAGAGATGCTGGAGATGTTTGGACAGGTAGGAGTGGAACCATGTAAGGACAGGCCGATGGAACTGGACAATGGAGGAGCGGCGTTGGAGGAGGATGGCGTAGTCAACCTTATTGAACGCTGCAAAGAGCTTAAGGAGGACGAGAAGGGCTAACACACCACAATCATACGAACAATGATGGACAGGAAGCTGTCCCATACAATTGTGATGCCTTGTGCATCACAATATATACATTCCCCACCTCACCCAAAACCATGTGATATCCTGGGAGAGGCGAAAAACCAGATAAAAAATCCAGGCCAATTCCTCCCCGACCCCCTTAGGTGATGGAAACTAGTCCAGGAGTTCACCCTGGCCCTGATAATTCCTTACAGCACCTACCTTCTGTAAGAGGTGATCTCCGCCCCAGCCAGAAAGAGGTCCAGCTCTCGCTTGAAGGAATTCAGCAAATCGGCATCCACCGCACGAGCCAGCAGCCTATTCCAGAGGTCCTCTATTCTCTGGGACAAGAATCTCAGTTAATGTCTTATATCACTTTGGTTTGGCTCATTTTGGTGTAGTGAGAAGGGTGAAAGCTGGACCAGAGGGATTTGAATAGGGAGTTACTGCAGAGAAAGGCATGGAACTAGGAAACAACTACACTTACAGAGGAAAAGGAAGTTAGAGATGGGGTGGCAATTGGTGAGGGATGAAAGTTTGAGTGGGGTTTTTGAGGTGGGGGCTGAGAGTTAGATTGTGAAGATCTTGGGGAGAGAGATTTTCTCAAGAGCAGATGATGATGTTTAGTGGGATTGTCGGAGGCTTGGCGATGGAATTAAGAAGGGAAAAGAGGGAGTGGCTCTATCCGAGATTGAGACAGTGGGTGTGGAGCAGCCATAAGGTATGGCATTGTCAAGAGAGAGTGGCCAAGGATATGGGATGGGGAGCTTACATGAAGATGAGATGGAGGGAGGGCAGGTAGGTGGTGAATTCAGAGGAGAGACAACTAAGGGAACCGAGGTGAAAACTGAGATAACTGAGGATGAGGTGTCGCTCGGTGCAGGTGCTAAGGGAAGAGCGAAGGGAGGACATCTTGGCGAGCATGTCAGCATGGGGCTGAGTCGCAGCAAATGACAGGGACTTCAAATGAGAGGTGTGTGAGATGGAAGAGGTGAGGTGCTTGAAGAGGGGAAGGTGGCAGGGGAGCGGTGGCTCCGTGGTTAGCATTCTTGCCTCTTGTGTCAGAAGGTGGTGTGCTCTAAGTCCCACTCCATTATCTCTTTGCTGTGGGTAGGACCTGTGGATGTTGGAGGGGGTGAGGGCGTTGGGCAGGAAGTTGGAGAGGCTGACCCCTGGGAAGCACACTGGGTGAGGCGGTGGTGAGAGCAGAGGGACAGGCGGGGCACTTTGCCATGTGCCCAACCTTTAACCAAAATAAACAAAGGAGGCTGAGGAGTGACCTGATAGAGGTCTTTAAAATTAGAGCTGTGCGTAAATTGGCTGCCGCATTTCCCTACATTACAACAGTGACAATACAGGAAACTTTCAATTTACCGGCACCTAAATAACCGGAAATCTCAGTTAACCGGCAAAATTCAGGAGTAGGTTCAGGTAAGTTTTACTTCATATTTTATTTGCCTTCCTCGATCTGTTGCTGTGCAAGGGTGTGGCTGCAGCTGTTGCTAAGCTACAGAGACGCTTGGAACTTGTGGCCATTGTTCTGAACTTGTTGCTAAGCAACAGGGTTTGTTGCTTTATACGGCGCTCTCAGCTCTCTGTATCTTTTACTACAGCTTTCGGTTATCCGGAATTTTTGATGAACCGGCACCATGTCGGTCCCGTCGGTGCCGGATAAAAAAAAGTTTCCTGTACTTCAAAATGTACTTATTTGGCTGCAAAAGTGCTTAGGGATGTCTTGAGGTCGTGAACGGCGCTACAAAAATAAATGCAAGTTCTTTGTTTTTAGGGGTGGGGGGGCCAAGATGTGACTGGAAATGAAGATAACGCTGGTGTCGCGGTGGCTCGTAACGCCGACCTTCCACCTCAAAGAGGGCACTGCCAGCCCGGTGTCAAACCGGCGGTATGGATCGCGTGGGACCGATTCCCCTGAACGACTGCTCTTGGTGAGGAGCGACCCTCACAGGGAGAGCTGACCACGAGATTTGATTCGAATGGATGAAAAATCAGAGGCTGTGGAATCTCCCAAGCAGTTTGCCCGGCCAGCGCCACTCCTCACTGGGAGCACCTGACTGAGGAATCAGCCCTCGTGTCCCGACGACTGGTTAGTGGATCAATGTGGGGGAGAGGATAGGTGGATTTAAGTCCGTCAGTGAATATGAGCTTCTGGGATCATAGGCCTAGAATTTTTGGCATGCCCATTTCTGGAACACCGCCTGTGTCTGAATGGTGAGGCCCGAGGCTCCCCCCGGTTATTGGCCCCGGGCCTCACTACCATTGAGCTCAGTGAGTTGGTGGAGCACAACAGGCAGCTCGCTGGCAAAGTGTGATGGAAGATCGGGCAGCTGCGGGCGCAGCAGGTAAATGGGGAGGGGGAGCATCTGGTAAAGGGTGGTTAGCTCATTTGGTTAGAGCGTGGTGCTAATAATGCCAAGGTCGCGGATTCGATCCCCATCCGGGCCATTGGTTATATTTAAGGTGGAGATAGACAGATTTTTGAACTATAGGGAGTCAAGGGTTATGGGGAGCGGGCAGGGAAGTGGAGTTGAGGCCAAGATCAGATCAGCCATCATCTTATTGAATAGCGGAGCAGGCTCGAAGGGCCAAATGGCCTACTCCTGCTCCTATTTCTTATGTTCTTAAAAGGGGGTGATTGGATTGGGAGGTAGCGGTGCTGATCCGGGAGTGGGCTAGGGGGGAAGGGAATAAGTGTCCGGAAGCCGCCTTTGAATGTGGGGTGATAGGAAGAACTCCTGCTCCTCCCGGCTCGTATTTAGGTAAGTATCTTTTAAAAACTTACCTTGTCGGTTACATTGTTACATAGAATCTACAGCACAGAAACAGGCCATTCAGCCCAAATGGTCTATGCCGGCGTTTATGCTCTACACCAGCCTCCTCCCACCAGGTTGTGGCCTAACAGGCAGTCTCTTTAAGGATCTCCTGATAGCTGCATGTAGTAGGCTTTGCTACTGCCTCAGGGCAAGCTAATCCCACAATGGGGGCCTCTTTATTTGTACGTGCACATAAGGGGCCAAATGCCTGTTGGAGGCGAGGGCACTGCACGCTGATTTTTTTGGCATTTATCAATATGGTAGGCGGCGGATTTACGGCCCGTAATGAGTGTGCGCTTCCTGCCCGCCATATTGGAGGCTTAGGAGGCCGTTTAGAAGCCCGAGAAAATGGGCGCTGCACGGCCGAATTTCTGGGCCACCAAAGTCTCTGCGTGAGTGTCACACGCTCAAAGCCTTCAGAGGGTAAGGGCGTGACTGATACACCCTGCAGGCCGAGCCTCTGCTCAGGAGTTCTTGTAATTATCAAGAGATGAAAATTTCCATTATGTTGGCTGTAGCATTGCTCAGAGTTATTTACGAGCTTAGCTATGACCGTCAGGCATACGCCATCACCCCACCCTGAACTGGGGCCCACCTTCACTTAGTGTAGCTTAGAACAGAGGAACTTAGTGCAAGTGTTTTACTCAAAATAACTTTAATTTGAGTTTTACTCCAGCCTCTGCACCTCAAACGCAGTCGTACTGATAGCGACCGGGGAAAAAAATCACATGGTTAGGAACCCGTTAATTCATCTTTTTGTTCCCATATTTTCATTTTATTCTTGCAAAGCGCTTTTAGTCAGAAGCTTTCTGATTCCTATTCCTTGGTTCTAGTCTTCTCAGGAATGTTTTTTCTTTCCATAACACACGTTAAAAAAAGTCCGACTGGTTAGTGGTCAGGAACCAGAGCATTGGTGGAATTGGCTAGGGCACCAGGGAGAACTCACCTGCTCTTTCAAAATAATGCCATGGTGTAGGAGTCTCTGCACTCCTAACAAAGAATCTATAACTTACTGGAAGTTAACAAACTGAATTTATTGTCTAAGAACTTTACAAAACAAGAAACTACAGGAGAAGCTCAAAACAGGCCTTTTCTCTTTCAATCCACACGAGGACTCGCTGGTCCCGCCCTCTACCTCTGACGTCATGACGTCATCATGTTTCCCGCCGAAGGGGACGTCACGTGACCCACGTGATGATGTCATCACGTCAGATTGCGATGTTGTCGATCTAGCTCTGTTTAACCAGAGCCAACTTGAAAGGTAATAACATTGGTTACAGACAATTAATGCTAGAGGTAATAACATTGGTTACAGACACTTATGTCAGTCACTTAGTGGTTTTGCCACAATGGGATCGTTTATGCCCACCTGAGAGTAAACACGGGGCCGCGTTATAACAGCTCATCCAAAAGTCAGCACCTCTGACAAGGCAGCACTCCCTCAGTACAGAAGTGGGAATATCGGCCTGGATTACATGCTCTGGAGCAGGATTATGAACTCACATCCTTCTGATTCAGAGTCAAGAGTGTTACTCACTGAGGCATGGCTGACACCTGAACAACGTTCTCTTCACAGCTCACTGAATGGCTGCATAGAAGAACAGGGCTCACTGATGACTGCATCTCACCAGGCTCCTGATACACTTGAGCTGATGTCTGATCTGAGTTGTGTGTTGTTACAGCTCACCTGTATAAACAGACTGTAGACATAATCAGGATGGTGTCACAGCTGATCCCATCCAACCACCCCCCCACGTCTGCCTCACCCACCTGTCCCATCCGTATTGCTCACTGGCTATTCACCAATGCAAACAGCTAAAAGGAAATGAGCTCTGAGTAATCAATTTGCATTACATGCACACATTCCTACTGTGTAGTATTTTATGAATGAGTCTCCTTCTATTATTCAGTGTCAATCCTGCTCATCCAGTCCATCCAAAATATCCATCAGCTTTAGAAAAACTGAAATCCAACTGAAATTTTTTTTTTGCCTCAGTTTCATTCACATTTTATGTTATTAAAGGGGTGGTCACACCTTGCTAAATTGCTTGCAAGATAACAATTCAGCACGGATAAAGGGTCGAGTCAATATCCAAGGTAACTATGGTCTTTGAGAAATTAAACTGAGAGGGCAGACAGGGCCTTGGTTCAACATTTCATCCACAGCACAGCACAGCACAGCACGCCCTCAGGACTGCACTGAAACATCAACCTGGATTATGTGATCTGGTGCCTGGAATGGGGCTCTGAACCCACAACTTTCTGCGCCAGAGGCACATTGTTACCCACCGTGCCACAGCTGATTTCCTCCTTTTAGGTCCTCCATTTATATAAGCTAGGTGTGTCCAACAGAGTTGCCTGGTGAGTATTATTCTATTCATAACCAAATAGATATACATTATCAGTCCGATAGCAAAATACTGCGGATGCTGGAAATCTGAAATAACAACAGAAAACGCTGGAAAAACTCAGCAGGCCAGGCAACATCCGTGGAGAGAGAAACAGAGTTAACGTTTCGGGTCGAAACCCTTCTACAGAACTGAGGAAAGAAGGCCTGCCTTTTTTTCCTCAGTTCTGTAGAAGGGTTTCGGCCCGAAACTTTGACTCTGTTTCTCTCTCCACGGATGTTGCCTGGCCTACATTATCAGTCACCTGAGAACTCATTTTTAATGTGGAAGCAAGTCACCCTCGGTTCCGAGGGACTGCCTAAGAAGAAGAAGATATACCACACACAGGGTGTATTAATGCCCCTTGACATGCAGTGCAGGTGGACTAGGAATCAGTAGGGGTTCCCGCTCTTAATCACTATGAAGAGACCCCTTTGTAAAAAGACCCATGTGTAGATATTGAGTGGGGGGAAATTTGGGGGAAAAATGTATCTATAAAATTGTTCGATCAGCCATTGTGACACCTTGGCATTGCACTGGTAGAGGGGATGCCTTTATTTCAGTGCCACACCTCTCTGTGCTGGTGGGGCTAACTTCTTTTCCTAATAGTCTTGCAGTGGTGGGAACAGCTTGAATATATCTGGATTTTATTCTTCCTGGATGTCCCACAATATTGGGTGAAAGAAATTTTATTGAACCCTGAGCATCAAGCAGGTTGTAACAAGGACACCAGATACAGTGTTAATGCCTTTGTAGTCGGAAGGTTGTGGGTTCAAGTCCCACTCGTAGAATCAGAGAGACTTACAGCACAGAAGGAGGCCATTCGGCCCGTCGTGCCTGTGCTGGCTCTTTGAAAGAGCCGTCATGCTTAGTCCCACAATCCCCGCTTTCTGTCTGTAACCCTGCAAGTTCATCATCCTCAAGGACCCGTCCAACTCCCTTTTAACATTATTGATGGAATCAGCTTCCTCCACCTTTTCAGGTCGAGCGTTCCAGATCCCGACAACTCTCCGAGTGATCGTTTGCCAATGATTTTAAATCTATGACCTCTGGTTATTGACCCACTCACCAGGGGGAATAGTTTTTCTCGATCTACTCCATCAAAACCTCTCATCATCTTGAAGACCTCTACTAGGTCACCTCTAAACCTTCTCTGCTCCAAGGAGAACAGTCCTAACTCTTCCAACCTCTCCTCATACCTGAAGTCCCTCATCCCTGGTAACATCCCGGTAAACCTCCTCTGCACCCTTTCTAATGTCTTTACATCTTTCCTGAAGTGTGGTGCCCAGAATTGTCGACAATACTCCAGCTGAGGCCTAACCAGTCATTTATAAAGTTCTAACATTATCTCTTTGCTTTTATATTCTCTGCCTCTCTTTATAAACCCAAGTAACCCAACTGCTTTTTTAACCACCTCATCAACTCGCCCTGCCACCTTTAAGGATTTGTGTATCTGGACACCAATGTTTCTCTGGTCATCTACACTTTTCAAAATCATGCCACTCCAGGGACTTGAGCATATAATCTTGACTGGCACTTCACTGCAGTACTGAGGAAGTGCTGTACTGTCGGAGGTGCCGTCTTTCAGATGAGACGTTAAACCCAGGCCCTGTCTGCCCACTCAGGTAGATGTAAAAGTTCTCATGACACTACTCAAAGAAGAGCAGGGGAGTTCTCTCTGGTTACCTCTTAACCAACATCAGTAAAACAGATGACCTGTCATTTATCTCATTGCTACTTGTGGGAACTTGCTGTGTGCAAATTGGCTGCTGCTTTTCCTACATTACCACAGTGACCACACTTCATTGGGAAAGCGCTTTGGGAGGTCCTGAGGTTGTGCAAAACGCTATAGAAATGCAAGTCTTTCTTTTCATTAAAATGGCACCAATACATGTCTGCTTTCGACGTCTCCCATTGAGGTTTGGAAAGCTTTTCTTCCTTTCCCAGTACCTGCTGGCCAGATACAAGCTCCAGAGGAACACTTACACAGACCTCACTAGGAAGTGGCTCAGACGTTTAGGTGAGACGGGTTGGGCTTGGCCTCCGACAGTCAACTAGCCCATTGATACTCATTGCTCAGGTTTACAGGTGGAGAGTGGGCCACTCATTGCCGGAGGTGCCCGTGGAACCATAACCCAGCAAGGAGTCAGCGTCTAATTAGGGGAAGGGAAAGAAAATGGAAAAACTAAAAGGGAAAGCTTTCTTCCCCGCCCCCCCCCGCAGGCCACCTGACACTAATCAACAGAAGTGAGTATATGAAGCTAATGCATAAACCCTTTGAAAGTGAGAGGGTGAACGCTACAGACCTAGCTTTAAGATAGCTGGGATCAATTGGACTTTGTATCCGATTGACATTTACTGCAGAGGGATAACCAATCTGCGCATTTATGAATGGCCGGTTGTCATGACACGTAACCTTGTTAACTGAATACCCTACTTAGTCGAGCAAATTACTCCAATTAGCGTGGCTATGGATCCAGTGGGGATGTATTGGTTGAGTTCCTTTCTGCACAGAGGAGAGAACTCATCTGCTTAACCTTCTCCCACCAAGTGACTTTGAAATAGGTTACCATGGCTCCCAGAGGGTCGTGAGAACCCTTGATTCCAACTAATAATGTCCCTTCCACTCAGGGTAAACAAGGCTCATTTCACAACAGTGCACCTGGTGTTCATTAAGGGTGTGACCGAACAAAGAACAGAAGAAAGGATAAAATGAGGAAAAAAGGTTGATTGTAGGTGTTATAGTCAATAACACACCCATTAATGACAGAGGATAACACACCTTGTATATTATAGACACTAGCACACCCTGTGTATATGATAGAGAATAGAACACCCTGTGTATAATAAACAATTGTACATTCCCTGTATATTGTAGAGAATAGCGCAGGCTGTGTATATCATAGATGCTAGCACACCCTATATATAATAGACGGTAGCACGCCCTGTATATGTTATAGACAATAGCAAACAGTGTGTATTATAGAGAATAGCACATCCTGTGTATTATAGACAAAAGCACACCATGGCCCGGATTTTGCAGTAAAAATAACAGTGAGGCTATCAGCGCTCACCGTTAATAAAGTGTAAATCGGACAGCAACTTCCAGCAACCGCGCATGCGCAGTTAAACTTGGAAATCAAGGAGTTGCTGCCTGAGTTGTCCTACTCCTCTAGGAGCTTCGCTATAGCGGTATCTTGCCCAGAAATTCGCAATTGAAACACATGGAACGGCATGAAGTTACTGTACTTACGTGATAGAGACTCACTAAACTTGCCAGAAAAAGTTAGGGTTTGCCCATTCAAGTGAAAATAATTTTTAAAATTGTGATGAATTTTAATTACTGGCACTGAAAATGAGCTTTTACAATCGCGAAGCCTCAGTTCTTCAGATTTTAATTATTGTTGGAAATTTTTTAAAATTAAAAAATTAAAATTATTTTTTCTTTCTGTCTCTTTTATCTCGCTCTCTTAATCCCATCTTTCTTTCTCTCTCTTTCTGTACATGATTTGGAACTATTCTACCTTATACTTCCTGGTTCAGACTCTGCGCGCCTCGGTAAGGAACCTTCAATCTGATTGGTTAAGGAGGTACGCTGTTAACATAGAAACTGGAGTAGGCCATTCGGCCCTTCGCGCCTGCTCCGCCATTCAACGAGATCATGGCTGATCATCCAAACCCTAGCACCCGGTCCCTACACTGACAGCCTTCCCACCCAAGCCCTATCCCTGTAACCCCACATATTTAATCCCCCCTAACACTAAGGGCCAATTTTTATCATGGCCAATCAACCTAACCCACACATCTTTGGACTGTGGGAGGAAACCAGAGCAAACCCATGCAAACACGGGGAGAATGTGCAAACTCCACACAGACAGTCACCCGAGGCTGGATTTGAACCCGGGTCCCTGGCACTGTGAGGCAACAGTGCTAACCACTATGCCACCGTGCTGCCCCTGGTCACGTAGGGCCCAGAACTCCTGTAGAGGGCGCCGCGCTGTTTCGGATTTCTAATTACCTCAAATTCCACTGCAAAAGCCCACAAAGAGTCTGTGGGCAAGTGTAAGTGTAATGAACTGTAAAGAACATGTAGTACCATTCATTCGCCACTGACTGCAAAATTCGGGCCCCTGTGTTTCAGCGATCTTATCACATTCTGTGTATATTATCGAGAATAGAACACACAGTGTATACTGTACAGACTATCACATCCTGTGCATATTATAGACAGTAGCACAGCTTATTATAGTGAATAGCACAACCTGTATATATTACAGGCAACAGTACACCTCTGTATACTATAGACAAGAGCACACCCAGTGTATGCTATAAAGAATTGCACGCAAAGTGTATGTGAAAGACAACAGCACACCCTGTGTATTATAGAGAGTAGCACAGCCTATGTAAATTATAGAGAATAACACACACGGTATATATTATAGACTAACAAGCCCTGTATAAGTTATACTGAATAAGACACTCTGTATATATTATAGAGAATAACACACCCTGTATATATTATAGTGAATAACACACCCTGTACATATTACAGAGAATAACACACCCTGTAGCGGTACCACCGGGTGTCCCTTACTTATGATACATAATTCCCGTTCACTTACCTATGTATATATATAGCTTACCTGTTCGGGCCGTTGCCCCTTTAAGAGCGCGACCTAATGCAATGACGTCACGTCACGCATCACGTGACTCACCCAGGCGCAAGCCAGCCCAGCTCGGCCTCCTGCTCCCGTGGCAATCGCCGGCCCAGTTCGGCCTCCCGCTCCCGCGTCGGTCGCCGGCCCGGTTCGGCCTCCTGCTCCCGACTTCGGCCGCAACGGCCAGCTGCAGTGCCGGGTGCTGGGTAAACGCACTGACGTCATCACACACATCACGTGACTGCCCTAAGTGCAGGCAAACGCGATGACGTCATGACACAAGTCACGTGACGCCCCAAGAGTGGGAAACGCGAGCAACGCGATGACGTCACGACGCAAACGCGATGTCGTCATCGCACAAACCTCCGGACTGCCTAGTCAGTCCTCGTGGCGTCCCCGTTCGGGTAAGACCTGTTCCAAGGCTCTCCTGTAGTGATGTTTGTTGTTTTCTGTACTTCGTCAAATCCTTCATTAAAAACCTATTGGATTGTTTCTCCTGAGTCGACCTCAGTGATTTGGTTAGGAATACAACTATTCCTACATTGGTGACCCAACGACGTGAGGACGGGAATTCATCAAAACCTACTTTGGTGACCCCGTATCCGTGAACATTTTTCGCGGAAGAAATGCACAGCCAGAACCTCGTCTTCACAGAAGACGACCGACGTGCACAGCCAAATTCGTCCAACACCTACATTGGTGACCCCGTCTCCGTGAACGTTTTTCAAGAACGATGCGCACAGCCTGAACCCCGTCTCTGTGAAAGGTTTCACAGAAGCAGAGCCCGACGAACAACAACCGGTGAACAACAACCGACGAACACCAATTCCTATATTGGCGGCCCCGTCTTATGCGAACGTATTTGCAAAGGAAGCGCAGCCTGGAGGTGATCCCATTTTTCACGAATGAAACGCAGCCGGACCCCGATTTTTGTGAATGATTTTCACAAAAGAAGCACACCATGGAAGCATCAGCCATTTCGCTGTCACTACCGCAATTCACGGAGCAGCAACTGCCCTCGTGCTTTCTTCAGGTAGAAGCCCCGTTCGCCAAGAACATCTATGCGGCGCAGACCAACGAGGTCTCCATATTTGTCAGCTCTACTGCCTTACGGGTCATCCGCCTCCACGACCGCTCCCAACACAACAGCAAGTATACATCCCTCCAAACGTGGGTTCCGCAGGTTTTCGGGCCCACAAGATCGGAGCGAGCCCCCGCGGAGATGTCACGAGGACTCGCTCCTCACGAACCACGAGGACTCGCTCCTCACGAACCACGAGGACGCACTCCTCACGACCCACGAGGACCCATCCCTCACGAACCACGAGGACGCACCCCTCATGAACCATGAGGACCCATCCCTCGCGAACCACGAGGACCCATCCCTCGCAAACCACGAGGACCCATCCCTTGTGAAACACGAAGACTCATTCCCCGCCGACGACGCACCAGCCCGTCAGCCTGCTGGTTGTGTTTTCTACCACTCTTTTTGGCGCGAAAGCGAAGCATTGCCGCCCTCCTGGCAGTTTTCTACTTAAATCAACAACAACTCGAAGCGTTGCCGTCCTCCCGGCAGTGTTCCCCCTAAAGCAACAACAACTCGAAGCGTTACCGCCCTCGCTACAGTTTTCCACTCGACAAAAGCAACCATCTACTGACGCTGCGACCATCGACGACGGGTCCAACGGGCATTCCGCGGCCGCGATCGGCTACGCGAAAGTTGCTGTCTTCACCGATCACAGATCAACGCAGCAACGGTTCACTCTTTTTTGTGTTACCATTTTAGCACTACGGCACACACCGTTCCGTGCATTCCAGACTGTCGAAGAGTTCGCTCACCTGTCGGCGAGTTCACGGAACTCGCCTGCCAAGTCCTCCTGGATCGCCCGTTCGCCGTTCCTACAGATTTCGTCAGGCTGGGGACTTTTTCCAACATTAACAGAGCCATGGTCCGCGTATGCCCAACCTGCCAGTCAGCTGTTTCGCCCCGGCGCCCGCTTCAAACCACGGGCTGCAGAGGTCACACGTCACCACGGTCTTTCGCATGGCTGAATGCGTTTTGTTCGCTATGACACCACGGTGCTTCGCATGGCTGGATACATTTTTCCGCCACGACAGACGCAAGGATCCGCTCACAACCAGCACCTATCGACCTCGCCCGCCAAGTACAGATAGCATGACCGCCAAGACCACCGACCACCCATCGTAGTTACAGCACATCAGTTACGATCGTCTGCCTGACCACCAGCCACCCAACAGTCTCCGTCTCAAGACTGCAGGAGTCGTTCGGATGGGCTCGTTAGACTACCTCACCTTTTGTCGTTCATTAAAGCGAATTCTGGGGGGACGCATGTAGCGGTACCACCGGGTGTCCCTTACTTATGATACATAATTCCCTTTAACTTACCTATGTATATATATAGCTTACCTGTTCGGGCTGTTGCCCCTTTAGGAGCGCAACCTAACGCAATGACGTCACGTCGCGCATTACGTGACTCACCCAGGCGCGAGCCGGCCCAGCTCGGCCTCCCGCGGCAATCGCCGGCCCGGTTCAGCCTCCCGCTCCCGACATCGGCTGCAATGGCCAGCTGCAGTGCCGGGTAAATGCGCTGACGTCATCACGCACATCACGTGACCGCACTAAGCGCGGGCAAACACGATGACGTCACGACGCAAGTCACGTGACGCCCCAAGCGCGGGAAATGCGAGCAACGCGATGACGTCACGACGCAAATGCGATGACGTCATCGCACAAACCTCCGGACTGCCTAGTCAGTCCTCGTGGCGTCCCCGTTCGGGTAAGACCCGTTCCAAGGCTCTCCTGCATCGATCCTTGTTGTTTTCTGTACTTCGTCAAATCCTTCATTAAAAACCTATTGGATTGTTTCTCCTGAGTCGACCTCAGTGATTTGGTTAGGAATACACCTATTCCTACAACCCTGAGTATATAATAGTGAATAACATACCCTGTATATATTATAGGGAATAACACACCCTGTATATATTATAGTGAATAACACAACCTGTATATATTATATGGAATAACACATCCTGTATATATTATACATAATAACACACCCTGTATATACTATAGTGAATAACACATCCTGTGTATACCATAGTGAATAACATACCCTGTATATATTATAGGGAATAACACATCCTGTATATATTATACATAATAACACACCCTGTATATATTATAGCGAATAACACACCTGTATATATTATAGCGAATAACACACCTGTATATATTATAGTGAATAACACACCCTGTATATATTATAGTGAATAACACAACCTGTGTATGTTATATGGAATAAAACAGCCTGTATATATTACAGTGAATAACACACCCAGTGAATACTATAGTGAATAACAAATCCTGTATATAGTATAGAGAATAACACACACTGTGTATATTATAGAGAATAACACACCCTCTGTATATTATAGAGAATAACACACCCTGTATATATTATAGTGAATAACACACCCTGTATATATTATTGTGAATAACACACCCTGTATATATTATAGTGAATAACACACCCTGTATATATTATAGTGAATAACACACCCTGTATATATTAGAGAATAACACACCCTGTATATATTATAGTGAATAATACACCCTGTATATATTATAGTGAATAACACACCCTGTATATATTATAGTGAATAACACACCCTGTATATATTCTGGTGAATAACACACCCTGTATATATTATACTGAATAACACACACTGTGTATATTAGATAATAACATACCCCGTCTATATTATAGGGAATACCACACCATTTATATAATATAGAGCATAACAATCCCTGTATATATTATACAGCATAACACACCCTGTATATATTATAGAGCATAACACACCCTGTATATATTATAGTGAATAACACACCATATCTATGAGAAAGACACGGCCTATGTGTATATTATAGAGACTAACACACCCTATACATATTAAAGTGAATAAAACACCATGTATATGTTATCGTGAATAAAACACCCTATATATATTAGAGAATAACAAACTCTGTATATATTATAGAAAATAAAACACCCTGTATATGTTATGGAGAAGAACACACCCTGTATATATTATTGGTAGTAATACAGCTTGTATATATTACAAAGAATAACACACAATGTTTATATTACAGAGAATAACACACCCTCTATATATTATAGAGATAAACACACCCTGTATATTTTATGGAGAATAACACACCCTGTATATATTATAGAGAATAACAAACCCTGTATATATTATAGAGAATAACTCTCCCTATGTATATTATCGTGAATAAAACACCCTGTTTATGATATGGTGAATAAAACACCCTGTATATATTATTGAGAATAAAAAACCTTGTATATATTTTAGTGAATAACACACCCTGTATATATTATAGTAAATAAAACACCCTGTATATGTTATAGAGAATAACACACCCTGTTTATATTATAGTGAATAACACACCCTGTCTATATTATAGAGATTAACACACCCGGTTTATATCATAGTTTATATTATAGGGAATAACACACCCTGTATATATAACTAGCTGGAGTACCTGGCGTTGCCGAGGGAACTGAAGAACCCTCTGCCATGTTTATAAAACTGTTTATAAAACTGTTGGGATTGAAGAACTCTTCCTAAGCACCCAGGAGGTGGTTCTTTAACTTCGTTTTTTGTTAATGGGGATGGCCAGTAGCCATATACTCCAGGTTTTACAGTTTTGTGTATGTCTCGCCTGGTCAACAGCTTGCCGTGCCTGAGTCTGGTCAGGAGTCTCTGACTCCCCCCTCCGTCTCCCTCCCCCTCCTCCCACCCTCACCCTCTCTCCCTCCCTCCCCCTTCCTCTCCCTCCACCTCTCTCTCCCTCCCTCTCACTCGCTCCCTTCACTCTCTCCCTCCCTCCCCCTCTCTCCCCCCTCCCCCTCTCTCTCACTCCCTCCCCTTCACTTGCTCCCTCCCTCCCCCTCTCTCTCCCTCCCCCTCTCTTGCCTCTCCCCCTCCCTCCCTGCTCTCTCTCCCTCCCTCTCTCTCCCTCTCCCCCTCTCCTCTCCCTCCCTCTCTCCCTCACTCCCCCCCTCGCCTCTCCCTCCCTCCCCTGTCTCTCCCTCCTTTCCTCTCTCTCCCTCCCTCCCCCTCTCCCTCCCTCCCCCTCTCCCTCTCTCTCTCCCTCCCCCTCTCTCTCTCCCTCCCCTTGTCTCCCGCTCTCTCTCCCTCCATCCCCTGCCTAACAATCTATCTCTTCCAATTGTGCCTTCAGTGTCCTTGCCCGCTGTGACTCTGTCCTTGCTGCCCATCCCTGCCCCGGTCGAGAGAAGTGCAGAGAGAATGCAAGTTGCCACCGAGGAGGAGGGTAGTATTGGCGTCAAGCAGGTTGACGGGCAGCTGCAGGGCAGAACGAAATAGATGGAGACTGGAACCGTTCACAGTGACTCCAAGTGTGGTTAGGAGAGAGAGAGGAGAGAGTGAGAGAGAGAGAGAACGAGAGAGAGAGGGAGGGGGGGGAAGGAGAGAGAGAGAGGGAGGGGGGAAGGAGAGAGAGAGAGAGAGAGAGAGAGAGAGAGGGAAGGAGAGAGAGAGAGAGAGGGGGGGGAAGGAGAGAGAGAGAGAGAGAGGGGGAAGGAGAGAGAGAGAGAGGGGGAAGGAGAGAGAGAGAGAGAGAGGGGAAGGAGAGTGAGAGAGAGAGAGGGGGAAGGAGAGAGAGAGAGAGGGGGAAGGAGAGAGAGAGAGGGGGAAGGAGAGAAAGAGAGAGAGAGAGAGGGGGAAGGAGAGAGAGAGAGGGGGAAGGAGAGAGAGAGAGAGAGAGAGAGAGAGAGAGGGGGAAGGAGAGTGAGAGAGAGAGAGGGGGAAGGAGAGAGAGAGAGAGAGGGGGAAGGAGAGAGAGAGGAGAGAGAGAGAGAGAGAGAGAGAGGGGGAAGGAGAGAAAGAGAGAGAGAGAGAGGGGGGGAAGGAGAGAGAGAGAGGGGGAAGGAGAGAGAGAGAGAGGGGGGAAGGAGAGAGAGAGAGGGGAAGGAGAGAGAGAGAGAGGGGGAAGGAGAGAGAGAGAGAGTGGGGGAAGGAGAGAGAGAGAGAGGGAAGGAGAGAGAGAGAGAGGAAGGAGAGAGAGAGAGAGAGGGAAGGAGAGAGAGACAGAGAGAGAGAGAGGGAAGGAGAGAGTTAGGGAAGGAGATAGAGAAGAGAGGAAGACACCCCGTGGAAGGGGTTGGACTCAGAGCCCGGCCGCGGTGACCCGGAGCCCCCGTGCGCAGCCTAGCACCTCAGGCCCGGCCCGACTCACCTCAGCAGAGCTCCCGCTCCGGCCCGCCGCCGCCGCTCCCCCACTCGCTGTCTCTCGGGCCACGTGGTTCTCTCTGTGTAGATACATAGGAGAGAGAGAGAGAGAGAGGGAGGGGGGGAAGGAGAGAGAGGGGGAAGGAGAGAGAGAGAGAGAGAGAGAGAGGAAGGAGAGAGAGGGGGAAGGAGAGAGAGAGAGAGGGGAAAGGAGAGAGAGAGAGAGAGGGAAGGAGAGAGAGAGAGAGGGGGAAGGAGAGAGAGAGAGAGGGGAAAGGAGAGAGAGAGAGAGGGGGAAGGAGAGAGAGAGAAGGGGAAAGGAGAGAGAGAGAGAGAGGGGGAAGGAGAGAGAGAGGGAAGGAGAGAGAGAGAGAGAGAGAGAGGGAAGGAGAGAGAGAGAGAGAGAGAGGGAAGGAGAGAGTGAGGGAAGGAGATAGAGAAGAGGGGAAGGAGATAGAGAAGAGAGGAAGACACCCCGGGGAAGGGGTTGTACTCAGAGCCCTGCCTTGGTGACCCAGAGCCCCTGTGCGCGGGGTAACGCCTCAGGCCCGGCCCAAGTGACCCCAGCTCAGCTCCCGCTCTGGCCCACCGCCGCCGCTCCCCTGCTCGCTGTCTTTCGGGCTTTCAGGCCGTGCGGTATATCTGTCTCTGTGTGTGTATGCTCGCTGTCTCTCGGGCTCTCGGGCCGCGTGGTTGTCTCTGTCTATGTCTATGTATCTGTTTTCCCGCTCCCGCACGCACGGCAGGCTGCAGGATCATGCCCCGCCCACACATGCCATGAAACACCCCCCGTGACACACCGCGCTTCCCCCATAGGATTGGTCAACCATCACGTCACTCAACGCTAATGAGCGGGTTTTGTCCGTTTCTTGAAAGTGTTTTGTATACTGTCCGAGCAGTTTTTGTCTGACCAAAAAGTAAATACACCTATGACACTCCCCTAATCATAAGCTTTCTTCTGATATAACATATGTGTAGGTACGCTCTATAACTTTTGAGTTTACAGCGGACAGACAGACAGACCAACCGACCGACTCATCCTTTATTTATATATATATATAGAGATAGTGAATAACACACCCTGTATATATTATAGAGAATAACACACCCTGTGTATATTATAGTGTAGGAATAGGCGTATTCCTAACCAAATCACTGAGGTCGACTCAGGAGAAACAATCCAACAGGTCTTTAATGAAGGATTTGACGAAGTACAGAAAACAACAAGGATCGATGCAGGAGAGCCTTGGAACGGGTCTTACCCGAACGGGGACGCCACGAGGACTGACTAGGCAGTCCGGAGGTTTGCGCGATGACATCATCGCGTTTGCGTCGTGACGTCATCGCGTTGCTCGCGTTTTCCCGCGCTTGGGACGGTCACATGATGCGCGACGTGATGTCATCGCATTTGCCCGGCACCCGGCACTGCAGCTGGCCATTGCGGCCAAAGTCGCGGGAGCGGGAGGCCGAGCTGGGCCGGCGGTTGTCGCGGGAGGCCGAGCTGGGCCAGCTCGCGTTTACCCGCGTCATCGCGTTAGGTCACGTTTTTAAAGGGGCAACGGCCCGAACATGCAAACTCTATACAAACGTAGTTAAAGGGAATTATGTACAATAAGTAAGAGACACTCGGTGGTACCGCTACATACGCCCCCCCAGAATTCGCTTTAACGGACAACGTCAAACGATGAGATGGTCTGACGAGCCTGTCCGAACGACTCCTGTAGTCTCGAGACGGAGACTGTTGGGTGGCTGGCGGTCAGGCGGTCATACTTGGGCTGCCGTAACGACGATGGGTGGTCGGTGGTCTCGGCGGTCGTGCTGTCTCGACTTGGTGGGCGAGGTCCAAATATGTGGTCCGGTAGATGGGGTCTTGAGCGGATCCCGATGTGTGTAAGGGTGAGTAAAACGTATTCAGCCCTGCTAAGGACCGTGGAAGCGTATGACCTCTGCAGCCCGTGGTTTGAAGCGGCCGCCGGGCCGAAACAGCTGGCCGCGCCATAGTGACTGGCAGGTTGGGCAGACGTGGACCATGGCTCTGTTATTGTTGGAAGAAGGTCCCCAGTCTGACGAAATCTGCAGGAACGCCAAACGGGCGATCCAGGAGGAAATAAACGTGGGTCTTGGCAGGTCGGTGAACTCGCCGACAGGCGAGCGAACTCTTCGGCAGTCGGGAACGCACAGAACGGTGCGTGCCATAGTGCTACTACGGTAACACAGAAGAGAGTGAACCGTTGCTGCGTTGATCAGTGATCGGTGATGACAGCAATTTTCACGTGGCCGATCGCGGCCCGCGGAATGCCCATTGGACCTGTCCTCGATGGTCACAGCATCAGTAGATGTTTGCTTTTGTTGAGGGGAAAACTGTAGAGAGGGCGGAAACGCTTCTAGTTGTTATTGATTTAGGGGGAAAACTGCCGGGAGGACGGCAACGCTTCGCCTTTGCGCCGAAAAACGTGGTAGAAGAAACAGGCTAGCAGGCTGACGGGCTGGTGCGGCGTCGGCGGGGGATGGGTCCTCATGGTTTGCGAGGGGCGAATCTTCGTGGTTTGCGAGGGATGGGTCCTCGTGGTTCACGAGGGAGGAATCCTCGTGGTTTGCAAGGGAGGAATCCTCGTGGTTTGCGAGGGAGGAGTCCTCGTGGGTTGCGAGGGGCGAGTCCTCGTGGGTTGCGAGGGGTGGTTTGCGAGGACTGAGTCCTCGTGGCATCTCCGCCAGGGCGCGCTCCGATCTTGTGGGCCCGACAACCTGCAGAACCCGCGCTTGGAGGGTTTCATACTTGCCGTTCCGTTGGGAGATGTCGAGAAGGCGGACAATCTGTGAGGGGGTAGAGCTGTCGAAAACGGAGACCTCGTTGGTCTGCGCCGCATCGATGTTCTTGGCGAACGGGGCTTCTACCAGAATAAAGCACGAGGGCGGTTGTTGCTCCCTGAATTGCGGTAGTGACAGCGAAACGGCTGGTGCTTCCATGGCGTGCTTCTTTTGTGAAAATCGTTCACAAAAATTGGAGTCCGGCTGCGCTTCTTTCGTGAAAAACGTTCACGAAACTCGGGGTCACCAATGTAGGAATCGGTGTTCGTCGGTTGTTGTTCGTCGTGCCGTGCTTCTGTGAAAACGTTCACAGAGGCGGGGTTCAGGCTGTGCGTTTCTTCCGTGAGAAATGTTCACGGAGACGGGGTCACCAATGTAGGTATTGATGAATTCCCGTCCTCACGTCGTTGGGTCACCAATGTAGGAATAAGCGTATTCCTAACCAAATCACTGAGGTCGACTCAGGAGAAACAATCCAACAGGTCTTTAATGAAGGATTTGACGAAGTACAGTAAACAACAAGGATCGATGCAGGAGAGCCTTGGAACAGGTCTTACCCGAATGGGGACGCCACGAGGACCGACTAGGCAGTCCGGAGGTTTGCGCGATGACATCATCGCGTTTGCGTCGTGACATCATCGTGTTGCTCGCGTTTTCCCGTGCTTGGGGCAGTCACGTGATGCGCGACGTGACGCCATCGCGTTTGCCCGGCACCCGGCACTGCAGCTGGCTGTTGCGGCCGAAGTCGCGAGAGCGGGAGGCCGAGCTGGGCCGGCGGTTGTCGCAGGAGCGGGAGGCCAAACCGGGCCGGCTCGCATTTACCCGTGTCATCACGTTAGGTCGCGTTCTTAAAGGGGCAATGGCCCGAACAAGCAAACTCTATACAAACGTAGTTAAAGGGAATTATGTACAATAAGTAAGAGACACTCGGCGGTACCACTACAATAGAAAATAACACACCCTGTGTATATTATAGGGAATAACACACCCTGTACATATTATAGAGAATAACACACCCTGTGTATATTATAGGGAATAACACACCCTGTACATATTATAGAGAATAACACACCCTGTATATATTATAGGGAATAACACACCCTGTACATATTATAGAGAATAACACACCCTGTATATATTATAGAGAATAACACACCCTGTATATATTATAGTGAATAACACACCCTGTATATATTATAGTGAATAATACACCCTGTACATATTATTGTGACGAACACACCCAGTATATATTAGAGAAATAAAGACACTGTATATGTTATAGAGAATAACACACACTATATATATCATAGTGAATAATACTCCCTGTATATATTATAGAGAATAACACACCCTGTATATATTATGGAGAATAACACACCACGCATATATTATAATGAATAACACAAACTGAATATATTATAGTGAATAACACACACTGTGTATATTATAGGGAATAACTCACCCGGCATATATTATTGTGACGAACACACCCAGTATATATTATAAAGAATAACACACCCTGTATATATTATAGAGAAAGAAAACACCCTGTATATATTATAGTGAATAACACACCCTGTACATATTATAGAGAATAACACATCCTGCATATATTATAGAGAATAACACACCCTGTATATATTATAGAGAATAACACATCCTGCATATAATATAGAGAATAACACACCCTGTATATATTATAGAGAATAACACATCCTGTATATATTATAGTGAATAACACACCCTGTATATAATGGCCCTGAAATTAGGATCGGGAGCTTGCCGCGCGTGCAAGCCCCCGATCTGCACTCACCCTGCGCGCTGACATCTGAAGCCCGGGCCTGCTTGCATTTCCTGTCACAGGCCCGGTACAGATGTTGGCGCGATGTGCTTGCCTGATCCAGCGGCGTAATTAGTGCGATGTGCCGACTGGGATCAGGTGAGCACTCTGCAGCCAATCAGGGGAGGGGAAACTCATTCATGAGTTGGATAGTAAAGACTGTCAAACTCATGAAAAGTACGGGCGCCCAAAAGGCTAGTTTAACTTTAATTAAAATTTTAAAAAACATCCCAATAATTAAATAAACTATAAATAACTTAAAAAAAATATTTAAAACAATTAATAAAATTTTTGAATTTTTTTTTTTTTACGAATTCGGGTCCAAAAATAAACTTACCTTACTGTGCAGTCCTTAAAAACAATGAAGCTGTGGAAAAAATGTAATAATTTTAAATAATAGACCACTTACCTTCAAGAATCCACTACTTATGCCTCCTTTTTTCATTTCCAAAAAGTCCAGGCCCTTGCACACGCGCAAACCTGTCAAAACGAAGGAAGTTCAACGCATGCGCGCAGAGTCCTGCGCGCACGCGTTGGACCTCTTAAACCCTGAGTGCGATGGGGAGGAAATGCCGGTTTCCCGCGCATGCGCTGTGCATGCTGGAATCCGGCAATTCCTCCGGCCACACGCGTGAGTACACCCTCCGTACTCACGCGTTGGGAGCGGAATTACTGGCCCATTATAGAGAATAACACACCCTGTATATATTATAGAGAATAACACACCCTGTATATATTATAGTGAATAACACACCCTGTATATATTATAGTGAATAACACACCCTGTATATATTATAGTGAATAACACACCCTGTATATATTATAGTGATTAACACACCCTGTATATATTATAGTGAATAACACACCCTGTATATATTATAGTGAATAACACACCCTGTATATATTATAGTGAATAACACACCCTGTATATATTATAGTGAATAACACACCCTGTATATATTATAGTGAATAACACACCCTGTATATATTATAGTGAATAACACACCCTGTATATATTATAGTGAATAACACACCCTGTATATATTATAGTGAATAACACACCCTGTATATATTATAGTGATTAACACACCCTGTATATATTATAGTGAATAACACACCCTGTATATATTATAGTGATTAACACACCCTGTATATATTATAGTGAATAACACGCCCTGTATATATTATAGAGAATAACACACCCTGTATATATTATAGAGAATAACACACCCTGTATATATTATGGAGAATAACACACCCTGTATATATTATAGTGATTAACACACCCTGTATATATTATAGTGAATAACACACCCTGTATATATTATGGAGAATAACACACCCTGTATATATTATAGTGAATAACACACCCTGTATATATTATAGAGAATAACACGCCCTGTATATATTATAGAGAATAACACACCCTGTATATATTATAGTGAATAACACACCCTGTATATATTATAGTGAATAACACACCATGTATATATTATAGAGAATAACACACCCTGTATATATTATAGTGATTAACACACCCTGTATATATTATAGTGAATAACACACCCTGTATATATTATAGAGAATAACACGCCCTGTATATATTATAGAGAATAACACGCCCTGTATATATTATAGTGAATAACACACCCTGTATATATTATAGTGAATGACGCACCCTGTATATATTATAGTGAATAACACACCATGTATTTATCATAGAGAATAACACACCCTGTATATATTATAGTGAATGACGCACCCTGTATATATTATAGTGATTAACACGCCCTGTATATATTATAGTGAATAACACGCACTGTATATATTATAGTGAATAACACACCATGTATTTATCATAGAGAATAACACACCCTGTATATATTATAGTGATTAACACGCCCTGTATATATTATAGTGAATAACACACCCTGTATATATTATAGTGATTAACACGCCCTGTATATATTATAGTGAATAACACACCCTGTATATATTATAGTGATTAACACACCCTGTATATATTATAGTGAATAACACACCCTGTATATATTATAGTGATTAACACACCCTGTATATATTATAGTGAATAACACACCCTGTATATATTATAGTGATTAACACACCCTGTATATATTATAGTGAATAACACACCCTGTATATATTATAGTGATTAACACGCCCTGTATATATTATAGTGAATAACACACCCTGTATATATTATAGTGAATGACGCACCCTGTATATATTATAGTGAATAACACACCCTGTATATATTATAGTGATTAACACGCCCTGTATATATTATAGTGATTAACACGCCCTGTATATATTATAGTGAATAACACACCCTGTACATATTATAGTGAATGACGCACCCTGTATATATTATAGAGAATAACACGCCCTGTATATATTATAGTGAATAACACACCCTGTATATATTATAGTGAATGACGCACCCTGTATATATTATAGAGAATAACACACCTTGTATATATTATAGTGATTAACACGCCCTGTATATATTATAGTGATTAACACGCCCTGTATATATTATAGTGAATAACACACCCTGTACATATTATAGTGAATGACGCACCCTGTATATATTATAGAGAATAACACACCCTGTATATATTATAGTGATTAACACGCCCTGTATATATTATAGTGAATAACACACCCTGTATATATTATAGTGAATGACGCACCCTGTATATATTATAGAGAATAACACACCCTGTATATATTATTGTGAATAACACACCCTGTATATATTATAGTGAATGACGCACCCTGTATATATTATAGAGAATAACACACCCTGTACATATTATTGTGAATAACACACCCTGTATATATTATAGTGAATGACGCACCCTGTATATATTATAGAGAATAACACACCCTGTATATATTATAGAGAATAACACACCCTGTATATATTATAGTGAATAACACACCCTATATATATTATAGAGAATAACACACGCTGCATATATTATAGAGCATAACACACCCTGTATATATTATAGAGAATAACACACCCTGTATATATTATAGAGAATAACACACCCTGTATATATTATAGTGAATAACACACCCTATATATATTATAGAGAATAACACACGCTGTATATATTATAGAGAATAACACACCCTGTATATATTATAGAGAATAACACACCCTGTATATATTATAGAGAATAACACACCCTGTATATATTATAGTGAATAACACACCCTATATATATTATAGAGAATAACACACGCTGTATATATTATAGAGAATAACACACCCTGTATATATTATAGAGAATAACACACCCTGTATATATTATAGAGAATAACACACCCTGTATATATTATAGAGAATAACACACCCTGTATATATTATAGAGAATAACACACCCTGTATATATTATAGAGAATAACATACCCTGTATATATTCTGATGAATAACACACCCTGTATATATTATAGAGAATAACATACCCTGTATATATTATGATGAATAACACACCCTGTATATATTATAGGGAATAACACACCCTGTATATATTATAGAGAATAACACACCCTGTATATATTATAGTGAATAACACACCCTGTATATATTATAGTGAATAACACACCCTGTATATATTATAGTGAATAACACACCCTGTATATATTATGGTGAATAACTCACCCTGTATATATTATAGAGAATAACACACCCTGTATATATTATAGTGAATAACTCACCCTGTATATATTATCGAGAATAACACACCCTGTATATATTATAGAGAATAACACACCCCGTATATATTATAGTGAATAACACACCCTGTATATATTATAGTGAATAACACACCCTGTATATATTATCATGAATAACTCACCCTGTATATATTATAGAGAATAACACACCCTGTATGTATTATCATGAATAACTCACCCTGTATATATTATAGTGGATAACACACCCTGTATATATTATAGTGCGTAATACATCCTGTATATATTATAGGGAATAACACACCTTGTATATATTATGGTGAATAGCACACTCTGTATATATTATAGAGAATAACACACCATGTATTTATCATAGAGAATAACACACCCTGTATATATTATAGTGAATAACACACCCTGTATATATTATAGAGAATAACATACCCTGTATATATTATGATGAATAACACACCCTGTATATATTATAGAGAATAACATACCCTGTATATATTATGATGAATAACACACCCTGTATATATTATAGAGAATAACATACCCTGTATATATTATGATGAATAACACACCCTGTATATATTATAGGGAATAACACACCCTGTATATATTATAGAGAATAACACACCCTGTATATATTATAGTGAATAACACACCCTGTATATATTATAGTGAATAACACACCCTGTATATATTATAGTGAATAACACACCCTGTATATATTATGGTGAATAACTCACCCTGTATATATTATAGAGAATAACACACCCTGTATATATTATAGTGAATAACTCACCCTGTATATATTATAGAGAATAACACACCCTGTATATATTATAGAGAATAACACACCCCGTATATATTATAGTGAATAACACACCCTGTATATATTATAGTGAATAACACACCCTGTATATATTATCATGAATAACTCACCCTGTATATATTATCATGAATAACTCACCCTGTATATATTATAGTGGATAACACACCCTGTATATATTATAGTGCGTAATACATCCTGTATATATTATAGGGAATAACACACCTTGTATATATTATGGTGAATAGCACACTCTGTATATATTATAGAGAATAACACACCATGTATTTATCATAGAGAATAACACACCCTGTATATATATAGTGAATAACACACGCTGTATATATTATAGTGAATAACACACTCTGTATATATTAGAATGTGGCGGAGACACTAAGGGACTCCGATCAAATGTATCTAATTCCCTTTAACAATATGTTAACTACAGCCTGAGCCTGTATCTTTGTATATACTGTTTGCTTATACAGAGCGCGGTCCCTTTAAGAGCGCGGGCAGACGCAATGACGTCACGCCGTTCGTCACATGATCCCGCATCGGCGGGAAAAACGTGATGACGTGATGACGCCAGCCACGGGACCGCCCAAGCAGTCCTCGTGGAGCCTCCGAACTGACTAGACCTGTTCTCGTAGTTCTCGTGCATTGGTTTGTTAAACTCAGTTTGTTTTATATTAAACATCGTTTGTTGATCGCCTGAGTCGACCTCAGTCTCTTGATAGGAACTAGACATTCCTACAAGAGAATTTCACACCCTGTATATATTATAGAGAATAACACACCTTGCATAAATTATAGAGAATAACTCACCCTGTATATATTATAGTGAATAACAGACCCTGTATATATTACTAGCTGGAGTACCCGGCGTTGCCGAGGGAACTGAAGAAACCTCTGCCATGTTTATAAAACTGTTGGGATTGAAGAACTCTTGCTAAGCACCCAGGAGGTGGTTCTTTAACTTCATTTTTTGTTAATGGGGATCACCAGTAGCCATATACTCCAGGTTTTACAGTTTTCCTTCTGTGTGAATTTGGAGGTAGCAAGCAGAATTATAATTTTGCAATGTTATCATTGACATTAATGAGAGAGAGAGGGGGGGGAAGGGGAGAGAGAGAGAGAAAGAGAGAGAGAGCGAGAGAGGGGGAGGAGAGAGAGAGAAGGAGAGAGAGCGAGAGGGAAGGAGAGAGAGAGAAGGAGAGAGGGAAAGGGAGGGACAGAGAGGGGGAAGGAGAGAGAGGGGGAAGGGGAGAGAGAGAGAGAGGGGAAAGGAGAGAGAGAGGGGGAAGGAGAGAGAGAGGGGGAAAGGAGAGAGGGAGGGGGGAAGGAGAGAGAGAGAGAGAGGGGGAAGGAGAGACAGAGGGGGAAGGAGAGAGAGAGGGGGAAGGAGAGAGAGAGAGGGGGAAGGAGAGAGAGAGAGGGGGAAGGAGAGAGAGAGAGGGGGAGGAAAGAGAGCGAGGGGGAAGGAGAGAGAGAGAGGGGGAAGGAGAGAGAGAGAGAGAGGGGGAAGGAGAGAGAGAGAGGGGGAAGGAAAGAGAGAGAGGGGGAAGGAGAGAGAGAGAGGGGGAAGGAGGGGGAGAGAGAGAGAGAGGGAAGGAGAGAGAGAGAGAGAGGGGGAAGGAAAGAGAGAGAGGGGAAGGAGAGAGAGAGAGAAAGAGAGAGGGGAAGGAGAGAGAGAGGGGAGGAGAGAGAGAGAGGGGGGAAGGAGAGAGAGAGAGGGGGAAGGAAGGAGAGAGAGAGAGAGAGAGGGAAGGAGAGAGAGAGAGGGGGAAGGAAAGAGAGAGAGGGGGAAGGAGAGAGAGAGAGAGAGAGGGAAGGAGAGAGAGAGAGAGAGGGAAGGAGAGAGAGAGAGAGAGAGAGCGAGAGAGAGGGAAGGAGAGAGTGAGAGGGAAGGAAAGAGAGAGAGAGGGAAGGAGAGAGAGAGGGAAGGAGAGAGAGAGAGAGGGAAGGAGAGCGAGAGGGAAGGAGAGAGAGAGAGAGAGAGAGAAGGAGAGAGAGAGAGAGGGAAGGAGAGAGAGAGGGAAGGAGAGAGAGAGGGAAGGAGAGAGAGAGAAGGAGAGAGAGAGAGAGGGAAGGAAAGAGAGAGAGGGGAAGGAGAGAGAAAGAGAGAGAGAGAGAGGGAAGGAGAGAGAGATAGGGGGAAGGAGAGAGAGAGAGAAAAAGAGAGGGAGAGAGAGGGGGAAGGAGAGAGAGAGAGAGAGAGGGTGAAGAAGAGAGAGAGGGAACTAAGTACTCAGCCGGACCCTGACCAGCCCCAGACCAACACAGCCGCCCAAACACCAATCCGAGTGAACCAAATCATTAAAAAATGCAAAGAAACCTACCTGGAACATTGGAACAAAATAACCGAAAGCCAAAGCAGATTAGAATGTTACCGGGCCCTAAAAAGAGAATATAAACTGGCAGACTACCTCACGACCATCAGAGACACAAAACAGAGACAGACCCTCACCAGGTACAGACTAAGCGACCACCAACTGGAAATTGAAAAAGGCAGATACAAGAAATCCTGGCAGCCTAGAGAGAATAGAATATGCGATCAATGTCTGGCTGGCGAGGTTGAAACAGAAATGCATTTCCTCCTAAAATGCGAAAAATTCAACACATCAAGAAACATATTATTCAACAAGCTAAGCCAAACAACCCCAGATTTCAAGGAATTGGATGATCTGTCAAAATTGAGATTAGTCCTAGGAGAAGGAGACAGACCATACCTTGGGGCCAAATATGTAACAACATGTCACAACCTGAGGACTGTTTAAAATTAAGACTGTTTAAAATTAATATTGAACGTACCAAATGAAGTACAAAGACTGTTTAAAATTAATATTGTTTAAAAGTAATATTGTATGTACCCAACAAATGTCAAATCGATTGACACCTACAGAATGTTGGAAAACTGTACCTTTTTGCTATGTAAGCTTTGGCAATATGGTTCTCTGTAAACTTTCATGCCAATAAAGCATTTTAATTGGAATTGGAATTGGAATTGGGAAGGAGAGAGAGAGAGGGGGAAGGAGAGAGAGAGAGAGAGAGGGAAGGAGAGAGAGGGAAGGAGAGAGAGAGAGAGAGAGAGAGAGAGAGAGAGAGAGAGAGAAGGAGAGAGTGAGGGAAGGAGATAGAGAAGAGAGGAAGACACCCCGGGGAAGGGGTTGGACTGAGAGTCCGGCCACGGTGACCCGGAGCCCCCGTGCGTGGCCTAGCGCCTCATGCCCGGCCCGACTCACCTCAGCTCAGCTTCCGCTCCGGCCCGCCGCCGCCAGAGAGGGAAGGGGAGGGAGAGAGAGAGAGAGAGAGAGAGAGAGAGAGAGAGAGAGAGACAGAGGGAAGGAGAGAGAGAGAGAGGGGGAAGGAGAGAGAAAGAGAGAGAGAGAGAGAGGGGGAAGGAGAGAGAGAGAGAGAGAGGGGGAAGGAGAGAGAGAGAGAGAGGGGGAAGGAGAGAGAGAGAGGGGGAAGGAGAGAGAGAGAGGTTTGCCCTTGTTGACAGTAGGCTCCTGAGGTATGGAATGTGGTCCACATTGTCCAAGGCCTCGTCGTGGATTTTGATAAACGGGGAGCAGTACTGTGTGGCAGGGGCAGGTTGGTAGAGCAACTTTGTCTTCTGGATGTTTAGTGTAAGGCCCATGGTCTCGTACGCTTCGGTGAAGGTGGTTTGGAGTTCGACCTCCGTGCGTGGGCAGATGCAAGCGTCGTCTGCATACTGTAATTCGACAGAGGATGGGATGACCTTGGATCTGGACTGGAGGCGATGGAGGTTGAACAGTTTCCGTTTGTTCTGTAGATTAGCTCCACTCCAGCGGGGAGCTTACTGAGGATGAGATGAAGCATTGCAGCAAGGAAGATCGAGAAGAGCGTTGGTGCGATGACACAGCCTTGCTTGACCCCGGTCCGTACTTGAATTGGGTCTGTGGTGGATCTGTTGGTCAGGATCACGGCTTGCATGTCATTGTGAAGCAGGCAGAGGATGGTGAAAAACTTTTGAAGGCAGCTGAATTTGAGGCGGACACTCCATAATCCCTCACGGTTGACAGTGTCGAAGACGTTTGTGAAGTCAAAGAAGGCCATGGACAGCGGTTGGTGCTGTTCCTTGCATTTCTCTTGTAATTGACGCGCGGTGAAGATCATGTCCATTGTGCCACTTAGTGGGCGGAATCCACATTGCGACTCTGGGAGGAGCTCTTCAGCCACTGGGAAAAGGCGATTGAGGAGGATTCTTGCGATGTCTTACCCTGTGGCAGACAGCAGGGAAACTCCTCTGTAATTACCGCAATCGGACTGGTCACTTTTCTTGAAGATGGTCACGATTACGGCGTCTCTGAAATCCCCTGGCATGCTCTCCTCCTTCCAAATAAGAGAAATGAGTTCATGTATTTGCACCAGTAGTGCTTCTCCACCATGCTTTAGTACCTCGGCAGGGATTCCATCTGCTCCTCAGGCCTTGTTGTTCTTCAGTTTTCAGGTGGCCTTTTCAACCTCATGCCGGCTGGGGTTGTGCTGAAGTGGTGGTGGGTAGCATGCTGTGGGATGGAGTTGAGGACACTCGCATTGAAGACAGAGTCTCGGTTAAGGAGATCTTCGACGTGCTCCTTGCAGCGGGCACTGACTGCCTCTCTGTCCTTGATGAGTACCTCTCCATTCTTGGCCTGCAGTGGGGCAGGACCTTGGGTGCTTGGGCTGTAGGTTGTCTTGACTGCTTTAAAGAATCCACACACATTGTGGTTGTTGGCTAGCTGCTGGATGTCCTGCACTTTCTCCACCCACCATTTGTTCTTTAGGTCGCGAGTTTTTTGTTGGACCTCGGCCTTCAGGCGTCTATAGAGCTGCTTTCTTGCTCTCGAGTTGTGTTGCTGTTTCCAGATCAGGAATGCCTTGTGCTTGCAGCTTATTAGCTCCTGGATCTCCTGGTCGTTCTTGTCGAACCAGTCTTGGTCGTCGTCGTACGTGTCTTCACACTGTTCCCTTTGGGGAACTGTATGAAGTGGTGGAAGGATTTCTGGCCGCGATTAACGCTCCTTCCGTGGCCGTAACCATCTTCGTACCAGCCATTAGGGTGGTTAGTCCTATGGCGGGAGGGTTTTACGGGCTCCCACAACCCATACGAGTGGGGGGGCCACCCACACCCATAGACGCAAGTATCCCGCTGGATGTCAACCCAGAATTTAGAGCCGGAACTCCAACTCCACTTGCCGGGACTGTCTGGAGCGGGGTTCGAAACCCTACGCCTTCTGGCCCAGTGGCGGGGATGCTACCGCTACGCCAAAGGCCCACTCCTACCAGTCTTGGTGTTTCCTGGTCGAGTGACCGAGCGTCTCTTCACAGGTGCTATATGGAGGCCTTGAGTGCAGACCAGGCGCTGTGGACGCTCTGTGTCTCTGAAACACTGGGAGTCATCAGGTTGGTTGTGAGGCGCAGGCTCAATAGGGCTTTCATAGTAGGGTCTTTGAGTGCTCCAGCGTTGATTTTCCTGCGGCATTGTTTCTGTTGCCACCGCTGTTTTGGGGCTACATTGATGGAGGTGACAGAGCGGATTAGGCGGTGGTCTGTCCGGCAGTCATCAGCTCCTGTCATGGCACGGGTGATGCGGACGTCCTTGCGGTCCCTCGCTCGGACGATGACATAGTCCAGCAGATGCCAGTGCTTGGAGCGAGGGTGTTGCCATGAATTTTTGTACTTGTCTCTCTGAGGGAACAAGGTGTTGGTTATGATAAGGCCATGATCTAAGCATTTTGTCAGGAGAACAGTACCGTTGGAGTTGGCTTGCCCTACCCCCTCTCTGCCGATCACACCTCCCCACAGGTCTGTGTCCTTTCCAACTCTGGCGTTAAAGTCGCCAAGGAGGATCAGCTTGGGACTCGGGACAGGGATTGTTCGAGGCTGGAGTAGAATTCCTCTTTGGTCTCGTCTGTGGCTTCCAGTGTTGGGGCGTACACACTGATCACCGGTTCCGGGCAAGGGTGAGCCGCAGAGTCATGTGACATATTATAGAGAATAACACACCCTGTATATATTATAGAGCATAAAACACCCTGTATATATTATAGAGAATAACACACCCTGTATATATTATAGAGAATAACACACCCTGTATATATTATAGAGAATAACACACCCTGTATATGTTATAGAGCATAACACATGCTGTATATATTATAGAGAATAACACACCCTGTATATATTATAGAGAATAACACACCCTGTATATAATATAGAGAATAACACACCCTGTATATATTATAGAGAATAACACACCCTGTATATATTATAGTGAATAACACACCCTGTATATATTATAGAGAATAACACACCCTGTATATATTATAGAGAATAAGACACCCTGTATATATTATAGAGAATAACACACCCTGTATATGTTATAGAGCATAACACATGCTGAAAATATTATAGAGAATAACACACCCTGTATATATTATAGAGAATAACACACCCTGTATATATTATAGTGAATAACACACCCTGTATATATTATAGAGAATAACACACCCTGTATATATTATAGAGAATAACACACCCTGTATATATTATGGAGAATAACACACCCTGTATATATTATAGAGAATAACACACCCTGTATATATTATGGAGAATAAGACACTCTGTATATATTATAGAGAATAACACACCCTGTATATATTAAAGAGAATAACACACCCTGTATATATTATGGAGAATAACACACCCTGTATATATTATAGTGAATAACACACCCTGTATATATTATAGAGAATAACACACCCTGTATATATTATAGAGAATAACACACCCTGTATATATTATAGAGAATAACACACCCTGTATATATTATAGAGAATAAGACACCCTGTATATATTATGGAGAATAACACACCCTGTATATATTATAGAGAATAACACACCCTGTATATATTATAGAGAATAACACACCCTGTATATATTATGGAGAATAAGACACCCTGTATATATTAGAGAATAGCACACCCTGTATATATTATAGAGAATAACACACCCTGTATATATTATAGAGAATAACACACCCTGTATATATTAGAGAATAACACACCCTGTATATATTATAGAGAATAACACACCCTGTATATATTATAGTGAATAACACACCCTGTATATATTATAGAGAATAAGACACCCTGTATATATTATGGAGAATAACACACCCTGTATATATTATAGAGAATAACACACCCTGTATATATTATAGAGAATAACACACCCTGTATATATTATGGAGAATAAGACACCCTGTATATATTATAGAGAATAGCACACCCTGTATATATTATAGAGAATAACACACCCTGTATATATTATAGAGAATAACACACCCTGTATATATTAGAGAATAACACACCCTATATATATTATAGTGAATAACACACCCTGTATATATTATAGAGAATAACACACCCTGTATATATTATAGTGAATAACACACCCTGTATATATTATAGAGAATAACACACCCTGTATATATTATAGTGAATAACACACCCTGTATATATTATAGTGAATAACACACCCTGTATATATTATAGAGAATAACACACCCTGTATATATTATGGAGAATAAGACACCCTGTATATATTATAGAGAATAGCACACCCTGTATATATTATAGAGAATAACACACCCTGTATATATTATAGAGAATAACACACCCTGTATATATTATAGAGAATAACACACCCTGTATATATTATAGTGAATAACACACCCTGTATATATTATAGAGAATAACACACCCTGTATATATTATAGAGAATAACACACCCTGTATATATTATAGAGAATAACACACCCTGTATATATTATAGAGAATAACACACCCTGTATATATTATAGAGAATAACACACCCTGTATATATTATAGAGAATAACACACACTGTATATATTATAGAGAATAACACTTCTCTGTATATATTATAGAGAATAACACACCCTGTATATATTATAGAGAATAACACACCCTGTATATATTATAGAGAATAACACACTCTGTATATATTATAGAGAATAACACACCCTGTATATATTAGAGAATAACACACCCTGTATATATTATAGTGAATAACACACCCTGTATATATTATAGAGAATAACACACCCTGTATATATTATAGTGAATAACACACCCTGTATATATTATAGAGAATAACACACCCTGTATATATTATAGTGAATAACACACCCTGTATATATTATAGTGAATAACACACCCTGTATATATTATAGAGAATAACACACCCTGTATATATTATAGAGAATAACACACCCTGTATATATTATAGAGAATAACACACCCTGTATATATTATAGTGAATAACACAACCTGTATATATTATAGAGAATAACACACCCTGTATATATTACAGAGAATAACACACCCTGTATATATTATAGAGAATAACACACCCTGTATATATTATAGTGAATAACACACCCTGTATATATTATAGAGAATAACAAACCCTGTATATATTATAGTGAATAACACACCCTGTATATATTATAGAGAATAACACACCCTGTATATATTATAGAGAATAACACACCCTGTATATATTATAGAGAAAAACACACGCTGTATATAGTATAGTGAATAACACACCCTGTATATATTATAGAGAATAACACACCCTGTATATATTATAGAGAATAACATACCCTGTATATATTATAGTGAATAACACACCCTCTATATATTATAGAGAATAACACACCCTGTATATATTATAGAGAATAACACACCCTGTATATATTATAGTGAATAACACACCCTGTATATATTATAGTGAATAACACACCCTGTATATATTATAGAGAATAACACACCCTGTATATATTATAGAGAATAACACACCCTGTATATGTTATAGTGAATAACACACCCTGTATATATTATGGAGAATAACACACCCTGTATATATTATAGTGAATAACACACCCTGTATATATTATGGAGAATAACACACCCTGTATATAGTATAGAGAATAACACACCCTGTATATATTATAGTGAATAACACACCCTGTATATATTATAGAGAATATCACACGCTGTATATATTATGGAGAATAACACACCCTGTATATATTATAGAGAATAACACACCCTGTATATATTATAGAGAATAACACACCCTGTATATATTATAGAGAATAACACACCCTGTATATATTATAGGGAATAACACACCCTGTATATATTATAGAGCATAACACATGCTGTATATATTATAGAGAATAACACACCCTGTATATATTATAGAGCATGACACATGCTGTATATATTATAGTGAATAACACACCCTGTATATATTATAGTGAATAACACACCCTGTATATATTATAGAGAATAACACACCCTGTATATACAATAGTGAATAACACACCCTGTATATATTATAGAGAATAACACACCCTGTATATATTATAGTGAATAACACACCCTGTATATATTATAGAGAATAACACACCCTGTATATACAATAGTGAATAACACATCCTGTATATAGTATAGAGAATAACACACCCTGTATATATTATAGAGAATATCACACGCTTTATATATTACAGAGAATAACACACCCTGTATATATTATAGAGATTAACACACCCTGGATATATTATAGAGAATAACACACCCTGTATATATTATAGTGAATAACACACCCTGTATATATTATAGAGAATAACACACCCTGTATATACAATAGTGAATAACACACCCTGTATATACTATAGAGAATAACACACCCTGTATATATTATAGAGAATATCACACGCTGTATATATTATAGAGAATAACACACCCTGTATATATTATAGAGAATAACACACCCTGTATATATTATAGAGAATATCACACGCTGTATATATTATAGAGAATAACACACCCTGTATATATTATAGAGAATAACACACCCTGTATATATTATAGAGAATAACACACCCTGTATATAGTATAGAGAATAACACACCCTGTATATATTATAGAGAATAACACACCCTGTATATATTAGTGAATAACACACCCCGGATATATTATAGAGAATAACACACCCTGTATATACAATAGTGAATAACACACCCTGTATATACTACAGAGAATAACACACCCTGTATATATTATAGTGAATAACACACCCTGTATATATTATGGAGAATAACACACCCTGTATATATTATAGTGAATAACACACCTTTATATATTATGGAGAATAACACACCCTGTATATAGTATAGAGAATAACACACCCTGTATATATTATAGTGAATAACACACCCTGTATATATTATAGAGAATATCACACGCTGTATATATTATGGAGAATAACACACCCTGTATATATTATAGAGAATAACACACCCTGTATATATTATAGAGAATAACACACCCTGTATATATTATAGAGAATAACACACCCTGTATATATTATAGGGAATAACACACCCTGTATATATTATAGAGCATAACACATGCTGTATATATTATAGTGAATAACACACCCTGTATATATTATAGTGAATAAAACACCCTGTATATATTATAGAGAATAACACACCCTGTATATACAATAGTGAATAACACACCCTGTATATATCTTATAGAGAATAACACACCCTGTATATATTATAGTGAATAACACACCCTGTATATATTATAGAGAATAACACACCCTGTATATACAATAGTGAATAACACATCCTGTATGTACTATAGAGAATAACACACCCTGTATATATTATAGAGAATATCACACGCTTTATATATTACAGAGAATAACACACCCTGTATATATTATAGAGATTAACACACCCTGGATATATTATAGAGAATAACACACCCTGTATATATTATAGTGAATAACACACCCTGTATATATTATAGAGAATAACACACCCTGTATATACAATAGTGAATAACACACCCTGTATATACTATAGAGAATAACACACCCTGTATATATTATAGAGAATATCACACGCTGTATATATTATAGAGAATAACACACCCTGTATATATTATAGAGAATAACACACCCTGTATATATTATAGAGAATATCACACGCTGTATATATTATAGAGAATAACACACCCTGTATATATTATAGAGAATAACACACCCTGTATACATTATAGAGAATAACACACCCTGTATATATTATAGAGAATAACACACCCTGTATATATTATAGAGAATAACACACCCTGTATATATTAGTGAATAACACACCCTGGATATATTATAGAGAATAACACACCCTGTATATACAATAGTGAATAACACACCCTGTATATACTACAGAGAATAACACACCCTGTATATATTATAGAGAATAACACACCCTGTATATATTATAGAGAATAACACACCCTGTATAGATTATAGAGAATAACAAACCCTGTATATATTATAGCGAATAGCACACCCTGTATATATTATAGAGAATAACAAACCCTGTATATATTATAGCGAATAACACACCCTGTATATATTATAGTGAATAACACACCCTGTATATATTATAGAGAATAACACACCCTGTATATATTATAGTGAATAACACACGCTGTATATATTATAGTGAATAACACACCCTGTATATATTATAGAGAATAACACACCCTGTATATATTATAGTGAATAACACACGCTGCATATATTATAGTGAATAACACACCCTGTATATATTATAGAGAATATCACACGCTGTATATATTATAGAGAATAACACACCCTGTATATATTATAGAGAATAACACACCCTGTATATATTATAGAGAATAACACACCCTGTATATATTATAGTGAATAACACACCCTGTATATATTATAGAGAATAACACACCCTGTATATATTATAGTGAATAACACACGCTGTATATATTATAGAGCATAACACATGCTGTATATATTATAGAGAATAACACACCCTGTATATATTATAGTGAATAACACACCCTGTATATATTATAGAGAATAACACACCCTGTATATATTATAGTGAATAACACACCCTGTATATATTATAGAGAATAACACACCCTGTATATATTATAGTGAATAACACACGCTGTATATATTATAGTGAATAACACACCCTGTATATATTATAGAGAATAACACACCCTGTATATATTATAGAGAATAACACACCCTGTTTATATTATAGTGAATAACACACCCTGTATATATTATAGTGAATAACACACCCTGTACATAGTATAGAGAATAACACACCCTGTATATATTATAGTGAATAACACACGCTGTATATATTATAGTGAATAACACACCCTGTATATATTATAGAGAATATCACACGCTGTATATATTATGGAGAATAACACACCCTGTATATATTATAGAAAATAACACACCCTGTATATATTATAGAGAATAACACACCCTGTATATATTATAGTGAATAACACACCCTGTATATATTATAGAGAATAACACACCCTGTATATATTATAGGGAATAACACACCCTGTATATATTATAGAGCATAACACATGCTGTATATATTATAGAGAATAACACACCCTGTATATATTATAGAGCATAACACATGCTGTATATATTATAGTGAATAACACACCCTGTATATACTATAGAGAATAACACACCCTGTATATATTATAGTGAATAACACACCCTGTATATACTATAGAGAATAACACACCCTGTATATATTATAGAGAATAACACACCCTGTATATATTATAGAGAATAACACACCCTGTATATATTATAGAGAATATCACACGCTTTATATAATACAGAGAATAACACACCCTGTATATATTATAGAGATTAACACACCCTGGATATATTATAGAGAATAACACACCCTGTATATATTATAGTGAATAACACACCCTGTATATATTATAGAGAATAACACACCCTGTATATACAATAGTGAATAACACACCCTGTATATACTATAGAGAATAACACACCCTGTATATATTATAGAGAATATCACACGCTGTATATATTATAGAGAATAACACACCCTGTATATATTATAGAGAATAACACACCCTGTATATATTATAGTGAATAACACACCCTGTATATATTATAGAGAATAACACACCCTGTATATATTATAGGGAATAACACACCCTGTATATATTATAGAGCATAACACATGCTGTATATATTATAGAGAATAACACACCCTGTATATATTATAGTGAATAACACACGCTGTATATATTATAGTGAATAACACACCCTGTATATATTATAGAGAATATCACACGCTGTATATATTATAGAGAATAACACACCCTGTATATATTATAGAGAATAACACACCCTGTATATATTATAGTGAATAACACACCCTGTATATATTATAGAGAATAACACACCCTGTATATATTATCGGGAATAACACACCCTGTATATATTATAGAGCATAACACATGCTGTATATATTATAGAGAATAACACACCCTGTATATATTATAGAGCATAACACATGCTATATATATTATAGTGAATAACACACCCTGTATCTGTTATAGTGAATAACACACCCTGTATATATTATAGAGAATAACACACCCTGTATATACAATAGTGAATAACACATCCTGTATATACTATAGAGAATAACACACCCTGTATATATTATAGAGAATATCACACGCTTTATATATTACAGAGAATAACACACCCTATATATATTATAGAGATTAACACACCCTGGATATATTATAGAGAATAACACACCCTGTATATATTATCGTGAATAACACACCCTGTATATATTATAGAGAATAACACACCCTGTATATACAATAGTGAATAACACACCCTGTATATAATATAGAGAATAACACACCCTGTATATATTATAGAGAATATCACATGCTGTATATATTAGAGAATAACACACCCTGTATATATTATAGAGAATAACACACCCTGTATATATTATAGAGAATATCACACGCTGTATATATTATAGAGAATAACACACCCTGTATATATTATAGAGAATAACACACCCTGTATATATTATAGAGAATAACACACCCTGTATATATTATAGAGAATAACACACCCTGTATATATTATAGAGAATAACACACCCTGTATATATTAGTGAATAACACACCCTGTATATATTATAGAGAATAACACACGCTGTATATATTATAGAGAATAACACACCCTGTATATATTATAGAGAATAACACACGCTGTATATATTATAGAGAATAACACACCCTGTATATATTATAGTGAATAACACACCCTGTATATATTAGAGAGAATAACACACCCTGTATATATTAGAGCATAACACACCCTGTATATATTATAGTGAATAACACACCCTGTATATATTATAGAGAATAGCACAACCAGAATATATTATTGAAAATAACACAGTAAGTTTGTGCACCTGAATGTAGCTGAAGTTGGCGTGGGTGTTACCTAAAGACTGGTCTAGGTGGTGGATTGAAAACAGATAGGGATCTAGGAATATTGACTCAGGCATGGCTGTGCAATGAGACTCTGCACCTCTGATCTAAATAGGAGGGGGGAGTGGAGGAAATCAAGACGGGTTATCAATCCCACTTGTTAAACAGTGACTCCACTTGCTAAATGTGTGTTGTCACAGGATGGTCCTCAGCTGTGCTACCCTCCACAGGTATGGGGTTTGCGGGATGGGGTGTTGTCCAATTTTCAGTTGTCATGTGACTCCTACTCCGGTTTCGTTGCTGCTCCATTTTGAAGCACAAGCGGGTTAATGGCATGGTGAAAATTGCCCCTCCTCTCCCTGCTACTGTGGCCAAGTTATGCAGAAGGGCCGATCGGGCAAGTGATTGCTGGTCTCGTGCCGTTCCGTTGCTCAGTTGGTCACAATCTCGCCTCTGAGTCAGAAGGTTGTGTGTTCTGAGCCCCACTCCAGAGACTTGAGCCCAAAATCTAGACTGACATTGCAGTGCACTACTGAGTGAGTGCTGCACTGTCGGAAGTGCCGTCTTTCAAATGAGACATTAAACTGAGACCCTGCCTGCCCTCTCAGGTAGACGTAAACAATCCCAGGGCACTATTTTGAAGAAGAGCAGGGGAGTTCTCCCCAGTGCCCTGGGCAATATTTATCCCTCAATCAACATCACTAAATAAAAATTATCCAGTCATTACCTCATTGCTCTTTGTGGGACCTTGCTGTGCGCAAATTGGCTGCCGTGTTTCCTACATTCCAACAGTGACTACACTTCAAAAAGTGTTTAATTGGCTGTAACTTGCCTTAGGATGTCCTGAGGCTGTGAAGCGCGCTACAGAAATGCAAACACTTTCTTTAAGGGAAGAGAGTGAAGATCTGCTTAAAAAAAAACATCTTTTATGTGGTCAATGAACTTGGTCACTGGACCCCTACACAGTGTCAGCTGTGGCTCCGTTAGTAGTACTTTTACCTCTGAGTCAGAAACTTGTGGGTTCAAAGTCCCACTCCAGAGACTTGAACTTATCTTCTAAGCTGATACTTGACTACAGTACTGAGGGAGTGTTGCACTGTCGGAAGGCACTGTCTTTCAGAAGACACGTTAAACTGAGGCCACGTCTCCTCTTTCAGGTGGACGTCAGATCCTAGGGCACTATTTTGAAGAAGAGCAGGGGCGTTCTCCCTAGTGTCCTGGCCAATATTTATCCCTCAATCAACATCTAAAACAGATTATCTGGTCATTATCACACTGATTGTGGGAGCTGGCTCTGCTGCGTTTCCTACATTACAACAGTGACTACGCTGCAAAAAGTACTTCATTGGCTGTAATTGGGAAATCCGGTGGTCATGAAATACGCTATAGAAATGCAAGTCTTTCTTTTTTCTTTCTCCCACCATTTCTCTTTCTCTCTCTCTCTCTCTTGCTCTCTCTATCTCTCATTATTTCTTTCTCTATCTCTCTCTCCTTCCATCTCTCTATCTTTGTCTATCTCTTTATCTATCTATCTTTTTCTATCTATCTCTCTATATCGGTCTGTCTGCCTGTCTACCCGGTCCTTTCCTCAAATTATTTCCCTTATACATTGTTATATTTTACCAAGAGAATCCATGAAATCCTGGAACTCTATTAATACGCAAGTCATCTTATACAAACAGAAAATAAATGTTCAAAAACTTTCACGCTGTTTGTGTTAAAACTAACATGAACTGATTTCTCTAACAGGTGCCTGGAACCCTGGGCTCCACAGCCGGAGAAAGGCCTGTGCCTTTAAATGTGCTCATGACCCAGAAAGACAAAAGATTTGGCTTTGGCCGGTTCGAAAGGTGGAAGACTGACCCCTTCACCAGTTCCCAAACCTGTCCCTCACATGCATGCACGCACGGAGCACAACAAACAAACGGACCAACAGGCTGGCGGTTAATGATCTGAAATTCTTGGAGTTCTTCGTGATCCCTTTTCAGGGCCACAAACAGACTGTTCACACAGCTGAAAGAACAGAAACAAGTTCTGCTGAAAAGAGAGGTCAAAGTAAACGATGGATGTGAAATAGCTCCTCCCCACTTCCATGGCTGTCCTGTCAGCTGCAGCTCAGTCATCACTCCTCACAATCCTTATCAGCGCGTAGGTTGCTGATAGAAGCCTACAAAGCATCTGTAATACACCCTTTTGCGGGGAGAGGTGGGGTGGGGTGGGGCTGGACGCGGGCGGTGGGTGTTGTTCTTTTATTGAGTCAGGTAAAAGGCCTTGGATGTAGGATGACAGCAAGGTTGAAAAGGGTGGAGAAGTTTGAGGTAATTCAAAGTTCGTCTTAAGTGACTTGAGCACCAAATCTAGGCTGACACTCTAGTGCAGTACTGAGGGAGTGCCGCACTGTCGGCGGTGCCGTCTTTCGGATGAGGTGTTAAACCGAGACCCCATCCGCTCTCTCAGGTAGACGCAAAAGATCCCACGGCACTATTTCGAAGAATAGCAGGGGAGATCTTCCCAGTGTCCTGGCCAGTATTTATCCCTCAACTATCATCACTAAAACAGATTAACTGGTCATTATCTTTTTAAGTATATATCCAATTCGGTTACTATTTAAATCTGCTTCCACCACCCCTTCAGGCAAAGCATTCCAGATCATAACAATTCGTTGAGTAAAAAAAAATTTTCCTCATCACCCACTTGGTTCTTTAGCTTCCATCTGTGTCCTCTGGTTACCAACCCTCCTGCCAGTAGAAACAGCTTTGCTCTATCTACTCTACCAAAACCCCTCATGACTTTGAACACCTCTATTAAACCTCCTCTTGGCCTTTGCTGCTCTAAGGTGAACAATCCCAGCTTCTCTAATCAAAGAATACAATCCAAGATTCCTGTTACTGACCAATTTGCGATGGCACCTGCTGGAAAGTACACAAGTGTGTGGCGGACAGGTAAAGATGGGATCAGACTTGCTTCGATTTCCGCCTTCTCTTTACGATTGAATAGCCTTGATCACACTCGTGGTCTGGACTCACACATGACCACTTAAGGTTACCAACACTGATTATTCCTGGAGGTTACATAGAATCATACAATTGTACAGCATAGAAGGAGGCCATTCGGCCCATCCAGTCTGCGCCGGTTCTTTCTAAGAGCAATCCAGTTAGTCCCACTCCCCCGCTCTTTCTCCATATCCCTGCAATTTTTCCTCCTTCAAGTATTTATCCAATTCCCTTTTGAAGGCTACTATTGAATCTGTATCCACCACCCTATCAGGCAGCGCATTCCAAATCCTCACCACTCATTGCGTAAAAAAGTTTTCCTCACGTCGCCTCTGGTTCTTTTACCAATCACCTTAAATCTGTGCCCTCTCGTTATCGGCCCTTCAGTCATTGGAAACAGTTTCTCTTTATTTATTCTGTCTGAACACATCACATGATCTCCAGACTCCAACCAATCACCCCAACCCCATCTCTCCCGCCATTGGTCACCCGGAACTTCCATCCTGAGGGTGCCCCGCCTTCCCACGCCAATTGGAAAGCAAATAGGCTCTTGATTACCCGATTGGATGATGCGTGACTGTCAGTCAGGAATGCCTTCTTCCTTATCTCCTCAACAATTAACAAATGAATGTGCTCAAAGAAAATGGAGGGGAAAATAGTACACAATTGCTTGTAGAAATTAATCTTTAATTCCTGGACATTTCAGGTCAATCCTGGAGGGTTGGCACCTCTACACTTGGATGAAGGTTACGGAGAATGTCACCTGCAGAACTGTAGTTCACCAAGAGGAGAGAAGGACTGTGGAAGAGCCAGCAAGTTAAAAACAAAAGATCAATCCCAGTACCTGTTATGCTCCTCTATCCCCTTGACACTAAACTCGAGTTGTCTTCTGAGCTGCTAAACGAATGCAGCCTTCTTTTCAGATGCGGTACATTCTCGAGATCCAAAGTTGAACTTTAACCCTTTGTCCCACAGCCTGCCCCCATTAATCACCCCTGAGTGGCCCAATGTCAGAAGACAAAGGCCTGAGAATGTGTTAATAGACCCTTATTAAAAGGTGAGAACAGGCTGACATGGCGCTTTACACCAAGGGCACGCACTCCTGCGCCTCAGAGCTCCCCAATGAATTGCCTGTCAACATGTTAGACAACAATGATCGGGGTGGGGGGTGGAGGGGAGATACAACTCACTTTTCAAATGACCAAAGGGATTCAGTTAAATTAGAGACTGCAGCATCATTTTATGTGAGTATCCTGTGCCTCTCTACCATAATAAAGAAACTGTAATAAAGATTGCTGGTAAGAATCTTGTCATCGGGTGCGAGGTGGTCTGGGTGTTGCTGTTAGTGGCGCAGGTCTGGCCTATACCCCACTCCTGTGCCACGTCAGTCTCCCAAGTCATCTTCCACTTTATCTGGAGATCGGAAATGGACCGTGTCCACGGGGACATGTTGTGCAAGTCTCCATATAAAGGGGGTAAAAATGTACCCAATGTCGCCTTCCCCCTAATGGCAGTTAATTGTCACTAATCCCCTTCCCGCCTCGGGGAGGCGGGTCCCAGCACAGGTCGGGTATCCGCCTCCTTTGAAACTGGCATGGAGGCGGGTTGGGGGCGGGATGGGTTCGTGCCCCCCGATTTCAAGATTTTAACCCCCCACACGCCTCCAATCCCACCTCCACGGCCCAATGAAAATCCTGCCCATAGAGTACAAAAGCAAGGAAGTTATGATGAACCTTTTTTAAAACATTGGTTCGGCCTCAACTGGAGTATTGTGTCCAATTCTGGGCACCACACTTTAGGAAGGATGTGAAAGCCTTAGAGAGGGTGCAGAAAAGATTTACAAGAATGGTTCCAGGGATGAGGTACTTCAGTTACGTGGATAGACTGGTGTGCTGCCTTTCTTTAGGAATTTATGTTAGTTTTCCAGTTAATTCAGGGGTTTGAGTAATTTGGGTCGATTTCCATTGTGTGCCGCCACCTAGTGGATATTTGGTACCTAACAACTGCAGTAAAGCGCAGTAAAGTGCAGTAAAACATAGAAACATAGAGATAGGAACAGGAGTAGGCCATTCGGCCCTTCGAGCCTGCTCCGCCATTCAATGAGATCATGGCTGATCTTCATCTGAGATCTTAGCTGATCTTACCAGTTCAGTACCCCGTCCCCGCCTTTTCTCCGTAACCCTTAATCCCCTTAGCCTTCAGAAATATATCCAATTCTCTCTTGAAAATATTTATTGAATTAGCCTTCACAGCCCTCTGTGGCAGGGAATTCCACAGGCTCACCACTCTTTGAGTGAAGAAATTCTTCCTCATCTCTGTTTTAAATGATTTGCCCGCTATTTTTAGACTGTGGCCCCTGGTTCTGTGCTCCCCTGCCATTGGAAACATTCTCTCTGAATTCAGCCTGTCCAGGCCTGCCATAATTTTATATGTTTCGATGAGATCCCCTCTCAATCTTCTAAACTCCAGTGAGTACAAGCCCAAACTATTCAATCTCTCCTCGTAGGTCATTCCCGCCATTCCAGGTATCAGCCTGGTGAATCGCCGCTGCACTCTTTCCATGGCAAGAACATCCTTCCGCAGATGGGGCGACCAAAACTGTACACAATACTCCAGATGCGGTCTCACCAGCACCTTGTACAGCTGTAGTAAGGTATCCCTATTCCTATACTCGAACCCCCTTGATATGAAGGCCAACATACCATTTGCCTTCTTAATCGCCTGTTGCACCTGCATGCTCTCCTTCAGTGACTGGTGCACAAGAACACCCAGGTCCCTCTGCACTTCCCCATCTCCCAATCTATTGCCATTTAGATAATAATCTACCCTCCTGTTTTTACCCCCAAAGTGGATAACCTCGCATTTATCCACATTATAGTGCATCTGCCACGTATCCGCCCATTCCCCCAACCTGTCCAAATCGCACTGTAGCCTCCTGACATCCTCATCAGAGCCCACCCCTCCTCCTAGTTTAGTGTCGTCAGCGAATTTGGAAATATTGCATCCAATTCCCTGATCCAGATCATTTATATATATTGTGAACAGCTGGGGTCCCAGGACAGATCCTTGCGGCACCCCGCTGGTCACTGCCTGCCACTCCGAAAACGAGCCGTTTATTCCAACTCTCTGTTTTCTATCCGCCAGCCAGTTCTCTATCCACGTTAATACTTTGCCCCCAATCCCATGAGCCTTAATTTTGCATGATAATCTTTTGTGTGGAACCTTATCGAAGGCTTTCTGGAAGTCAAGGTACACCACATCCACTGGCTCTCCCCCATCTATTTTACCAGTTACTTCCTCAAAAAATTCCAGCAGATTAGTCAAACACGATTTACCCTTTGTAAATCCATGTTGACTCTGTCCGATCCTTTCCCCATTTGTCAAGTGCTCCGCTATTTTATCCTTAATAATGGACTCTAGCATTTTGCCCACAACCGATGTAAGGCTTACTGGTCTATAATTCCCTGCTTTCTCTCTACCCCCCTTTTTAAATATTGGGGTAACATTAGCTACCCTCCAATCCACGGGTACTGTTCCCGAGTCAATGGAGTTCCGGAAGATGATCCTTAGAGCATCTGCTATCTCCAGGGCCACCTCCTTAAGTACCCTAGGATGTAGTTTATCAGGCCCCGGGGATTTGTCGGCCTTCAGTCCCCTCAACTTACCCAACACCATATCCCTAGAGATACTAATTTCTGTCAGCTCCTCCCTCTCATTAGTCCCTATGTTTGCCGATATTCCTGGGAGGTTATTTGTGTCCTCCTTTGTGAATACAGAACCAAAGTATGAGTTTAATTGGTCTGCCATTTCCTTATTCTCCATTATATATTCTCCCGAATCGGACTGCAAGGGACCGACTTGGGATTTTACCAGTCTTTTCCTCCTGATATACCGATAAAAGCTTTTGCAGTCTGTCTTTATGTTTGCTGCAAGTTTACTTTCGTATTCTATTTTCCCCTTCCTGATTAATCCCTTTGTCCTCTTTTGCTGTATCCTGTACTGCCCCCAATCTTCCGGTCTGGTGCTTTTTTTTGCCAGTTGATATGCCCTTTTTTTTGATTTTATGCTGTCCCTAATTTCCCTCGTTATCCACGGTTGAGCCACCTTTTTAGGTTTATTTTTATGCCAAACCGGTATAAACATGTTCTGGAATTCTTCCATTCTATCTTTGAATGCTTGCCATTGTCTATCCACTGTCAATCCCCCCAGAAACACCACCCAATCAATCTTACCCAATTCCCGTCTCATACCCTCGTAATTCCCTTTATTTAAGTTCTGGACCTTAGTCTCTGATTCAATTTCCTCACTCTCCATCTCGACTGAGAGCTCGATCATATTATGATCGCTCTGACCCAAGGGGCCTCGTACAAGAAGATTGTTGATAAGTCCCTTCTCATTGCACAATACCCAGTCTAAAATGGCCTGATCTCGAGTCGGCTCCTCGACATATTGGTCCAGATAACCGTCCCGAAAACATTCCAGGAATTCCTCCTCCTCAGAATTTTTACTAATTTGGGTAGTCCAATCAATATGTAAATTAAAGTCACCCATGATGACAGCTGTGCTCTTATCGCACGCTTCTCTAATTTCCCTTTTTATGCCTTCCCTCACCTCCATATTACTATTTGGAGGCCTATATATCACACCCACTAACGTTTTCCTCCCCTTGCTATTTCTCATTTCTACCCATACAGATTCCGTTTCATCCGAGTTAATATCCTTCCTTTCCATTGCATTAATCCCCTCCTTTACCAGCAATGCTACCCCACCTCCCCTACCTTTTTGCCGATCCTTCCTAAATATTGTATATCCCTGGATGTTAAGTTCCCAGCCTTGCCCACCCTGCAGCCACGTTTCTGTAATCCCAATCAAATCATACTTGTTTACCTCTATTTCCACAACTAATTCATCCACCTTGTTCCTAATGCTTCTAGCATTAAGATACAAAGCCTTCAGGCTTGCTTTTTTCACACTCTCATTATGAATTAGTTTGGCCCTTTGTGTTTCTCTCCTTTGCTTATTGCTTCTCACCTTTCTACCATCTATTTCTGACTTCATATGACTTCCCTCTTTTCCACTATCTAGGTTCCCATCCCCCTGCCAAATTAGTTTAAATCCTCCCGAACCGCCCTAGAAAATATTACCCCGAGGACATCGGCTCCCTCACAGCTCAGGTGTAGACCGTCCCCTTGGTACAGGTCACTCCTCCCCAAGAACTGGTTCCAATGCCTCAAGAATTTAAATCCCTCTCCCTTGCACCACTGCTCAGTAGAGTGCAGTAAAGCACAGTAAAGTGCAGTAAGGTAAACTACTGTATGTTGTGTATGTACCTTTAAGAGAGAACTGCTTTTATACTGTAGTACCGGCAGTGACCACACCTGTATATAAAGCCGTAGCAGGCTTCTGTACTTTCAGTTCCAGCATACCCTCTGTTCAGTAAACACCTGTTATTACCGTTCTCCTGCAGTCTGTGTGTTATTGGTACGCGGACACTACAGTGGCGACGAGCAGGTTCAAACTCACCTGCAGTACTGCATCACCTCACGGGGATCCATCCCTGAAAAGAAGCTTCTTGGAGGTCGAAGCCAGAGCAACGGGCGTCGACCGTGGGCAACCGCCCAGTGATCCATCGGAGTTCAGAGAATCGCAGGGGAAGCTGTGGAGAGCTGGGCTTGGCTCTCCAGTCAAGGTGTTACAGCAAATCGTGCTGGTAGCAGGTAGTGCGCTGACCCTTCCGGACTGCGGCGGGCTAGAGCGCGATCGAGCGGCTCTGCAAGGGGGCTGTGCAGCGTCGTCAGGAAGGAAAAGAGAGAGAGAGGGTGGAGCGCACAGGGCGCGGTCGGTGCTCAAGAGCCGGGCAGCGTCAAAGAAAATAAAAAGGGGGAAGGAAAAGAGACGCGCAGTGGACAGCGTCGAAGAAGAATAAAACTAAGAAAATTAATTAACAAAAGAGAGATGCGCAGAAGCCGCGGGGCGCCGCCATTACTATTTAGAATGCTAGGAGCAGCATTGGCAGCAGGGGGAAGAAGGAAAAGCGCGGGAGGCGCCATTTTAATCCATTGGGGAAGAAGGAAAAGCGCGGGAGGCGCCGTTTTAAACCACCCAAGATGCCAAAGAGTGGCAGCATCACTGCTTTCGACAACAAAATAGAAGACTGGACCACATATGTGGAAAGAATTGAAGTGTACTGCAAGGCAAATGAGGTGGCTGATGAAAAGAAGGCGTCGGTATTATTGAATTTGATGGGCGCGAGAATGTACGGCCTATTGCGGAATTTAATTACCCCAGCTAAACCAATGGAGAAAAGCTTTGAAGAGATTGTCAATATCTTACAGGAACATCTAAACCCTACACCGCTGCTGATAGCAGAAAGATTCAAGTTACATAAAAGAAATCAGCACAAAGATGAGAGTAATGCTGACTATCTTACGGAACTACGCAAGTTATCGAAACACTGCCAGTTCGGAGCAGGACTGGCAGATACCTTAAGGGATAAGTTTGTCTGCGGGCTCCAGAGTGAAGGAACCCAGAAACGACTACTTTCAAAAAGGACCTGACGCTAGAACAGGCTTTCAGCGTGGCAGTATCCTACGAAGCAGCAGCACGGGGAGCTGCGGAAATACAACAGAAACCGCAAGAATATAGCACCAATGAAATGGCATATGGAGCAGAAAAGTGCTATCGCTGCGGCAGAACAACCCATGAGCAGAAGGGTTGTTGGTTTAAGGACAAAGTATGCAGGCAATGTGGAAAAGTGGGACACATAGCACGAGTCTGCAGGTCGGGAAAGAAAACCAACACTAAAAGAACTACTAAGGAAAAGTACAAGAAAGTACAAAAGATGACGAACAGTAGTTCAGAAGATCAGAAGAGTGATAATGACTCCGGGAGCAGGAGACTAAGTTGTCTAAAGTTACACAACGTGATCGCAAAGGAGGATCACTGAACCATTTGGGTCACCCTCATGATAGCAGGGTCCCAAGTAAAGATGGAATTGGACACAGGATCAGCCCTAACAGTCATGAATCGACGAGACTACGAGCGGCTGTTCTCACACATACCCTTGAAGGACACGTCCATTGTCTTGAAGACATATACGGGGCAAAAAGTCTACCCCAGAGGAAAAATAAGGGTGCCTGTTAAATACAACGGCAAGGAAACACAGAAACTGTATCTATATATACTACAAGATGGAGGACCACCATTATTGGGATGTGAATGGATCCGAAAAATACAATTGGATTGGCATTCCATTCAGGCGCTAACTGTGGCTGACAAAAAGGATGACGACGTCACACCTGGACGACTGTCAAAAATTCTAACTGACACGAAAGAGGTGTTCCAGCAAGGACTTGGGACTCTAAAAGGCGTAACGGCAACGATAAAAATTGAAGATAACGCAAACCCAAAATTTTTTAAGGCCAGACCGATACCATATGCGATCCACCCAGCCGTCGAAGCAGAGCTGGAGAGTCTGGAGCATTCGGGTGTGCTGTCCAAGGTGGACTGGAGCGAGTGGGCCACACCCATCGTTCCTGTAATGAAGAAATCATTGAGCAGCACGCCTGGGGAGCCGAAGAAGGTTTGCATCTGTGGGGACTTTAAGGTAACTGTGAACCCAGTCCTGCACACAGTACAATATCCACTTCCGCGGATAGAAGATATTTTCGCCTCACTATCTGGAGGGAAACGCTTTACGAAGATTGATCTGGCCCAAGCGTATCTACAAATGGAGGTAGAAGAAGCATCTAGAAAATACCTCACGATAAACACTCACAAAGTTCTTTACCAGTACAACCGATTGGTATTCGGGGTAGTATCAGCTCCGGCTATTTGGCAGAGGGCGATGGAACAAGTCCTGCAAGGGATCCTGGGGACCCAGTGTTATTTGGACGACATCCTGGTTACGGGCGAAAATGACAGTGAACACCTTGCCAACCTGGAGCAGGTGCTCACTAGATTACAAGAATATGGGCTACGAGCCAACCGCCCCAAATGTGAGTTTTTCAGGAAACAAATCTCGTATTGTGGCCACGTGATTGATGAAGAGGGGTTACATAAGTCACCAGACAAGATTGAGGCAGTAGTCAAGGCTCCAGCACTGGAAAATGTGTCGCAACTGATGTCGTTCCTCGGGTTGGTGAACTACTACCATAAGTTCTTGCCAAATTTGTCTACAATTCTGCACCCACTGAACGCCCTGCTGCAAACTGGAGTAGCATGGAAATGGAGTGATGAGTATAAGCGTGCCTTTCAGAAATGTAAATGCCTAATCCCGTCAAAAGAAGTATTGGCCCACTACAATCCAACACTACCGATTCGGTTGGCATGTGATGCGTCTCCCTACGGCATTGGAGCGGTGCTGTCGCACAAATTCCTTGACGGTTCAGAGAGGCCAATAGCCTTTGCATCGCGCTCGTTAACCTCAGCCGAGCGTAACTACGCCCAGATTGACAGGGAGGCCCTCAGACTGGTGTGGGGGTGAAGAAGTTCAATCACTATCTGCACGGGCAGAAATTCACCTTACTGACTGATCACCAGCCTCTTGTCTCCATTTTTAACCCAAAGAAGGGCGTTCCGATGGTGACGGCGCAACGGCTGCAAAGATGGTCCCTTTTTCTAGGGGCACATCAATACGACATAGAGTATAAGGGTACGAAACAGCATGGAAATGCTGATGGGCTGTCGCGCCTGCCGCTGCCTACAGTGGAGGAAGCACCTGCAGTGGACCCTGTTGAGATATTCCATTCGACCATAGTCGAATGTCTACCTGTTACAAACTCAAGTATAGAGAAGGAAACCCGAAATGACCCGACACTCTCTCGGGTCTATGATTTGACGGTGAAGGGATGGCCAGCACATGGCGACTCACTGTTGCCAGCATTCTTGCCAAGGAGAGAACAGCTGTCAGTGTGCCGGGGGACCTTGATGTGTGGATCCTGAGTGGTAATTCCACCCAAGTTGAGAGATAGAGTGCTCAATGAGCTTCATGAGGGTCATCTGGGAGGGGTAAAAATGAAGAGCCTAGCCAGGGCGTTTGTGTGGTGGCCGGGAATCGATAAAGAAATCGAGGAAATGACCAAGAGATGCACAGGATGCCAGAAAGTCCAAAACGCTCCACCACAGGCCCCGCTACAGCCATGGGAGTGGCCCTCATCTCCATGGCAATGGGTACACATTGATTTTGCTGGTCCATTTATGGACTCAATGTTTTTAATCGCCGTGGATGCACATTCGAAATGGCCAGAGGTCATCAAAATGTCCTCCACCACCACGGAGAAAACTATTGCAGTCCTATGGACCATCTTCGCCAGGAATGGCTTGCCAGAACAGATTTGCACCGACAATGGACCACAGATTGTGTCCGAGGATTTCCGGAGGTTTTTGAGGAATAATGGGGTAAAGCATTACACATCTGCCCCATATCATCCAGCCACAAATGGATTGGCTGAGAGGTTTGTTCCCAACGTAATCTGATTTCATATGTTAGGCCAAGCGCAATATCTGTCAGTATCTTTGTTTGTTAGCACAACAGCAACATTGTCAGAGTAGTATTTTGACAATAATATGTTTATAAAAGGTTAATATTTGATAGTTACAGAAGTTAGTCCAAATGTTAGTTAGTTATACAATTAATCTATTCTACTGTTGTAAATATGTTATATCTTATGTAATATCAAATGTATAGTACTCAGTTTATGTACAAAACATACTTTATCTTTGTTTACAGTTTCACAAATTTGTTCAAGTAAAGCTTCAAAACAGCAAACGGCTTCATGAAGAATTATTTTTGAATAAGTGCTTAACTTGTTGGATAACTAGATAGGAGCACGTCTAGCATGGCCAGTACAGTGAAATGATAGCAATACGGCTAGCAGTGAAAAGATATCAGTGAAAAGATATCAGTGAAAAGATAGCAATACAGCTAGCTGTGAAGAGCGGAGCAGGAGGAACCCAGAGTAAGCCTTAACCTCGTAGAGCACACCTACCTCACATCAACATGTCAGAAGATAATAACGAAAATGCTTTGCAGCGAGAAGACCTTAAACAGGCAGACGAAACTGTAGAAGGTGACAATCGGTCTATAAGCGCCGGTTACGTCAGATCGCAAGCTGGTTCACGGTCATCAGGTGGTTCTAGAATAAGCGTGACTATCGCCAGAGCACGGGCTAAGCTAGTGGCAGCTCAAGCCAGAGCTGCGCATGCGAACAGTGAAATAGAGATAAAAGTAAGACAGGCCCGTCTCCAAGCTGAATCCCAAGCCGAACAGGCCCGTCTCCAAGCTGAATCCCAAGCCGAACAGGCCCGATCCCAAGCCGAACAGGCCCGACTCCAAGCCGAACAGGCCCATCTCCAAGCTGAATCCCAAGCCGAACAGGCCCGTCTCCAAGCTGAATCCCAAGCCGAACAGGCCCGATCCCAAGCCGAACAGGCCCGACTCCAAGCCGAACAGGCCCATCTCCAAGCTGAATCCCAAGCCGAACAGGCCCGTCTCCAAGCTGAATCCCAAGCCAAACAGGCCCATCTCCAAGCTGAATCCCAAGCCGAACAGGCCCGTCACCAAGTTGAACGCCAGGCTGAACAGGCCCGTCTCCAAGCAACATTAGACGCTCTGCAGCAACAAAAAGAGATAGATGCTGCATTAGCCGAGACACAAGTATGCAAGGCAATTTTGGAGGGAGCTGATCCCGAGACAGCTTACAAACCTTTAATTCCCGTTTCGTGGCAGAGTCCACGACAGCGCACCATAGATTACATGAGCGACCATGCCGACATACAGTTTACAGGAGAAAGGGATGGAGGCCCGCACATCTCTACAGACGCAAGCACTTCGTATAACATGCCACAAGTTGCCAACCAAGGTCAAAGCAGACGGCGTGCCTCAAGCCGCAGAGTCTTCCCCAGCAGAACGGAAGACACGGTGCAGAGGAATAGGACGCCGAATAGAGAAAGTCAGAGGCAAATCCGCTCTCGGTGCCTTGAGACCCCCAACAGAGCCCCTAGCCAAGGCAACCCTGGCACAGGTCCCAGCACCTACGACCTCGCCAAATACCTTGCACGCACCCAGCTGGTGACTTCGGGGTTAATTAAGTTTGATGACAGGCCGGAGAATTATCGGGCTTGGAAGTCCTGCTTCCACGATGCCATATCGAGCTTAGACCTGTCGGCAGGAGAAGAGCTCGGCCTCCTTATCAAATGGCTCGGCCCAGAGTCCGCCGGACAGGCCTGCAGGATAAAAGCGGCCAATGTGAGACAGCTGCCAGAGGGGTTGAAGAATCACAGAATCACAGAATCACAGAAACCCCACAGTGCAGATAGAGGCCCCACGTATTTAATCCCCCTAACACTAAGGGTCAATTTATCATAGCCAATCAACCTAACCCGCACATCTTTGGACTGGGCGAGGCTGGAAGAAAGCTACGGCTCGCCCGAAGCCATTGAAAGGGCTCTCTTTGACAGGTTGGAGAACTTTCCGAGGTTGACGAGTAAGGAACCCCAGAAGCTCCGCGACCTTGGAGATCTGCTGTCGGAACTCGAAGCCGCAAAACAGGACGGCTACCTACCCGGTCTATCGTACTTAGACACTTCCAGAGGGGTAAGTCCCATCATTGAGAAGCTTCCATTTAACCTGCAGGAGAAGTGGATAACGTTTGGATCAAAGTTCAAGCTAAAGCACAACGTGGCGTTCCCACCATTCTCTGCGTTCGTTAAATTCATCCGTAAAGAAGCCAAAGCCAGGAACGACCCCAGCTTCAACTTCTTCTCCGCCCACCCAGCACTTGCCAGAAGAGATAAGTTCGACAGACATGGAAAGACACCAATATCTGTCCACAAAATGCAAGTGTCTTCAACTGAGCACACAAAGATTCAGAAGAAACCTGAGGATATGAGCAAACAATGCCCTATCCACAACAAGCCCCATCCTTTAAAGAAGTGCAGAGGCTTCAGGGAGATGTCCCTGGAAGATCGGAAACAATATCTTAAAGAGAACTCTATGGCCTAGAAATTCAGTATAGCCACGTTTGGGGCGCTACAGCCGGGCGGCCGCTAAAGTTTGCGCCCGGCGCAACTTCGCGCCACCTTCACCAATATTCAGTGGCATCGCCCCAAGAGGTTGCTGCTGCGCTAAAACAGGCGATGCACGACTATCATTAGGCGCTAAGCCGGCGGCCCGGGGCGATACCCCCGAGGGCGGGCGCAGCGCAGGTGCGGCGAGTTGCTGATTGATGGCAGACACTCTGGCGCCGGTGAGCTCTTAAAGGGGGAGGGCGGATTTGTTTGACTGCCACTCTCTCACTGCGTCTCTGAGCCCTTTGAATGCAATGGAGAAGGCCAACGTTTGCACCCATTGCAGCCCCCATTATATGTTTCCAATCAATGATATGGCTCTGAAGTTAAAGACAAGTGCAAAGCTGTGGCCTGAAGCCACAAGTACCTGTGCGAGTGTTGAGCCAAACCAGAAAGCTCTCTACCTTTGTCTCTCTGCAAAGATCCGTCTCTCACAAAGAAGGAGTTTTGCAAAATGGCTGCCTTTTCTACTGCAGGAGGAGTGCCCTTTAATTTGCGCCCCCCGCGCCCCGCAGCGACTGGGAACCGTTCCCCTCTACCAGTCGCTAGGGGCGCCAGGCGCACAATAGGCCGGCGCCACTGAATTTCCGGTTTGGGGCGCATAAAGGGCGTTGCACGATGAAATTACGTCAGGATCTGAGCGCGCGCAAAGGCTTTGCGCCGCTGCTAAATCTTTACTGAAGTTGGGGAGAGGCGCAGATCGCGCTGTGCCCGGCCGCTAGCCGCCTAGCGCCCCGCATCTCCTCCTCCTAAGGCGCTAGCGGCTGGCGCAAACAACTGAATTTCTAGGCCTATATGTTTCAAGTGCTGCTCTTCCACGAGCCATCTCGCCAAGAACTGCAAGGTAGATGCAAAATGCACAGAATGTGAAAGGGATCGGCATGTTTCAGCACTACACCCAGGCCCAGCTCCTTGGGAGTCAGAGTCGCCTCTTCCCGCTTCACAGCACGGCGGGGAGAGAGAGGGAGCTGCCGGTCTGGAGATTACATCCAGGTGCACCGAGGTGTGTGGAGAAGGAGTGAGTGCAAGAGCATGCTCCAAGATATGCCTCGTTAATGTGTACCCTGTAGGACGTCGCCAGGAATCTGAAAAGATGAAAGCACACTTCCTAGAATTTGTCAAGAAAATGCTCGTCAACGATCATGCAGAGATAGCTCCTCCACTCCAGGAAGGCCAAGAGTGTTGGTACCTCCCTTCCTTCGGAGTCTATCACCCCAAAAAGCCGGAACAGATCCGTGTGGTGTTTGACTCCAGTGCACCATATCAGGGCTGTACTGATCTCATTTTTAAGGTTGATAAGATCATCTGCAATGGGTATGAAAATCCACTGGATGGCGCTTCTGGCTGCCTTTGCAGAGATACCTCCACCTCTGGCCTAGGCCGCTGACCCTGCCAAAGCTGGTGTGGTAAGGGAGAGGTCGCTGGCTTTGACGGGTGAGTCTCTGGTGCGCCGCCGCACCTGCCCGAGATTCTCACCGAAGTGTCCCTGTGCCAGGCAGGAGAGGACTTGGGGTGTTGCTTTTCCCGGTCAAAAGTAACCTTCATGTTCTCCTGTGGCCCTCCGAAGTCTTTGACCAGAATCACAGAAATCACAGAAACCCCACAGTGCAGATAGAGGCCATTTCGGCCCATCGAGCCTGCACCACTATGCCACCATGCCACCATGCCACAGCCCCGGCCTCTGACCCCAGTCAGGCTCCGTATCCGGCCTGTTGGTGGTACCTGCACACCGGGTCCCATGGAGGCCCTGGGACGTTTGACACCCCACTGCAGATGATCTTATCAACTTTGAAAATGAGGTTCGAACAGCCCGAGGGCAGTGAAGCAGGAGGCACCTACTCACACCTGAAGTCCTCGTCAAGGGTTGGGCTGAGGCTCCAGCCTCAGTCTCAGAATCTCAGAATCTTGAAGGCGTGGCTGGAACTGGCGTATCCAGTCTCCCGGCCTAGTTTTCTACGGCTCCTGCCAAACAGTGAGCGAGTGGTCAGTTTATGGAACAGGAGCCCCATGGAGACGGTGGAAGCAGTTAGTATTGACTCATTCAAAGGCATATTGGATAGATTTATTTCAGAAAATAACATTTTGGGATACAGTACATGAGTAATTTGAGACGTGATGTGGGCTAAGTGTAGCGTGCACTGGAGGAACAGGTGACTTTGGAGCTATGGTTCCCAAAGCTCTCCATCACTGGGGGTTTTCCATGCCTCATGTAGTCTGTTGTAGACTAACTAATAGAGATTGATTGCTATGATTAGTTAATAACTCCAATATCATGGCGTCATTGTACCAGGATGGGAGACGGTGCACGAGATGGACTTTTTTCATCTAGCAATTCCCATGTTGGTATGAGTGCAATAACTGGCGCCCGATTTATGCGCTACCATCAGATTTTCCTCTGGGCAGTAGACAGAACAAAAAAATGATTTGTTGCTGTGGTGGTCACTCTCCTTCGTCCTCTGTCCCTGTTCCCCGCTCAGGGTATGTCTTGTGCCCGCACATCACCTACTGCCGAGAGGGCAGGTGGGCCCAGTGCTCTCGGCCTCGCAGTCCGCAATCCCGTCACTGTGATAAAATCGTTTGGTGATTCCTCCCTCCTCGCCTATCCTTTCCTCAAGGTGGTTGGAGGCTGGGGTTGAAGGGGGTCAGGGTGGGGGGGGCACGGAAGGGGGGATGGGGAAAGCGGGGGGTTCTGTGGGCCTCTCTTATCGCGCCCACGCACCCGTTCTACGCCTGTGAGCTCTGACTTATGGATGCCGGTGGGTTATTTGACTGCGCAGGGCCTGTCGACAGGCGTGCGCTGTCCAGCAGGAGGTGCTGGATGACCATCAGAGGTGGGTGGGCGGAGTGGTGGGGGTGAAGTTCAGCTCATTTGTCAGCTCACCCTTGCAGAGGTGCTGAGGTTAATTCTAGCCCTGCCATTAGATACTGTGCCTCACCCCTGAGTTCAGTGAAAACCAGCCCTTCAAGAACCGCACGATGATGACAGGAGACATATTATGAGGACAGGTTACATAAACTTGGCTTGTACTCCCTTGAGTTTAGAAGGTTGAGGGGCGATGGAATCGAGGTGTTTAACATTATAATAGGAATTTATAAGGTAGATACAGAGGAACTGGGGGAATCCAGAACAAGCAGATGTAATCTTAAAATTAGAGCTCGGCCATTCAGGAGCGTATTCAGGGTAGTGGAAAACATAGAAACATAGAAGATAGGAGCAGGAGTAGGCCATTCGGCCCCTCGAGCCTGCTCCTCCATTTAATGTGATCATGGCTGATCATCCAAATTCAGTACCCTGTCCCTGCTTTCTCCCCATATCCCTTGATCCCTTTAGCCTTAAGAAATATATCTAACTCCTTCTTGAATATATTTAATGAATTGGCCTCAACTGCCTTTTGTGGCAGAGAATTCCACAGGTTCACCACTCTCTGGGTGAAGAAATTCCTCCTAATTTCTGTCCTAAATGGCTTACCCCTTATCTTTAGGCTGTGGCCCCTGGTTCTGGACTCCCCCGCCATCGGGAACATCCTTCCTGCATCTAGTCTGTCTAGTCCTGTTAGAATTTTATAAGTTTCAATGAGATCCCCTCTCATTCTTCTAAACTCCAGCGAATATAAGCCCAATCGACCCAATCTCTCCTCATACGTCATTCCTGCCATCCCAGGTATCAGTCTGGTGAATCTTCGCTGCACTCCCTCCATGGCAAGAACATCCTTCCTCAGATAAGGCGACCAAAACTGCACACAATACTCAAGATGTGGTCTCACCAAAGCCCTGTACAACTGTAGCATGACATCCTTGCTCCTGTACTCGAATCCTCTCGCTATGAAGGCCAACATACCATTTGCCTTCTTAACCGCCTGCTGCACTGGCATGCTTACCTTTAGCGACTGGTGCACAAGGACACCCAGGTCTCGTTGCACTTTCCCTTCTCTCAATCTATTGCCGTTCAGATAATAATCTGCCTTCCTGTTTTTGCCACCAAAGTGGATAACCTCGCATTTATCCACATTGGGCAGATGCATGGCAGATGCAGTATAATCACCCAACCTGTCCAAATCATACTGGAGTTTCTCGGCATCCTCCTCACAGCACACACGCCCACCCAGCTTTGTGTCATCTGCAAACTTGGAGATATTGGCCTTGAAATTGGGTATAGCCCCGCTTGAGGCGTTAGAGCTGGCGATGCGCAAAGTTTATAGCCAGACGAAACTTATCGCCGCCTGGCGCGATATTGGGTTGCATCGCCCCCAAAGGGGATTGAGGCGCTAAATCAGCCGTTGCACGGTGCTCATAAGGCGCAAAAGGTCAGGCGCTACTCAATATCGACGCGGACGGGCGCAGCGCAGGTGAACTCAATTATGAAAGCACGAGACCTGCAGGCGCCGGCCGGCTCTTAAAGGGGTGGGTCAGTCAGCCTGAGCTTCAACACCCAACGCCCTGTAGGCCTCAGATTCGGCGCTCGCTCTTGTCTGGCGGTACAAACTTGTTCATCATGGAGAAGGTTAGGCAGAGAGCAGAGCGCTTCAGCACTGAGGCTCTGGACCACTTGGTGGCTGCAGTTGAACACCGTCGAGAGGTCCTGTATCCGGATAATGGCAAGAGGCCGAATCAGAAGGCTTATCGACGATCTTGGAGGGAGGTTGCTGTGAGGGTGAACTCCAGCAGCATGGCGACCAGGACCCCTGTTCAGTGCAGGAAGAAATTCAATGACCTCACACGAATCGTTAGGGTGAGTGATGCTTTACCAAACTTGTGCTTCCCTCCATCTGCAGCTGACTTCGGGCACCCTGCTGCAATGATGCGCCAATGGCCATCTGTCAATATGCACCCATGGCCCTTTCTGGGCACACACATGGACAGATGTCTCAAGGCCTCATGTAAGGGCTCTTGCACCATGGGGGGCATGCGATGCGGTCTCAAGGCCTCATGTAAGGGCTCTTGCACCATGGGGGGCATGCGATGAGGTCTCAAGGCCTCATGTAAGGGCTCTTGCACCATGGGGGGCATGCGATGCGGTCTCAAGGCCTCATGTAAGGGCTCTTGCACCATGGGGGGCATGCGATGAGGTCTCAAGGTCTCATGTAAGGGCTCTTGCACCATGGGGGGCATGCGATGAGGTCTCAAGGCATCGTGTGACAGAACCTCCCCTTCTTTCCCCTGCAGTCCAAGCTGGCGATGATTCGAAAGGAGCAGCGTCGAACCGGTGGCGGACCTGCACAAGTGGTCACTCTCACGAATCTGGAGGAGAGAGTGCACCAGATACTTGGTGTGGTGTATGTGCCTTTAAGAGCAATTATGGTGTATGTGCCTTTAAGAGCCCCAGGTGTGCGTAATGCCGGTAATTGCCACTTGGGCTATATAAGCCTGTGTATTGTGTATATCCTTTAGAAACCCCCCCCCAGACTTGCTTAGTAAATACCTATGAACCAACTCCTGTCTTCAGTGTCTTTATCTACACACGGACACTACAGTGGCGACGAAGTGGAAACGGACTTACCTGCAATTCGGCAGCACCTCAAGGACATCGATTCCTCCAGCGTCCAGAAGACTCAAGGAAGTAAGAGAAACTGTAGTTTCACCAGCTGGCCAAGCTGGTGACAGGTACTGCGCTAATCCTTCCTGGGCGTCAGGCTGGAGCTTCAGCGGCGGGCTCTACAGCTGAGACAGGCAGCGAAATCGGAGGCAAGCAATAACGGACTGGGAGGGTGCACTCGAGAGACGGCCGGCGCGGCAAGCAGTTCAGCGTTTAGACCTCCGTCGGGAACGAGTCTCCAACAGTGAATAAACGGAAACCACAGTAAAACAGCGTTGTTATCGGTAGCAGCGGCGGGAAAGCGCGGGAAGCGCCATATCGTTGCTACAGAGAGAAAAAAAAAGCGCGGGAAGCGCCATATCTTTTCTGAAATGCCTAAATCTGGTAATATTGAGGCTTTTGATGGCGAAATAGAAGATTGGACCACATACGTGGAAAGAGTAGAGGTTTATTGCACTGCAAATGGAATAACAGATGAAAAAAAAGCTTCAGTACTTCTGAACTTAATGGGCGCAAAGACATACGGGCTGTTACGAAATTTAATCACTCCAGCCAAACCAAAGGACAAAACTTTTAAAGAAATTGTTGATACCCTGCAGGAGCATTTAAACCCAACACTGCTGCTGATAGCGGAACGATTCAAGTTCTTCAAGAGAAATCAACACAAGAATGAAAGTAACGCTGATTACCTAAACGAATTAAGAAAGCTATCAAAGTACTGCCAATTCGGAGCAGGACTATCGGATTATCTTCGAGACAAATTTGTTTGCGGTCTCTTAAGTGAAGGAACACAAAAAAGACTGCTTTCTGAAAAAGATTTAACATTGGACAAAGCTTTCAGTATGGCTGTATCATACGAAGCAGCAGCAAAAGGAGCTGCAGAGATACAACAAGAGACATAGGACTTCGGCACCCATAAAATGACACAGGAGTTTGGAAGATGTTATCGCTGCGGCAGATCCACCCATAACCAGAGGGACTGCTGGTTCAAGGGCAAAGCATGCAGGCAATGTGGTAAGATTGGACACATTGCACGGGTATGCCAATCTGGACAAAATAAATCCACTGACAGAAAACAAAAAATTAATAAAGAAAAGTACAGGAAGGTACAAATGATGACGGACAATAGCTCCGAAGACCAGAATAGCGACAGCGACTCCGGAAACAAGAGACTAAGCTGTCTCAAATTACATAATGTACTTGCCAAAGAGGATTACCAAACCATTTGGGTTACCCTCACAATAGCAGGGTCCCCAGTTAAAATGGAGCTAGATACAGGATCAGCTCTAACCGTAATAAATCGACGAGATTACGAGAGGCTATTTTCGCATATACCTCTAAAAGACACATCCATTATCTTAAAAACATATACGGGGCAGAAAGTCTACCCCAAAGGAAAAATAAGGGTGCCTGTGGTATACAACGGCAAAGAAATACAAAAGTTGTATTTATACATTTTACAAGATGGTGGTCCACCGTTGTTGGGACGTGAATGGATAAGGAAGATACGTTTAGACTGGCACTCCATTCAGGCACTGACGGTGACCAGTAAGGAAAAAAACAATGATGACATCATACCTGAACGATTAAAAGACATCTTGGCCAACGCCAAAGAAGTGTTTCAAGAGAAACTAGGAACCTTGAAAGGCATCACCGCCTCAATAAAAGTGGAAGATACAGCAATTCCAAAATTTTTTAAGGCAAGACCGGTGCCATACGCAATACGTCCGGCAGTCGAGGCAGAGCTGAAGAATTTGGAAAAGGCAGGCGTATTATCCAAAATAGATTGGAGCGAATGGGCAACACCCATCGTTCCAGTCATGAAAAAAACATTGAAAAATAACTCTGAGGAACAGAAAAAAATTCGCATCTGTGGGGACTTTAAGGTGACTGTAAACCCGGTCCTTCACACGGTACAGTATCCTCTTCCGAGGATAGAAGATATTTTCGCCTCACTATCCGGAGGGAAACGTTTCACAAAAATTGACTTGGCACAGGCATATCTACAGATGGAGGTTGAGGAGACCTCTAAAAAGTATCTCACAATAAACACACACAAAGGCCTGTACCAGTACAATCGACTGGTTTTTCGAATAGCATCAGCTCCAGCTATCTGGCAAAGAGCTATGGAGCAAGTCCTGCAAGGGATTCCGGGGACTCAATGCTACCTAGACGACATCCTTATAACAGGAGAAAACGACAACGAGCACCTTGCCAATTTGGAGCAGGTGCTCACTAGGCTGAAAGAACGGGGCCTACGAGCAAATCGCCCCAAGTGCGAATTTTTCCAAAATCAGATATCATATTGTGGCCACATAATTAATAAGGAAGGGTTGCATAAGTCACCTGAAAAAATTGAAGCAGTTATAAAAGCCCCAGCACCTGAAAATGTTTCACAGTTAAGGTCATTCCTGGGATTAATAAATTACTATCATAAATTTTTACCGAACTTATCAACTATTCTACACCCTCTTAATGATCTTCTACAGACAGGAGTGATTTGGAAATGGAACGAAGACTGTAAACGTGCCTTCCATAAATGTAAAGACTTAATCACATCCGAGAAAATTTTGGCTCATTACAACCCATCACTACCAATCAGACTGGCGTGTGATGCATCCCCTTACGGCATAGGAGCGGTATTGTCCCATAGATTCCCTGATGGCTCGGAACGGCCGATAGCTTTTGCGTCACGCTCATTGAACTCAGCTGAGCGTAACTATGCCCAGATAGACAGGGAAGCACTCAGCCTGGTATGGGGAGTGAAGAAATTCAACCATTGCCTCCACGGACAAAAATTTACCTTGCTGACTGACCATCAACCCCTCATCTCCATATTCAACCCTAAAAAAGGTGTCCCCATTATGACGGCACAAAGACTACAGAGGTGGTCCCTTTTTCTAGGGGCACACCAATACAACATTGAATACAAAGGGTCAAAACAGCATGGGAATGCTGACGGTTTATCACGCCTACCGTTGCCAACGATAGAAGAGGCACCTACAGTAGACCCAGTAGAGATATTCCACTCTACCATAGTGGAATGTCTACCGGTGACAAATTCTGCCATTGAAAGGGAGACAAGAAATGACCCTACTCTCTCACGGGTCTACGCTTTAACAGTGAAGGGATGGCCAGCACATGGCGAACCACTGTTGCCAGCATTCTCGCAAAGAAGAGAACAGCTGTCAGTGTGCCGAGGAACCTTGATGTGTAGATCCAGAGTGGTGATTCCACCCAAACTCCAGGATAAAGTGCTAAAGGAGCTTCACGAGGGGCATCTGGGTGGAGTGAAAATGAAGAACCTAGCTAGGGCATTTGTATGGTGGCCAGGTATCGATGGAGACATCGAAGACGTGACCAAGAGCTGCCTAGGATGCCAGAAGGTCCAAAATGCTCCGCCACAGGCCCCTCTACATCCATGGGAGTGGCCCTCATCTCCCTGGCAAAGGGTGCACATCGACTTTGCTGGTCCATTTATGGACTCAATGTTCTTAATCGCAGTTGATGCACACTCCAAGTGGCCGGAGGTAATAAAGATGTCCTCCACCACCACGGAAAAAACCATCACAGTATTAAGGACCATATTTGCCAGGAATGGGCTGCCGGAGCAGATATGTTCTGATAATGGACCGCAATTTGTGTCCGAAGATTTCAGAAAGTTCTTAAAGAACAATGGGGTAAAGCACTACACGTCCGCCCCATACCATCCCGCCACCAATGGATTGGCTGAAAGGTTTGTCCAGACCTTCAAGAAGGCCATCAAGACCATGGGTAATGAAGACATAAAACTTCAGCACAAGGTGGATAACTTCTTATTTGCATATAGGAATGCAACGCATATGGTTACTAACCAAACTCCCGCCATGATGTTCTACAATAGAAACCTAAGATGCCGGCTGGATTTGGTCAAGCCCAACATCCGAAGGGACGTGGAGAACCGACAGTTTCAGGGCATGAATGAAAGGCCAACTAGGGCCTTCCAGATAGGCCAACCGGTTTTGGCCCGGGACTACCGTACCGAGAAATGGCAGCCTGGAACTATCTGCACACGATTAGGACCACTGATGTATACCGTGGACATCGGAGACAGCATAATAAGGCGCCATGCTGACCAAATCATCAAGTCATCCGAAAAGGGACAACCTACACCACCACTCTATACATCTAACGATGAAGTAGAGATACCCATATCTACCTCCGATCCGGTGATACTGGAGCCCGATGAACCCGACACTGGCCTTCAAGCCGAATCAGCCTTGCCAGAAGAACCTACTACACCACCAGAAACTACTACACCCCCGAGGCGTTATCCGGACTGAGTCAGGAAGCCTCCTGAGAGACTAACTTATAATTAATTAATACAGCAATGTATATTATTTTGCATATAACATGTAATTAATAGTTACTTAAAATATGATGTACTAGTTAGCTAGAAGGGGAGGAATTGTGGTGTATGTGCCTTTAAGAGCAATTATGGTGTATGTGCCTTTAAGAGCCCCAGGTGTGCGTAATGCCGGTAATTGCCACTTGGGCTATATAAGCCTGTGTATTCACAGAATCACAGAATCACCAGTGCAGATAGAGGCCATTTCGGCCCATCGAGCCTGCACCGACACATATCCCACCCTATCCCTGTAACCCCACGTATTTAATCCCCTAACACTAAGGGTCAATTTATCATAGCCAAATCAACCTAACCTGCACATCTTTGGACTGTGGGAGGAAACCGGAGCACCCGGAGGAAACCCACGCAGACACAGGGAGAATGTGCAAACTCCACACAGACAGTCGCCCGAGGCCAGATTTGAACCCGGGTCCCTGGCGCTGTGAGGCAACAGTGCTAACCACTATGCCACCGTGCCCCCCCATGTGTATATCCTTTAGAAAACCCCCCCAGACTTGCTTAGTAAATACCTATGAACCAACTCCTGTCTTCAGTGTCTTTATCTACACACGGACACTACACTTGGAGGACGTCTGTCTGGTCCTGTGACCACTGCATCTGCCGACCCCATTACCAACAGCGAGGGTAAGACTCTCACCTTTTTCACCTGTTGCCTTCCACTTGGTCCCCCCGCCAGCATGCATCCTCAGTGTGCAGCCATGTCAGAGCCTTGCCGCAATCTGGCATGCCTTTCAGCAAAGCTGTCCTTTTGCTAAAGCCACTCTTCCACCTCTCACTTTCAGATGAAGCAGCACCAACTCGGGCTCAACGCGCTGAAGCTGCCAGTGCCAGTGCCACCGGAGGCGAGGACCAGGAGGAATCCGGACCAGCCGTTGCAGAATCCGGGGAGCTGACACATCTGCAGACTGGGGATAGTAGTCCCCTGGAGGGGAGGGGGGTGGCACTGAGGATGAACCAGTTGCCGGACCAAGCGGCATGGAGCAACGCAGGGGGGATAGGCAAGTTCGGCCACCGTCTCCCCGCAGGGCAACGCAGGTCATCATGACTGCTGCACAGAGTGCAGATGAGGTCCGTCGCCTGGCTGAGATGAGCAAACAGGCCCGGGTCAGACACACGGAGCTGATGGCTGCAGTGGAGAAGATGCCTGAGTCAATAGATTCATTGGCTAGGAGTATGTTGGACTTCGGGGCAACAATGGAGAGGACTCTGCAGGGCTTTGGCGCAACAATGGAGAGGTCTCTCCAGGTGTTCCGGGAAACAATGGACAGGTCTATCCAGGGCTTCGGGGCCACAATGGACAGGACTATCCAGGGCTTCGGCCCAACAATGGAGAGGACTGTCCACGGCTTTGAATCGGCAATGGAAAGGACTGTTCAGGGCTTCGGACAATCCCTGGAAAGGTCTGTGCAGGGCTTGTCCGAGGCAGTGGAGCGGTCGGCACCTGCCTTGTCCGAAGCCATGGGAAGAGCTGTCCTGGCCTTCTCCGAAGCACTGGCACCTGGCACACAGGTTCTCACTGTTGCCACGCAGTCACTTGCTGGGCTCCTCCACACCCAGATTGATGCAACGCGATCTCTCACTGCAGCCACCCTCTCTGCATCAGATAGGATCACCCCGGGCCCTTCCACTCCCGTACAAGGCCAGGAATCAGTGGAGCATGCGATTGTGGCGGATGAGCCGAGCCGCTCCCCTCAGATAGCCAGTGTGTCGTCCGACCATGGTGCAGGTGTCCTCTCTCGGCAGGAGACCATTGCACATGCCAGCGCTGGGACGCCTGCATTGCAGCTGCCACCACCTGCAGGCCACACTGCTTCCAGCCATGGTCACAGCAAGCATCCTGCGTCCGCACCCTCCAAGCCCAGAGGTCGGCCAGCCCGTCCCTCAGGGGCTTCTGCGCTTCCAGACAGTCAGCAAGCGTCCCCCAGCCTTGAGCCTGCCACTGGGGTTCAATTACGTAGGAGCAGCAGGGAGGGAAGGGGCCAGGCACGAAAGAGAAGTCGTTCTCCCTCAAGGGGCCAGTTGTAGAGGGAGGTGCTGAGACGTTTCTTTGTCCAAATTCAAGGACACTCTCACCTGCTGTTATATTTGCAGAAGGTTTGTTGAGTTTTGCGGCTTTGCCGAGCAGTTCACAGTTTTTTTGAAAGTTATGGTTTCTGCTCACATTACGTTGTTTAGCTGTAATGAAAGACTTTTGTGTCAATAAACAGAAGTTTCAATGTTGCATGGTGCATGTGACTACTTTCAGTGATGCTGGCATGCAGAGGCCCTCAAGCATCCAAAGTGCCCATGAGGTAAGACTCTCATCATTCCGCCACAGGGGTGTCGACAGGAGTCCAGAGGAGCCTCTGACGTATGGACCTTCCACTTTCAGCAGCCCTTCCATCTTCCTCCTCCTCCTCCTCCTCCTCCTCCGCCTGCTCTTCCTCCTCCTCCTCCTGCTCCTCCTCATACTCCTCCTCCTCCGTCTGCTTGTGCAGGGTCCGAGGGAAGGTAATGAATTGATGCGGTCGCCTATAAAGGGCATCAGTTGTTAAGTCTGTGTGTTATAATGAGAATTATTACACAGACCACAAGAGTAAATTTTAACAGGTCTTTACTAGTCGAAGGTCAGGGCTGAACTGCCCAATAAATCATTACACAGCACTTATGTACCGGTGTGGTCACCACCGGTATTACAGTATACCGCAGCCAAGATAAAGTAGTGCAACCCTTAAAATAGTTCTCTTAAAGGTGGAACGGTTACATACACTACAATCCTCCCTTTTTAGCTTAACAGTATATATTCCCCATTAAACATAACATACTAACATATATACACAACTTCATGTAAAAACAGTTCACAGATTCAGTCTCTGAGGCGGCACCTCCTGCGCCTCCTGACTCGGCCCGGATAACGCCTCGGTGGTGTAGTAGTTTTCGGTGGCGTAGTAGGTTCTTGTTGCTGGGGTGACTCATCTAATAGTCCTTCACTGGACTTAACAGCTTGAACTTTCGTAACTGCAGAACCAGCATTGCTGACTTCTAAAGGCTCGAGTACCTTGGGAAGTTTTTCTACTTCCAGACTGATTTGGCTCAGTTCGGAGGGACCACGTGCGTGACCTGGTAGGGGTGATAATGGTTCAGATGAGTCATCATCTTCTGCTTCTTCTCTACTGTCTTCTATTTCCTCCATCACTTCAACTTTTGCCTCTGTCACCAATTCCCTGAGTGGCTTATTACTGCTGACACTGCTCACAAAAGGGTGCTCATTCTTCTTAGCTTTCAACTGATCGATGAATTTGACATATTCCCTTTCTTGCTCAGCTTTGATTCGTTTGGCCTCATCGCGCAGACGGTTTGTGTGTTCCTGATCCATTTTCTCAATCAGCTGCTTCTGCTGTCTTCCCAGATTCTCCAACTCTGTGTCAAAGAACTTTTTCTTTGCATTCATCTCTTGCTCAAAACGGTGAATCATTTGTTCCAATTGCTGTTGTAGTTTGAAATTGAGTTGAGTTCGAGCCCGGTGTTCCTCAGAAATGTGCATGTCTGTAGACTGGACAGACTCAGAATTCTCTGTCAAACTATGTTGTTGTTGTCCAGTGGAATTCTGTTCTGATACTTTGTTCTCTCCTGAAGCATTTATGCACTCCTTCGTTTTTCCATCATTAGTCTGCAAGTCCATTTTAGACTTGTCTTTTGCACATGGGCTGGTCTTACCATCATCAGTTCCAGAGTCTGAGCTGATTGTCTTCACCGAGTTCTCACTCTCTGCTTTGTCACTGTCACTGCTGCATATGCCCTCATCCAATATTCTGGACAATCGTGCAGGTTTGACATCTTTTTTCTTTCCGGAATCTACCGTTATTGCTTTTAGGGAGTGCCAGTCCATATTTATTTCCCTGATCCACTCCCGTCCCAGAAGTGGTGGACCTCCCTCAGGTAGTACATATATGTCCATTCCTTGGTGTTCTTTGCCCTTGTGTACCACCTTGACTTTTATCTTTCCGATGGGGTATACTCTTTGCCCCGTGTATGTCTGCAATACTATCTCCGTATCCCGTAGGGGAATATGTGTGAATAACCTTTTGTAATCTTGCTTATTCATGACCGTCAATGCCGATCCGGTGTCCAATTCCATCTTCACTTGGACTCCTGCTATCTGAAGTGTGACCCAGATAGTTTGTCGGTCAGCTTCCTTACTCACATTGTGAATTCTCAGACTACCCAGTTCCTTGCTGTTGGAGTCTGAATCCGAATTCTGTTCATCCGAACTCTTCTCAGCTACCTTATGTACCTTTCTGCACTTTTCCTGTGGTGACTTTTTGTTGCTGGTCTTCTTTCCTGACCGGCATGCTTTAGCTATGTGACCAAGCTTGCCACATTTTCTACATTCCTGGTTTTTAAACCAGCATTGGTTCTGATCGTGTGTTGTCTTCCCACAACGATAACATTTCGTTGTACCCAAAGCCATTTGATCTACGCTGAGTACCGCTGCCTTCAGCTGCATTTCCGCAGTGCCTCTCGCTGCGGCTTCGTGCGATGCTGCAATAGTGACAGCCTTATCAAGTGTAAGATCATTCTCTTCAAGTAGCCGCTTTTGTGTTCCTTCTTTCGACAATCCACACACGAATTTGCCTCTCAGTGCCTCTGTCAGTCCTTCCCCAAACTGACAGTATTTCGCTAGCTTATGCAGTTCAATTAAATACTCCGCGTTGCTTTCCTCTTTCCGTTGCGTTCTCGCATAAAATTTAAATCGTTCCGCTAACATCAGCGGTGTGGGGTTCAAATGATTTCTCAGGACAGCAACAATATTAGCAAAAGTCTGATCCGCCGGTTTAGCTGGTGATAGAAGATGCTTCAATAGCCCGTATGTCTTCGCACCCATTGAGTTTAGTAAGGTTAGTGCTTTATCATTCTTTGATATTTTATTTGCCTTACGATATATCTCTATGCGTTCTACATACGTGGTCCAATCTTCAACATCGGGATCGAAATCGTTGATGTTACCACGCTTAGGCATCCTCGCAATCTTCTTGAGAAACAAAAAGAAGTTTTTCTTTTATTTTTTTTAATTTTTTTTTTTCAAAATGGCGGTTTCCCGCGCTTGTCTTCTTCCCCGCCTACGAAAATGGCGGCTTCCCGCGTTTGCCTTTCTCCCCCGCTGGCTGTAATGGCAATTGCCATATTGCTGCGTTCGCCCTCCCCAGCGGTTCTCGAATCGTGCCTCCCAGCCCCTCTTGCAGTCCGGTCCTTTCCCCCCCGGCTGCGGTTGAGTTCTCCGCGTTTTTTTTTATTTTCTCCCGCGCCTCACGCTGTCCCGGTCGCTGCGCCTCGCGGCCTCAGTAGCTGCCCAGCCTTTTTCACCGGTCGCGGTCGAGCTCTCTCTCGACGCTGTTGCGTCTCCCAGCCCACTTGCAGCCCGGTCTCTCACACCGGCTGCGTTTGCATTCACCGCGGCTTCCGTGCCTTACGCTGCCCCAGTCTTAGCGCCTCTGGCCCCGACTTCTGTCCGGCTCTTTTCCCCGGCCGTGGTCGAGTTCTCCGCCCTTATATCCTCCGTTTTTCCCTCCCCTACTTCACAGCCAACGTGGCCGACTGGCTGCTCGTCGCTGATCGGCTTAACCACCACCGTGATAGAAGGGATGATCACTGCCTGTTGCTGATGGAAGGCTTCGTGTCAGAATTCTTCCTTTGCTCTGCAGACCCGAGTCTTTTCTCAGCAGAATGATGAGGGCGGATGCCTCTTCTTGACGCCCGTTAAACTGCCTTGGATGTATCTCTGCCGCAGGGTAAGATCGTACTCGTCGCCACTGTTAAGCCTGTGTGTTATAATGAGAATTATTACACAGACCACAAGAGTAAATTTTAACAGGTCTTTACTAGTCGAAGGTCAGGGCTGAACTGCCCAATAAATCATTACACAGCACTTATATACCGGTGTGGTCACCACCGGTATTACAGTATACCGCAGCCAAGATAAAGCAGTGCAACCCTTAAAATAGTTCTCTTAAAGGTGGAACGGTTACATACACTACAATTACATCAGTCACTTGCCGGATGCAACAGCGGACTGCAGCCTGAGCGACAGTCGCATTGTCCCCAATGGCTGACTGAAAGGATCCGTTGGCATAAAAATGGAGGCCATCAGTCAGTTTAGCCATCACGGACAGAGAGGTTCTGCAGCGTTCACGCGGCTGCAGATCCTGACCAAGCAGGTGGCACAGATCAGTAACAATGCCCCTCCAGATTCGGAGCCTTCGCAAACACTGCTCCTCCGACATGTCAAGGCTTGTCACCTGCTGCCTAAAGACCCTCGCAGCATCCCGTTGGATTGGCCGACCTCCATTGCCCCTCCTCCTTCTGGCCAATCCCGGCCCTCTCTCCTGCCGTCTCTCTGCCCCTTCACAGTGTTGGGCGATGAGGCCGTCGCCCTCCAAACAAGCTCCCATTCGGATGCCAGTTGGTCAAAAGGCTTTTAGGTGTAGTGCTGCAAGTGCTTCGGACAGGGTTGAAGGTCCCAAGTACTGTAAAGCTAAATTCCCAGAACTCCGCTCCACATTAGCTCGCCAACTCTCTCTAGCAGCGATCGCAATGAGCAGGCCAAGTGGCAGAAGATTCTGCACTAGAGCTGTCCCCTTTAAATAGCGCCGCCCTACTCCGAGAAGGGTCTGTTAGCCCTCCCTCGAACTGTCACTAATAGCGCTGGGCGCTAAGGCTCTGGGCGCCACCCAATATGCGCTCAGGCACTCCTAAAAGGCGTTGCACACTGAAATGACGTCATGAGCTGCTTGCGCTCGTGGGCGCGCGCAAACACTTAGCGCAGGCGCTAAATGTATAGTCAATATCTGAGTTGGCGCTATCTTCATAGCGTTCGCCCCAACATAGGGCTTTGCCCCAATTCTAGGTCTCCTTAGGCGCTCAGCGCCGGCACTACCAACCCAATTTCTAGGCCATTACATCTAGTTCCCTCGTCTAGATTATTAATATATATTGTGAATAGCTGGGGTCCTAGCACCAATCCCTGCGGTACCCCACTAATCACTGCCTGCCACTCGGAAAAAGACCCGTGTATTCCATTGGAATTTTTTCCCCCATAAAGGCTGTGGATGCTGAGGGTCAATTGGAGCTTTCAAGACAGAGATTGACAGATTTTTATTAGGTAAGGGAGGGTATCAAGGGATATGGAGCAAAGGCGGGTAAATGGAGTTGAGGTACAGATCAGCCATGATCTAATTGATTGGCAGAGCAGGCCCGAGAGGCTGAATGACGCACTCCTGTTCCTAATATTCCTATGTTCCTAGAATTATCCAGCAAAATTCGCCTCTAGCTTCCAACCTCTCCCTCTCTATCAGGACCCATTCTTGTCTCTCTCTACTTAGCCAATTTGTCTATAGTCAGTGTTCCTCTGAACTGTGCTATCTCATTCTTCCTGGAATATGAATGCGTCATCCTATACATTGTTCCACCTTGGTGCATCCTAACTAATGAATTCTAGGTTCACTGCATTTTCTCCTACCCATTTTTTCCCCAGCGTGTCAAACTCCTCGTCTTCCTTCCTTCTCTTATTTTTACAATCTGGAGGCTTCTAAATCAACCTTGTTGCCACTTAGCCACTATTTTCCCAATTTCCAACAACAATGTGCATTTATATAGCGCCTTTAATATAATAAAACGTCCCAAGGCACTTCACAGGAGCGTAATCAGAAAGACATTGACACAGAGACAAAGGAGGAGACATGAGGACAGGTAGCCCAAAGATTGGTCAAAGAGGTAGGTTTTAAGGAGCGTCTTAAAGGAGGAGAGAGAGGTAGAGAGGCGGAGAGGAAGGAATTCCAGAGCTTCGGGCCTAGACGGCTGAAGGCACTGCAGCCATTAGTGGAGCAAAGGAAGTGGGGGATGCACACGAGGCCAGAGTTGGAGTAATGCAGAAATCTCAGAGGTTGTAGGGCTGGAGGAGGTTGCAGAGATAGGGAGGGGCGAGGCCACGGAGCGATTTGAACACAAGGATGAGAATTTCAAATTCGAGGCGTTGCTGGACTGGGAGCCAATATAAGTCAGAGAGCACAGGGTGATGGGCAAACGGGACTCGGTGTGAGTTAGGCGACGGGCAGCTGAATTTTGGATCAGCTTAAGTTTACATACACTGCAACTTTTCCCTTACCCTTTTCATTCCTGGTGTCCTTCACTATGGGGCTTGTCTCTTCACCAGGGTTTTTGCAATTTAAAAAAATTGATAAACTGGCTAGAATTTAAATGTCTAACTGAAGGGTGGAAGGCACTAAGTGGCTTTGGGATTAAATTATTCAAAACATGGAAATATTTCAACATTAACATGACATAACACCCATTTTCCAATGGGTGAGCGGGTGGATAATGAAGGCCCACATAAGAGTGAACAATCGTACAAGTGTCGGTTCTACGTAAGGCTTCGTGTATTTATGTATGCAAAATAGCGACTGAGAGGAAAATAATGGCTTCTTTGTACTGAAGCCGCCAGTCAATTAAAGAAAAAAAAATCCAGTCGTCTTGTCTGGCTCGCCAGTATTTCAAGAATCCTTTCAGCGGAATAGTTCCCAACCAGATCAGAAGGGCGATTGTCAATTTGTTAATCAAATTGTCATACTCTAGGCCTCTCTGTACAAAAGGCATCTCTTACAAAAGGCAGACGCGGCTTCTGCCCCTTGCTTGCGGATTTCCCCCCACCCCGCCCTTATTCAGACGCTGTTTCTCCTTCCTCGGATGCTATTCTTTCCGGGGAGAATGGGAATGCAAAAAACAAACATTACCTCATGGAGCACGAGATGCTAAACAAATCAGGCAGGGTGAATGGGGTTGGTTGCGTGCTTTGCTGAGGCCTGCTCTTCACCGCGGCAACCACCCAGGCATAAGGCCGCACAGGAATGCCTGCCAGAAAGGGCCTGCAGAGCCACTTTTATCTAAAAGATATTTAAAAGTTTAAATGGCGTAAAAAACGTGTGTGTGGCCCACAAGTGAGGACACATAAGTTCGCGCCAGTTAAAGGCATGGCAATCTGGGCTCTCTCCAGGAATAAGAACTACTCTTTGCCAAGCCATTTAGCCCATTTAAATGAAGTCGATTGTCTTAGTTTTATTTTCAACTAGATTAAATCTAGTCAATAAATTAAAAAATAAAACACCTTCCAGTCCGTTGACAGATTGGCAGTATTCTGAATTGTCAAAGGATTTGTTCACAAATTCAGGATGACGAGGCCCGGATTTCCTGTTGTGGAGCTTTCTTCTATGTGTATATGTGTGTACGTGCCCATCCCTAAATGCCCTGAGAAGGTGTGGTTAGACCACGCTTGAAGTACTGTGAACTGTCTCCATATTATAAAAAGGCACTGGAGAAGATGCAAAAAAGGTTTACTAGAATGATACCAGAACTGATACCCAGCGGGAAAGACTGAACAGGCTGGGGTTCTTTTCTCTAGAAAAGAGAATACTGAGAGGTGACTTGAAAGAAGTCTTTAAACTTAAGAAAGTGTTTGATAGGGTAGATGTAGAAAAGGTGTTTCCACTTGCGGGCGAGACCAGAACCAGGGGCCATAAATATAAGATAGTCACTAATAAATCTGGTAAGGAATTCAGGAGAAACTTCTTTACCCAGAGAGTGGTTAGAATGTGGAACTTGCTACCACAGGGAGTAGTTGAGGCAAATAGCAGAGATACATTTAAGGGGAAGCTAGATATACACACGAGGGTGGAAAAAATAGAAGGAAGTGTTGATAGGGTGAGATGAACAGTAGGAGGAGGAGGTTCGTGTGGAGCATAAACAGGCATAGACCTGTTGGGCCAAATGGCCTGTTTCTGTGCTGTAAATTCTAGGTCATACTATGTAAGGTGGTGGTGGTGGTGGGCCTTCTCCTCAGCAGTTTGATACAACTGAGTGACATGCTAGGCCACTTCGGAGGGAAGTTAAGTGTCAACAACATTGGTGTTGGATCTAGAATCACATATAGGTCAGACCGGGTAAGGACGGCAGGTTTCATTCCCTAAAGGGATATTAATGATCCAGTTGGGTTTTTACGACAATCTGACAGCTTCATATTCACTTTTACAACAGCCAGTACTCCGTTCCTTAGCCACTGACTCCATCCCTCTCCCTAACATCTGTCTGGGGCTGAACCACACTGTTCGCAATCTTGGTGTCATATTTGACCCTGAAATGAGCTTCCGACCTCATATCCGAGCCATAACTAAGACCGCCTATTTCCACCTCCGTAACATTGCCCGACTCCACCCTTGCCTCAGCTCATCCGCTGCTGAAACCCTCATCCATGCCTTTGTTATCTCCAGACTTGACTATTCCAACGCACTCCTGGCTGGCCTCCCACGTTCTACACTAAGTAAACTTGAGGTTATCCAAAACTCGGCTGCCCGTGTCCTAACTCACACCAAGTCCCGTTCACCCATCACCCCTGTGCTCGCTAACCTACATTGGCTCCAGGTTAAGCAACGCCTCGATTTCAAAATTCTCATCCTTGTTTTCAAATCCCACCAAGGCCTCGCCCTCACTATCTCTGTAATCTCCTTTAGCCCCACAACCCCTCCACCCCACCCTGGGATATCTGCGTTCCTCTAATTCTGACCTCTTGAGTATCCTTGATTATAACCGCTCAACCATTGGTGGCCGTGCCTTCTGCTGCCGAGGCCCTAAGCTCTGGAATTCCCTCCCTAAACCTCTCCGCCTCGCTACCTCTCTTTATCCTTTAAGATGCTCCTTAAAACCTACCTCTTTGACCAAGCTTTTGTTCATCTGCCCTCATTTCTCCTTATGTGGCTCGGTGTCAAATTTTGTTTTATAACACTCCTGTGAAGAGCCTTGGGATGTTTTACTATGTTAAAGGCGCTATATAAATACAACTTGTTGTTGTTTACTGATACCAGCTCTTTATTTCCAGATCTTTTGAACTGAATTCAAATTCTCAAACTGCCATGGTGGGATTTGAACGCACATTTTCTGGATTATTCATCCTGGGACCTATTATTAGTCCACTAACGTAACCACGACGCTACTGTACCCAAGTTATATCTTATACCGTGGCTACTAACAAATCTTGACATTCATTCAACCCTCGACCTATCCTCTCCAACTGCCGCCCTGTCGATGACCTTCTTTTCCTCTCTAAGGCCCTCGAGCGTGTTGTCGCCCCTCCGCTCCACACCCATCCTTCCCAAAATTCAATATTTGCATTCCTCCGGAAAGAACTTCGCATTTTAAAGAAAAAAAAGAAAGACTTGCATTTATATAGCGCCTGTCACAACCTCAAGACGTCCCAAAGCGCTTTACAGCCAACGAAGAACTTTTTGAAGTGTAGTCACTGTTGTAATGTAGGAAACGCAGCAGCCAATTTGCGCACAGCAAGCTCCCACAAACAGCAATGTGATAATGACCAGATCATCTGTATTTTTCTTAGTGATGTTGATTTCTCCCGCACCTTTCACGACCTTAGGACGGTCCAAAGCCCTTTTACAGCCAATGAAGAACCTTTTGAAGTGTAGTCACTGTTGTAAATGTAGGAGGAATCATTAAAATGTAGAGATGTCATATTGACACTGACCCCCCAGTTAATGAGGCTTCCTTCCTCACTCAATTCTGTACAAACGAGTCCCGTCATTTCCGGCTTATTTTTCTGGACTGAACGATGCAGAGGAGGGGTCTGCTGTGGTCCACAAGCTACGTCCAGGCTGATAGACTTGTCACCAGATTTATTACCTCAGCCCCTGGGTGATTTCCTCATGTGCACTGTCGTCCTTCAGTTCAGCTGACAAACTGTACCACTTATCGAGGAACACTTGAAACCGGACGTCTCCTTGTAAAATGTATTTATAAGCTGTTCAAATGCACAGCTGAGCCGCACGGACCAGTACAGTGAGCATCTCGGGCTCACGCTTTCTGCCCAGATAGCCAGGGCCACGAGGCAGGGCTGCCAGGATCGGCTTCGGCGTCCCTGGGATTGGGAAGGGCGAAGTTTGGACCTGGGCCTCTGTTCCTGATCATCCTCTGGGAATTGAGCCTGTTCAGGCGAGATCGCCACTGGGCGCGACGGTGAGGCCCCTGACAGTCAAATAACCAGCCGACATGAACAGTCCAGGCTCAAACATAAAAATTAGCCTGTTTTTGAGCGAGGTACCAGAGCAGATGGTGGAAGCGGAGGAGCGGTGACCCTGTGAGAGTCAGCTCCTTCAGGAGAGATGGGGAGAGGATTGGGAAAATAATCTATTTAGAAACTGTGCTGGATTTATATATCGTTAGGTGCAGAAAAAAACAATCTCTACCTTGCCTCAACAGAACCATCTGAACCCCTCGAATAGATTCCAGTCTGTAATCAATCCCAGGTATCCATTATTCTATATATAAACCATCTGAACCCCTCGATTAGATTCCAGCCTGTAATCACTCCCAGGTATCCATTATTCTATATAGAAACCACCTGAACCCCTCGATTAGATTCCAGTCTGTAATCACTCCCAGCTATCCATTATTCTATATATAAACCACCTGATACCCTCGATTAGATTCCAGTCTGTAATCACTCCCAGGTATCCATTATTCTATATAGAAACCACCTGAACCCCTCGATTAGATTCCAGTCTGTAATCACTCCCGGGTATCCTATATTCTATATGTTGTGTATGCACCTTTAAGAGAATAACTGGTCTCAGACTGCAATACCGGCAGTGACCACCCCTGTATAAAAGGCGCTAGTGAGCCTCTGTGTTTTTAGTTTCACTATTGACTTCCACCAGTAAAGACTTATTTTGTTCCACTCCTGCAGTCCGTGTCTCAATTATTCACGGACGTAATACTGGCGACGAGGATGGGATACATTGCACGAGTTTGCAGGTCTGGGAAGAAGACCAGCGACAACAAAAAGGCTACTAAGGAACCGTACAAGAAAGTACAAAAGATGACGGACAGTAGTTCCGAAGACCAGATGAGCGATAGTGAATCCGGGAACAGGAGACTAAGCTGTCTCAAACTTCACAATGTAATCGCAAAAGCGGATCACCGAACCATTTGGGTCACCCTCACGATAGCAGGGTCCCAAGTTAAAATGGAATTGGATACAGGATCAGCGCTAACCGTCATGAATCGACGAGACTACGAGCGGCTATTTTCACACATACCCTTGAGAGAGGCATCCATCGTCTTGACGACGTATACGGGGCAAAAAGTATACCCCAGAGGAAAAATAAGGGTGCCTGTCGAATACAACGGCAAGAAAATACGGAAATTGTATCTCTACATACTGCCAAATGGTGGACTACCGTTACTGGGATGGGAATGGATCAGGAAGATAAACTTAGATTGGCACTCCATTCATGCAATGACGGTGGACGGTAAAAAAGATGAAGACGTCACACCTGGACGATTGTCAACAATCTTAGCTAACGCCAAAGAGGTATTTCAACAAGAACTGGGCACGCTTAAAGGCGTAACCGCCTCGATAAAAATAGAAGAGAATGCAGTTCCCAAGTTTTTCAAAGCAAGACCGGTACCATATGCAATTCGCCCAGCTGTCGAGGCAGAGCTGGAGAATCTGGAGAAGGCGGGCGTGTTGTCTAAGGTCGACTGGAGCGAGTGGGCGACACCCATCGTTCCTGTCATGAAGAAAACGTTAAGCAATAAGTTCGGGGAGCCAAGGAAGGTTCGCATCTGCGGGGATTTCAAGGTGACGGTGTCCTTCACACAGTACAATATCCTCTTCCAAGGATAGAAGACATCTTCGCCTCACTGTCTGGAGGGAAGCGTTTTACAAAAATTGACCTAGCGCAAGCATATTTGCAGATGGAGGTTGAAGAGTCCTCTAGGAAGTATCTCACGATAAACACTCACAAAGGTCTTTACCAGTATCATCGATTGGTATTCGGAGTAGCATCGGCTCCGGCGATATGGCAAAGAGCGATGGAACAAGTCCTGCAAGGGATTCCGGGGACTCAGTGTTACTTGGACGATATCCTTGTGACAGGTGAAGATGACAGTGAACACCTTAACAACCTAGAACAGGTGCTCACTAGACTACGGGAACATGGGCTGCGAGCCAACCGCCCCAAGTGCGAATTTTTAAAGAAACAGATATCGTATTGTGGCCACGTGATTGATGAAGAGGGGTTACATAAGTCCCCTGACAAAATTGAAGCGGTTGTTAAGGCCCCAGTGCCTGAAAATGTGTCGCAACTGAGGTCATTCCTCGGATTGGTGAATTACTATCATAAGTTTTTGCCGAATTTGTCGACAATTTTGCACCCACTGAACGCCCTGCTACGAACGGGGGTAGCATGGAAATGGAGCGATGATTGTAAGCGTGCTTTTCAGAAGAGTAAGGACTTAATCACTTCAAGGGAAGTATTGGCTCACTACAACCCAGCACTGCCGATCAGACTGGCGTGTGATGCGTCTCCCTACGGCATTGGGGCGGTACTGTCACATAAATTCCTTGATGGTTTAGGGAGGCCGATAGCTTTTGCGTCACGCTCGTTATCTTCTGCCGAGCGTAACTACGCTCAGATTGACAGAGAGGCCCTCAGCCTAGTGTGGGGGGTGAAGAAGTTCAATCACTACCTGCACGGTCAAAAATTTACTCTACTAACCGATCATCAACCTCTTGTCTCCATTTTCAACCCTCAGAAGGGCGTACCGATAATGACAGCGCAACGGCTGCAGTGATGGTCCCTTTTCCTAGGGGCACACCAATATGACATCGAGTACAAAGGAACTAAACAGCATGGAAATGCTGATGGATTGTCATGCCTACCGTTGCCGACGGTGGAAGAAGAAGACCTTGCAGTGGATCCAATGGAGTTATTGCACTCGACCATAGTCGAATGTCTCCCTGTGACGAATGCAAACATAGAAAGGGAAACATGGAATGACCCGACACTATCACGGGTCTATGATTTAACGGTGAAGAGATGGCCAGCACATGGCGAACCACTGCTGCCAGCATTCTCGCCGAGAAGAGAACAGCTGTCAGTGTGCAGAGGAACCTTGATGTGTGGATCCAGAGTAGTAATTCCACCTAAGTTGACGGATAGAGTGCTCAATGAGCTTCATGAGGGTCATCTGGGTGGGGTAAAAATGAAGAACTTAGCCAGAGCGTTTGTGTGGTGGCCGGGAATCGATAGAGAAATCGAAGCGATGACCAAGAGCTGTGCAGGATGCCAGAAGGTCCAAAACGCCCCACCGCAAGCTCCTCTGCATCCATGGGAGTGGCCCTCATCTCCATGGCAAAGGGTGCACATTGATTTTGCTGGTCCCTTCATGGACTCGATGTTTTTAATTGCGGTGGATGCACATTCAAAGTGGCCAGAGGTAATAAAAATGTCCTCAACCACCACGGAAAAAACTATCGCAGTTTTCGAACCATATTCGCCAGGAATGGGCTGCCTGAACAGATTTGCTCTGACAGTGGACCACAGTTTGTGTCTGAAGAGTTCTGGAGGTTCTTAAAGAACAATGGTGTTAAGCACTACACATCTGCCCCATATCATCCAGCCACTAATGGATTGGCCGAGAGGTTTGTCCAAACATTCAAGAAGGCTATCAAGGCAATGTGTAATGAAGATATACCCCTACAACACAAGGTGGACAACTTCTTGTTTGCCTACCGGAATGCGACACATGCGGTTACCAACCAAACCCCAGCCATGATGTTCTTCAATCGAAGACTACGATGCCACTTGGATTTGGTTAAGCCAAACGTCCGAAGAGATGTGGAGAACAGGCAGTTTCAGAATATGAATGAAAGGCCGACCAGGAGTTTTAAGATAGGTCAACCAGTTTTGGCCCGGGACTATCGCACTGAAAAAAGGCAGCCAGGAACGATTTGTACACGGCAAGGACCTCTCATGTATACCGTGGACGTGGGAGAGAGCATTGTAAGACGCCATGCTGACCAGATTCTAGAGTCACTGGAAAATGTCAACTCCACACCACGATCTGATACACCTGGCAATGAAATCGACATACCAATTGCAGCTACCGCAGAATCGGTGATATTGGAAGCAGATGAACCAAACAACGACATTGATCTCGACTCAACATTGCCAGAAGAACCTGATACCCCAAAGAGGCGTTATCCAGACAGAATCAGGAAGCCTCCTCAAAGACTGAACTTATAATTGCTTAAACTTAACCAATGTATCTAGCAACCATAATTGTGATTGTAATTAGTTATCATTTAGTTGTTAAATGAATGTTATGTACTGTTTATCTAAAAGGGGAGGAATTGTTGTGTATGCACCTTTAAGAGAATAACTGGTCTCAGACTGCAATACCGGCAGTGACCACCCCTATATAAAAGGCGCTAGTGAGCCTCTGTGTTTTTAGTTTCACTATTGACTTACACCAGCAAAGACTTATTTTGTTCCACTCCTGCAGTCCGTGTCTCAATTATTCACGGACGTAATACTATATATAAACCATCTGAACCCCTCGATTAGATTCCAGTCTGTAATCACTCCCATGTATCCATTATTATTCTATATATAAACCACCTGAACCCCTCGATTAGATTCCAGTCTGTAATCACTCCCGGGTATCCATTATTATTCTATATATAAACCATCTGAACCCTCGATTAGATTCATATAAACATAGAAACATAGAAGATAGGAGCAGGAGTAGGCCATTCGGCCCTTCGAGCCTGCTCCGCCATTCAATGAGATCATGGCTGATCATCCAAATTCAGTACCCTGTCCCTGCCTTTTCCCCATATCCCTTGATCCCTTTAGCCTCAAGAAATATATCCAACTCTTTCTTGAATATATTTAATGAACTGGCCTCCGCCGCCCTCTGTGGCAGAGAATTCCACAGGTTCACCACTCTCTGGGTGAAGAAGTTCCTCCTCATTTCAGTCCTAAATGGCTTACCCCTTATCCTTAGACTATGACCCCTGGTTCTGGACTCCCCGGCCATCCGAAACATCCTTCCTGCACCTAGTCTGTCCAGACCTGACAGAACTTTATAGGTTTCGATGAGATCCCCTCTCAATCTTCTAAACTCCAGTGAGTATAAGCCCAATCGACACAATCTCTCCTCATACGTCATTCCTGCCATCCCAGGTATCAGCCTGGTGAATCTTCGCTGCACTCCCTCCATGGCAAGAACGTCCTTCCTCAGGTAAGGTGACCAAAACCGCACACAATACTCAAGGTACGGTCTCACCAAGGCCCTGTACAACTGTAGCAAGACATCCTTGTTCCTCTACTCGAACCCTCTTGCTACGAAGGCCAACATACCATTTGCCTTCTTAACCGCCTGCTGCACCTTCAGCGACTGGTGCACAATAACACCCAGGTCTCTTTGCACTTCCCCTTCTCCCAATCTATTGCCATTCAAATAAGAATCTGCCTTCCTGTTTTTGCCACCAAAGTGGATAACCTCACATTTATCCACATTATAGTGCATTTGCCATGTTTCTGCCCAATCACCCAACCTGTCCAAATCGTACTGGAGTTTCATGACATCCTCCTCACAGCTTACCCTCCCACCCAGCTTTGTGTCGTCTGCAAATTTGGAGATATTACATCCAGTTCCCTCGTCCAGATCATTAATATATATTGTGAACAGCTGGGGTCCTAGGACCTATCCTTGCGGTACCCCACTAGTCACTGCCTGCCACTCAGAAAATGACCCGTTTATTCCAACTCTTTGCTTTCTGTCCGCCAACCAGTTCTCTATCCAAGTCAATACCTTGCCCCCAATCCCATGTGCCTTAATTTTGCACACTAATCTCTTGTGGGACCTTATCGAAAGCCTTCTGAAAGTCCAAATACACCACATCCACTGGTTCTCCCTTATCTATTTTACCAGTTACATCCTCAAAAAATTCCAGTAGATTAGTCAAGCATGATTTACCTTTTGTAAATCCATGTTGACTTTGTCCGATCCTGTCACTGCTTTCCAAGTGCTCTGCTATTACATCTTTTATAATAGACTCCAGCATTTTCCCCACTACCGATGTCAGGCTTACCGGTCTATAATTCCCCACTTTTTCTCTACCACCTTTTTTGAATAGTGGGGTAACATTAGCTACCCTCCAATCCATGGGTACCGTTCCAGAGCCTATTGAGTTCTGGAAGATGACCAGCAATGCATCTACTATCTCTAGGGCCACTTCCTTAAGTACCCTGGGATGTAGACCATCAGTCCCTGGGGATTTATCGGCCTTCAGTCCCATCAATTTTCCTAACGCCATTTCCCTACAAATACTGATTTCTTTCAGTTCCTCCCTTTCATCAGACCCTATGTTCCCCAACATCTCTGGGAGGTTATTTGTGTCCTCCTTTCTGAAGACAGAACCAAAGTATATATTTAGTTGGTCTGCCATTTCCTTGTTTCCCATTATAAATTCCCCTGATTCTGACTGTAAGGGAACTACGCTTGACTTCACCAATCTTTTTCTCTTCACATATCTATAAAAGCTTTTACAGTCAGTTTTTATGTTCCGTGATAGCTTACTCTCATATTCTATTTTCCCTTTCTTAATTAATCCCTTTGTCCTCCTTTGTTGACTCCTAAACTGCTCCCAATCCTCAGGATTATTGCTTTTTCTAGCCAATTTATATGTCCTCTCCTTGGACCTTATGCTATCCCTAATTTCCCTTGTTAGCCACGGTTGAGTCACCTTTTTTGTTTTATTTTTATGCCAAACTGGGATGAACAAATTCTGTAGCTCATCCATTCGGTCTTTGAATGTTTGCCATTGCCTATCCACTGTCAACCCTTTGAGTGCCATTCCCCAATCAATCCTACCCAACTCGCTCCTCAGACCATCGTAGTTTCCTTTATTTAAATTGAGGACCCTAGTCTCCGAGTCAACTACTTCATTCTCCATCTTAATGAAGAATTCGATCATATTATGATCACTCAGACCCAAGGGGCCTCGTACAACAAGATTGCTAATTAATCCTTTCTCATTACATAATACCCAGTCTAAGATGGCCTGATCTCTGGTTGGTTCCTCGACATATTGGTTCAGGAAACCATCCCGTAAACACTCCAGGAATTCCTCCTCCACAGTATTGTTACTAATTTGGTTGGCCCAATCTATATGTAGATTAAAGTCACCCATGATGACTGCTGTGCCCTTATTGCACGCTTCTTTAATTTCCCTTTTAATGCCATCCCCAACCTCCGCCTTACTGTTTGGAGGTCTATATACCACTCCCACTAATGTTTTTTTCCCCTTAGTATTCCTCAATTCTACCCATACAGATTCCACGTCATCAGAGCTAATATCCTTCATTACAATTGTATTAATCCCTTCTTTAACCAGTAATGCTACCCCACTTCCCTTTTTGCCTATCTTTCCTGAATTTCGAATACCCCTGGATGTTGAGTTCCCAGTCTTGGCCATCCTTGAGCCACATTTCCGTAATCCCAACCAAATCATATCCGTTTACCTCTATTTGCGCAGCCAATTCATTCACCTTATTACAAATGCTCCTCGCATTAAGACACAAAGCCTTCAAGCTTGTTTTTTTAACGCTCTTAGACCTATTAGAATTATTATTTACTGTGGCCACGTTTGATTTAAACCGTTGATTTCTCTGACTGCCACTTTTGTTTTTCTCCTTCCTATCTTTTGCTTTTATCCCTGTTTCCCTTTCCTCTGTCTCCATGCTCAGGTACCCAACCCCCTGCCAGTTTAGTTTAAACCCCCCCGAACAGCACTAGCAAACACTCCCCCTAGGACATCGGTCCTGGCCCTGCCCAGGTGCAAACCGTCCCATTTGTACTGGTCCCACCTCTCCCAGAACCGGTTCCAATGTCCAAGGAATTTGAATCCCTCCTCCTTGCACCATTCCTCTAGCCACGTATTCATTTGAAATATCCTCCTATTTCTACTCTGACTAACACGTGGCACTGGTAGCAATCCTGAGATTACTACCTTTGAGGTCCTATTTTTTAATTTACCTCCTAACTCCCTATATTCTGCTTTTAGGACCTCATCCCGTTTTTTACCTATATCGTTGGTGCCTATGTGCACCACGACAACTGGCTGTTCACCCTCCCCCTCCAAAATGTTCTGCAGCCGCTCCGAGACGTCCTTGACCCTTGCACCAGGGAGGCAACACACCATCCTGGAGTCTCGATTGCGGCCGCAAAAACGCCTATCTATCCCCCTTACAATTGAGTCCCCTATCACTGTAGCTCTTCCACTCTTTTTCCTCCCAGCCTGTGCAGCAGAGCCACCGATGGTGCCAGGAAGTTGGCTGCTGCTGCCTTCCCCTGATGAGTCTTCCCCCCGAACAGTATTCAAAGTGGTATATCTGTCGGAGAGGGGGATGGCCGCAGGGGATTTCTGCACTACCTGCCTGCGCCTCTTACTCTGCCTGCTGGTCAGCCATTCCCTTCCTGCCTGTACACCCTTTACCTGCGGTGTGACCTACTCGCTACATGTGATATTCACGATGTCCTCAGCATCGCGAATGCTCCAAAATGAATCCATCCGCAGCTCCAGTGCCGCAATGCGGTCTGTCAGTAGCTGCAGCTGGACACACTTCCCGCACACATGGTCGCCAGGGATGCAGGAAGCATCCCTGATTTCCCACATAGAGCAGGAGGAGCACACTACGGAGCTGGGCTGTCCTGCCATGACTTACCCTTTAACTAATTAAATAAATTAAATGAATCCCACCAATTTCACTACAGTTAAATGATATATTTAAGGGCCCTGGTTTACAAACTGTCCCCGCTACACGACAGCAACCTTAAAAACTATAAACCACAGACTTAAAATTTGTAATCACTCCCGGGTATCCATTATTCTATATATAAACCACCTGAACCCCTCGATTAGATTCCAGTCTGTAATCACTCCCAGGTATCCATTATTCTATATATAAACCATCTGAACCCCTCGATTAGATTCCGGCCTGTAATCACTCCCAGGTATCCATTATTCTATATATAAACCACCTGAACCCCTCGATTAGATTCCAGTCTGTAATCACTCCCAGGTATCCATTATTCTATATATAAACCACCTGAACCCCTCGATTAGATTCCAGTCTGTAATCACTCCCAGGTATCCATTATTCTATATATAAACCATCTGAACCCCTCGATTAGATTCCAGCCTGTAATCACTCCCAGGTATCGATTATTCTATATATAAACCATCTGAACCCCTCGATTAGATTCCAGCCTGTAATCACTCCCAGGTATCCATTATTCTATATATAAACCATCTGAACCCCTCGATTAGATTCCAGCCTGTAATCACTCCCAGGTATCCATTATTCTATATATAAACCATCTGAACCCCTCGATTAGATTCCAGTCTGTAATCACTCCCAGGTATCCATTATTCTATATATAAACCATCTGAACCCCTCGATTAGATTCCAGTCTGTAATCACTCCCAGGTATCCATTATTCTATATATAAACCATCTGAACCCCTCGATTAGATTCCAGTCTGTAATCACTCCCAGGTATCCATTATTCTATATATAAACCATCTGAACCCCTCGATTAGATTCCAGCCTGTAATCACTCCCAGGTATCCATTATTCTATATATAAACCATCTGAACCCCTCGATTAGATTCCAGCCTGTAATCACTCCCAGGTATCTATTATACTATATATAAACCATCTGAACCCCTCGATTAGATTCCAGTCTGTAATCACTCCCAGGTATCCATTATTCTATATATAAACCATCTGAACCCCTCGATTAGATTCCAGTCTGTAATCACTCCCAGGTATCTATTATACTATATATAAACCATCTGAACCCCTCGATTAGATTCCAGTCTGTAATCACTCCCAGGTATCCATTATTCTATATATAAACCATCTGAACCCCTCGATTAGATTCCAGTCTGTAATCACTCCCAGGTTTCTAGGCTTCCACCTCCCAATATTTCAGGGGAATCTGTTTAGCCTGTTTAGAGCCGTTGTGATGTTTTATGCAGCCCGGTGAGCTGGGAGATTGGCGCAAGTAATGTGAGACGCCCCTGGTGGTTTGTACACTGCACTATCTCTTGTTCAGTAAATCTTTTCTAAATAAAACCCAGAAGCAGTCACGATGCTGCCTCAGCCTCATCGAACAAAGTCCGGCTTTTTAGAGTAGCACAACTAATAAGAAACTAAAGCATAAAAGAAAACCAAAGGAAACTTATAAATCAAAAGTATTATTATTAGAATATCCACCAGTCCCTGCGGGGCCCACCGATCGCGGAAGGTCTCAAGCGTATCGGCGGACACCGCGTGCTCCTTCTCCAGGACAAGACCGTGGAAGTGAGGCAGGCAGCTGGAGCAACCGCCCCTCCACGGGCCGTGTCCAGCCTGGACCTGTTGATGGCCACCTTGACCAGGTTCAGGAGCAGACCCATGAGGAGGTCCTCCGACTTGCCTGCCCCCACCCCCTGCGCTCCGGCTGTCCAAAGATCAGGAACGTGAGGCCGAAGCCTTGTTGAGTGCGGCAGAGGGATTTAACTTTCTGCATCTCTTCTCTGCACAGTCACAAGCTGCCCATGAGCCGGAGTGCTAGCTGCCTTCGGGACACAGATGTAATCTTGACATTGTACGATTGTGTAAAACGGGCGATAGCGAGTTGGCATCTCTCCCAAGTGACTTTAATGGAAATAAAATCGGGGCAGAGATGTAAAAAAAAGGCTGCTGACTCACTATTGTCCATTTTGCATGATCAAGCCAAAATGACACCCCCCTCCCCCCCCCCCGCTTCCCCCCCCCCCCCCATTCACTAATATAAATCTGAAGTCCCCTATAACAGGGAAAAAAGGATTGTCTCCATACAGTTATCAGCCAGCCATGGGATTATCAAGATTGATAATGCTGTCAGCAGAGGACTTGATAACCTTCTCAGAATTTCCCGATGACCCTGTCCCTGATAACCTTATACCCCACCCCTATCAAGGACCTCATTTTAACAATCTGTGCATTGTGAGTTGAACAGAGCACACACTGAATGGTCAGGCTGCAGCCTCGGCTTGCCAAATCTCCAGGAGTCTCCAGGAATTAAAGAGGAATCTCCCGGACACTGCTGCACACAACCCCCGGGAGGAAAATCATCGAGGCGTTCACAAAACTGAGTTTTGAAAGAAAATAATTCTTTGAACACTTCTGTTTATTAGTTACTAGCTGGAGTGCCCGACGGTGCCGAGGCTTTTTCGAGGGCATGTTGTTGTTGGAAGAGAGAGAGAGAGCGACTGGGGGGAAGAGAGAGAGCGACTGGGGGGGAAGAGAGAGAGCGACTGGGGGAGAAGAGAGAGGGCGACTGGGGGGGAAGAGAGAGAGCGATTGGGGGGGAAGAGAGAGAGCGACTGGGGGAGAAGAGAGAGAGCGACTGGGGGGGAAGAGAGAGAGCGACTGGGGGGGAAGAGAGAGAGCGACTGGGGGGGAAGAGAGAGAGCGATTGGGGGGGAAGAGAGAGAGCGACTGGGGGGGGAAGAGAGAGAGCGACGGGGGGGAAGAGAGAGAGCGACTGGGGGGGAAGAGAGAGAGCGATTGGGGGGAAGAGAGAGAGCGACTGGGGGAGAAGAGAGAGAGCGACTGGGGGAGAAGAGAGAGAGCGACTGGGGGGGAAGAGAGAGAGCGACTGGGGGGAAGAGAGAGAGCGACTGGGGGGGAAGAGAGCGACTGGGGGGGAAGAGAGAGAGCGACTGGGGGGGAAGAGAGAGAGCGACTGGGGGGGAAGAGAGAGAGCAACTGGGGGAGAAGAGAGAGAGCGACTGGGGGGGAAGAGAGAGAGCAACTGGGGGAGAAGAGAGAGAGCGACTGGGGGGAAGAGAGAGAGCGACTTGGGGAGAAGAGAGAGAGCGACTGGGGGGGAAGAGAGCGACTGGGGGGGAAGAGAGAGAGCGACTGGGGGAGAAGAGAGAGAGCGACTGGGGGAGAAGAGAGAGAGCGACTGGGGGGGAAGAGAGAGAGCGACTGGGGGAAGAGAGAGAGCGACTGGGGGGGAAGAGAGCGACTGGGGGGGAAGAGAGAGAGCGACTGGGGGGGAAGAGAGAGAGCGACTGGGGGGAGAGAGAGAGCAACTGGGGGAGAAGAGAGAGAGCGACTGGGGGGGGAAGAGAGAGAGCACTGGGGGAGAAGAGAGAGAGCGACTGGGGGGAAGAGAGAGAGCGACTTGGGGAGAAGAGAGAGAGCGACTGGGGGAAGAGAGAGAGCGATTGGGGGGGAAGAGAGAGAGCGAATGGGGGGAAGAGAGAGAGCGACTGGGG